>NC_054377.1:87797503-88397503 GCF_017654675.1 Xenopus laevis
AGTGTGAAATTCTGCCACTCTTCATTCTTTCCTATGGGATTTCTATGGGATTTTTAAAAGAGTATTTGTCAATGGGTGAAAGTAAAAGATCACCCTTTGATAAATATGCATTTAAAAATTAATGGAGAGTGGCATAATTTTACTGTGGTGGACTGTGTGAAAAAAACATAGTTATGTTGAGCAGCTCATAAAAGCTACTTGTAGTGATGGGCGAATAAATTCACCAGGCATGAATTTGTGGCGAATTTCCGCGTTTCGCAGACAGCGAATAAATTAGCGAAACTGCCACAAAAATTTGCCAGCTACAAAAAATTTTGGAGGCAAGTCAGAAAAATAGCTTGCATCGAAACATTATTCGGACGGCCATTGACTTCAATGCGGGCGGCAAAATTGACGCGAGCATCAGAATTGACACCAGCGCCAAAATTATTTCGAGAAATCTTCAACGTTCCGTGAATTTTGCAGGAAATTCGCACATTTTCCAGCGAAGTGAAACGGGACAAATTCACCCATCACTACTGACTTGTATTGTTTGAATATGAAACATATTTCTTGAGCGGTTTCTTTTTTTATATTGTAAGCTTTTTGATAACCCCAAGGTTGTGTCAAGAGTTCTCTGAATTTATGTAAAAGTTTGATGCAGTAAAATAGCTTCTATTACATTGCCAAAAATACAGGTTTATGCACATTGTAATAATATGGGCAGTACACTCCACAGTGCATATATTGTTGACAGTGTTGACATGGCCAAGCAATAGCAAGAGAACCCTGGCACAGGCATGGGTACAAAAAAAATCATAATACAACACTTACTAAATCTAGAACACACAATTGTAAAACAATTGTGAATGTAACTGGATGGGCACATGTATTACACTGGATATGAAAAAAATGGAATTTGTACTAAAGGGCTTAGCATAAAAAGTATTGGTTGCCATGGACAGGCATTTTCTGAGGTTCATTGTCCAGGTGTTCACTTTCTGGAAGTCAGCTGCAATGCAAGTGGCCAGTGGCAAGCACAAATAGCCATGTCGCCAGCTGTTCACACAGATTTTTTTTTATAGAACTTGCCAACAGACTCTAATATTGACTGCTCTTTGTGCAATGTCAGCAGGGGATTCCCATTCACATGCAGCTGTAACCATCTGATTTACTGGCTAAGCATTTCTTCTGCTTCTCTTGTGTAATGCCAACAGAGAAAATCCTGAACTTAATCCGTTCAAACAGTAGTGTGCCCTGTCATAATTCTAGGGTGCCTACCTTTATTACTTTTGACATGCTTGACTTGTTTCAGGAGACCTGCCAACTATTCAGCTATCTTACAGTAAATAGTTCTTTAAATTGCTTTTTCAGCATTTGATATAACAGAACACAACCAAAGGAGAAACAGAATGTTTGATACTAGAAATGAATATGCAGTATGGAATAGCCAATATTAAAAGCTGACTCTTGGCAAATTATGGCAAAAGGAGGAGAGCCACCTGTATCAAAGGGCCTATAGTGCTCTAGACATGTTTGAAGGCAGTGGAAGAATATAACAAAGTGTTAATGAGATGAAGTGGTAGCTTTGCAAAATAGGCCATATACCCCTACTGCAAGACAAGAATGCAAGGAGTATGCAGAATATCTTATCCTAGAGTGTGAGTAGGAAAAAATTACTCCCAAAATGAATACGTAAGCAACAGATAGTGCTATTATTATGACAATTGTTTATTTACATGAAGCAGGGTTTTTACAAATGAGATATTATATATATATATATATATATATATATATATAGATGAAGAGATAGGATTTCCCCTTTGTTTGAAGTGGTTGGAAAATAGTTACATGTTACAGGGTTAGTTAGAAGGGATCCATTCAGACAAGGATTCAAGGCCGTTACATAAAAGGCTATTAGTGGACACATGGAGTCAAGTTCAAAATTAAGCGGTCTGAATATTCACACATAGAATCAGGGATTAGGGCCCTGTTACAACAATCCAGCCTAAGGTTTAAAAATGTCCAGCCATTGCTAACAATATGGGGGGGGGGTTATGCATTTTCTACTTGATGTGTTACACATTACTGATATTCATAGTTTAGTAACTGCTTAAAAGAATATAACTTCCAACGTGGTGTGCACCATTCTGCCTATTCAAAAATGTGCCCCTGACTCCTCTACTATTAGAGACTCTTAGGCATAAAGTTCATTTTCTACTTTTCTAAGAAAATTATATTTTATGAAAACCCCCATGCACCCTTATGTCACTGGAGCATCTTGATGCAATTGTGCTTTTAGGAAACGGTGCCTTATATGGTTATACCGGTATTATACAAAACATAGCTTATATGCATTGAAGTAGTTCACATGATGCTTAGAGTCCTCTGCATGACCGCATTGCTGAGCTGTCAAAAAGTATTTCAGTCAGCTTGGATACCTGCACCAATTCATTGCATAATCACCATTATGAACAGGCACTGCCACCTACTGCCCTTTTATCTTCTCTAATGAGTGCTGCTAAATCACATGAAAGTTGCAAATATGTTAGGACTGCCATTTCCTCCACAGAATTTGAAACATGTTGTCTTATACACACTCTCGGTGTTAACAATACCAATATATGCATACATATACTGAAATTCAAAAGCTGTAGCTCACCACGGGTCTATGAACAGCAGGACGTAATGAAACATAGCAGAAAAGCGTATTAATTGCCAGGAGCATATTAGCATATTACTTGTGTTATTCAATAGATGAATGGGTTAAACTGTTCAAACAACCCCCAATGTGCCCTTACATCTATTTTTACAATTATAAATGCATAGCTGTCAAGGTTCAGGGATCCTAGGGAGTTCGTTATAGTGAGTTAGGAGAAAAAGAATACATTTTAAATAGGATGATTTTAATATCAAAGTGTGTGATTCCACTGAAGTCTTTAGGCCAATAAGCCGTGCCAGGGAGGGACATTTCCCTGCATCTCACACAAACTGCACCTTACCTTGACATATCTGTACCTAGAAACTACACAAGAGAGTACTGAAGAGTATGATACCTTACATTAATGCAAAATAAAGTCAATAAAGATAAGAAAAAAGTAAAAATAAAATCTAATATACTACAAATACAAAATATAAATATTTATAAATATAAAATAAAAAATGCTTTATTGATGCTCAATAATCTTATTTCTGGGACCTATCTTACAATCCTAGAAATTTCACTGTAGCATAACTGAAGAGAAAACAATTAATGTAACACTGCTTTGTTGTGAATATTAACCATAAACAGGTCTGACTTAATATTCAGCATTATCCAACAGTTATCAGAACAATTAACTGAATGATAGCAATAGTTGGCTGTATATAAATAAATTAATGCATGGCTTGTTTTAACTTGGTTTTGATTGTACTGGTGTAAGACCTGCTCTCCAGAATGCTCAGGACCTGGGGTTTTCCGGGTAATGGATCTTTCTGTAATTTGGCTCTTCATATCTTAAGTCTACTAGAAAATCATGTAAACATTAAATAAACCCAATAGTCTAGTTTTGCTTCCAACATGGATTAATTATGTCTTAGTTTGTATCAAGGACAGGGTACTGTTTTTTTTTACATATTAAAAGGAAATTCGTTTTAGAAATTTGGATTATTTGGATAAATGGAGTCTATGGGGGACAGTTTTTCCATAATTCAGAGCTCACTGGATATTTCAGAGCTCTCTAGATAATAGGTTTCCAGATATCATAACCCATAGCAGTACCAGGAGTTGACCAGCAAAAATTATCATCAGAGGTGCCACAAATGCACAAATAACAATGTCACGAAAACGGGACTCTCAACCACACATAACTCTTGGGTTGAGCTACAAGGGGTTACACTCAGTCTTTCAATCACCTTACACACAGGTTAGACTAACATCAGACACCCCAAAACACACCAACACCCACAAAATGAATGATAGAGACCTAATGTGACTATTCCCCTGCCCTCTATAACAGGTAACTCACACTACAGAAATGCATCAAACGCTCTCTCCTATGGTAGTTAGCCAGGGTAAGATCCTACTAATTCAACAAGCACTCCAGCAGTCAAAGGGTCAATTTACATTCAAACACACTTTTCTGCTAGCCGTACTAGTTATTAAACATATAAATAGGCAACTTTCCCTTTCCACACATACATAGAGTTAATACAATTAGGCACAAGCATTCATATGGGCTATGAGTTTGTTAAAGCACAAGGACAAAACTTATTAAAATATATTTAATATTAAAAGTAACAGTGCATGTATATAAAAGAATATATCACAAAGAAGACATACAATTGCAAATACAGTAAATAAAGTAAAAGGGAGTAAAACACAAAGAAAGCCCTATTTTACCAAGTTTAGAATTTCCTGCTGTGTCCTCTAAGGCAAGAGTTAGGAAATAATGGGCATACAATCCACCAATATGGAGCCTTGTACGACATTGGGTACTGGGTCTATCACCTTTTTATTGCCTGCTGGCACATTCCCCTCATTACCTTATGCATGAGGTAGGAGTGCCCAGGAACATGTCATTTATGACCCCCTGCAGGGGGTTGTTATTTTCAGGCAAGATTCCCCAATATAATATTGGCACTTGCCAGTACAACATATTATAATAAAAACATGGACAGGCTGTGATCCATATGTGGGCAATCAGAACGGTACCAAACTCTATTGGGTTCCCATTTTCCAGTCCCCCGGGAACCATCCCTCCTAACTGGTGGGTATAGGCTGGCCCTGTTTGGTATCATTAGGAAGCATGTGACCTCCTCATAACCAATATGTAAGTTATAAGGTTGTGAATCCTATGACACAGGAGATATGGATCCTTTCCTATAATCCATATTTTTCTACTAACTATCCCCCCCTGCTGCTCTAAGTCCACAGCTCTGTTCTTTGATCAACCGATCAAAGAACGGACTGGCCCAACTGTCTCAGAAGGCAGATATGGATGTCACCTTTCCACAGCCCCCCTGGTGAGATATGCAATCTGTGAGCCTGAGATCAAATGTTTCCCATGTTAACTGATATTATGCCAGAGCAACACTGCCCTGGCATGACAAACAACAATACTTGGGTGTGTGTGTCTGACATTATGCATGATAAATGCTGTTCTTATGAAATAGACTCACATTTTTCCTAGTTGGTACAGCTTAACAATGGTCAGGGTTGGGGATAAAATGTCTTTATGTCATCTGTAATGCTCTAAAGGTGCAATAGTAAACATGACATGGTCCCCTTCTAATATTTGTTATGTGGGAAATGAATGTCATGGCTTCACAATGCAGAAATTATATCAACAGCAGGTTGACCTGTGGTGAAGCTTGAATGGGACTGTGTAGTATTTTTAGGAAACATAAAACACACCATATATGTTCAAATTGCATGGAAGCATCATGAGCTAACAGGCAGATCCACCAATGACGCTGCATTTAGATCTATTATGTGGGGTTAAATAAAAATTTTGGAGGACAGGATAGAAAATAATTGCCTTGTGATGTAGTAGGTGATGACCTTTAATATCAGTACTCAAATATAATCCATAAGGGTGATGGTGGTCAGGCTGCCATTTCGAACTGGCATAAGGCATATATCAGAAGTTACCAACATACTATATTGTTGTTATGCGTGGTAATAATTTCTGTTAAATGGTCTGCAATATAAACACAGGAAAGAGATAACCCTTTAAGGAAACCTTTTCCTAAGGGCAATGAGTCACATTGCTACTTTCCTTTTTCATTCGTGATTGCAGATCACACAGCAGCTATTGCTTACTCCCATGGACTCCCTGCTAAAACAAGAAGATGTGTTTCTAAGGCCAGTTCCTGCTTTCCAACTATATATAGATGATAAATGCACATAAGTGGCACAGTCTTTTCTTTCCCTGTGGTTCTCGTAGGAGGGATATTGTGAGAAGTCATTCTCTAGCTAGAAGCCTTTGCCTGCCAAATATGCCTACTTAGCCTGTGTCACTGGTAAGATATTTGACCAATGACGTTAGCGGAGAACTAAGAAAAAAATTGGAGCCAAAGGAGAAAATGATAGTTATTTAATAAGACAAGGGAACAGATTAAATTATTTCTAAAATATGCACAGTAAATGTAGAAAGCTTTGGATAGGAGACCAAATAAAAATTAAGAGAGAAAACCATGAAGTAAAATATTATCTTCAGAAATATTTCTAATGAAGAAACTGCTCTGCTCTTTATTTTAATAGCGTAAGATTAATTTTATTAATTAAACACTTTTAAAAAGTATAATGAAAATATGCATGTATGTATGACACATTGGGTCAGATTTATCAAGGGTCAAATTTCGAGGGTTAAAATTAAAAATTTTATTCGATAGAATCTAACAATTCGAACGATTTTAAGCGATCGATCGAAGGATTTTTATTCGACCCAAAAGTGCTGGGGAAGGTCCCCATAGGCTAACATAGCACCTCGGTAGGTTTAAAATGGCGAAGTATGAAGTCAAAGTATTTTTTAAAGAGACAGTACTTCGATTATTGAATGGTCAAATAGTCAAACAATTTTTACTTTGAATCGTTCAAATCATTCGATTCGATCGAATTCGATCGAATTTGACCAATTCGATGGTCGAAGTACCCAAAGAAATACTTAGAAATTCGATTTTTTTTCCATTCGAATTATTCACTCGAGCTTAGTAAATCTGCCCCATAGAGTTACATAGTGGTTGAGGTAGAAAAGACATTTCCATAATTTTAAATATTTAGCACAGGTAAATTCTACCTAGTTTCTGCCTGATCCAGATTAGGATGAAAAAAAACCCTATCTGCCCTTATGACTTCTAAAAATATGTACTAGTGAAAAAGGCAACATCAATGGGCAGATTTACAAAATTCGAGTGAAGAATTCGAAAGTAAATTCGATCGAATTCGATCGAATTCGAACGATTCGAACGATTCGAAGTAAAAATCGTTCGACTATTCGACCATTCGATGATCGAAGTACTGTCTCTTTAAAAAATACTTCGACCACCTACTTCGGTAGATAAAACCTACCGAAGTCAATGTTAGCCTATGGGGAAGGTCCCCATAGGCTTGCCTGTGATTTTTTGATCGAAGGATTTTCCTTCGATCGTTGGATTAAAATCCTTCGAATCGTTCGATTCGAAGGATTTAATCGTTCGATCGAACGAAAAATCCTTCGATCGATCGATCGCAGGATTTGCGCAAAATCGTTCGACTTCGATATTCGAAGTCGAACGATTTTAGTTCCCAGTCGAATATCGAGGGTTAATTAACCCTCGATATTCGACTATTGATGAATCGGCCCCCAAGTATAATGTATGTCTCCTTCCCATGAATCAATATTCTTTTAATACAAGATAATATCTTGCTGGTCCTTGCTGTGGTTATCTGGCAGTGCCTGTTTGTACTCCCGGGTCCTTCTCTATAAAAGTTTCCCCTATTCCAGTCTTATAAATGGTATACAAAGCTTGAATGTTTTGAAAAGCCAAGGGCATAAATATTTACTAACATAGGCTCGTAATGATGATGCACCCTGGAAAGATTGATTTCTAAATACATTTGCATCATCAGCAAACATGGATATATTGATTTTAATGTCCTCTCCCAGATAAATGTGGCCAAGTACAGAACTATACAGCTCAGCATTAAAAACCATAGCCCATTCAGAGTACTTACTGTTAACGAACACTTTCTGTAAATGATCCCTCAGCTAGTTGTCTATCTATGCACACAGTATCATAAGGTAGGAATGCACCGAATCCAGGATTCGGTTTGGGATTCGGCCTTTTTTAGCAGGATACGGATTCGGCTGAATCCTTCTGCCTGGCTGAACCGAATCCAAATCCAAATTTGCATATGCAAATTATGGGTGGGGAGGGAAATTGCTTTACTTTTTGTCACAAAACAAGGTAGTAAAAAATTTTCCCCCCTTCGGCTGCGGTTTGATATTCAGCCGAATCTTTCGCAAAGGATTCGGGGGTACAGCTGAATCCAAAATAGAGAATTCGGTGCATCACTAAGGGCTTGGTAAAATCTAAAATTAAGATCATATATACTGCAATCCTATTGACCAACATCCTACATAATATACAGCAGGTACATTTGTTTAGAAAAATAATCCAATAAATTCTTCAAGAAACAATCTTGAAATGCTATCCTTCATGAATAGGGATGCCCCAAATTCACTATGTTAATATTTGGCCAAATCCTTTGATAAAGATTTGGCCTGAACCGAATCTGAACCCTAACTTGAATATGTAAATTAGGGAAATGAGGATTTTATTCAGACAGACACTTGGATTTCAAAGAAATCCAAATCCTGCTGAAAAAGGCAGAATCTTGGGCAAATCCTGAACCGAATACTGGATTTGGTGCATCCCAATTCAAGACATGATCTTGATTGTATTCTCTTGCCATACCAATTTGACATAAAATTCTAATGCTGAAAAGCAAACTCTTTTTAAACATAAGAATTGTATCACCTTTGCTCCATTCCATGGGTACCATATCAAGTGAGAGAGAGTCTAAAAAGTTAGTCTCAGAAGTCTTTTAATTATAAATACTATTTAAAACTAGCTAGAACAAAAATATTTGTGGTGTATTCCATCAAACTCTGCAGCCTTGTTGAACTTTGCTACAATGTTTTAGTACCCAGATCTGGGTCAACCACTCATTTGTTTATTGTTTATATGTGAAACTTTTATGGGGATTGGTCTTTTCAAGTAAAGCAACTAATTTAGTGCAGGAAATACTAAAAACATTTCTTAAAGGGGTTGTTCGCCTAGTTAGCTCAGTTGTTCATCAGAAACTGGTTTCAGTGGCTTTCTATTTTTTTATTTTTGACCACTTTCCTAAAGTTGAAGTTTAAAGCTCAATGTTCCTGTTTCAGTCTGGCAGCTCAGTAATCCAGGTACAAATTCTGAACTGTTACAATTTTGCTACATTAGTTGATACATTTCTCAGCAGCATCTGTGAAATATTAGCAACTAATCAATCAATTATTGATGAAACTCAGGGATTCTGCTCAGGAGGATCAAATATAAGATCAACTTATGTTTTAATTTAGAATATTTTACAGAGTTGGTGACCCCCCCCCCCCCGAGCTGCTTCAGAAAGACATAAGAAGGTAAAAAATGAAACTTCAATGTTAGAAAAACTTTAAAAAACGAAAATAAAAAGTAATTGAAAAAAATCCTTCATTTATAGTGAACTATATGAAATCCGTGTTGGAAGGCGACAACCCCCTTTAATTAAAACGATAAAAAGTGGGCATCCTACCCATCTGACTTCTCTCAAATTTGCAGCCATTTCTATTTGACACAGGAGCTGCACTTCTTCCACTTTTTCTTGAGGCGGTGTATGAGAGTCAACTACAACTGATTTGTCTATTTACCTAAAGTCTGTGAGGGCTTTAGCCCACGGGCAGATTCGGGGAGATTTAGTAGCCTTGAAGCGCCGAGAGTGCATTGGTGCTGGCGTTTTCTCATTATAACAGGCGGAAGGCTGGGGGAAGGCAGTTCGGGGAGATTGTCGCCTCGCAGAAGAGGTGATTAATCGCCTGGCGACTAAATCTCCCGAATCTGCCTGTGTGCTAGCTCCCTGAAACCTTCTGCTCGTGTGGCTTCAGTCTTATCTCTTATCCACCACTTTTCCTGTTATTATAGTGTAATTTCTATTTACCCTGTCCTTTCAAAACATTGCATAGCCTTCAATATTTAGGTTCATTTACAGATTGTATCTGGCAGGGAGTCTTAAAACCTGCTGAATAGAGCTCATTTGAGCATGTTAGGGGCTGCTAATTTTACTTTTCCATTAAACCGAATGATGCTCCTAAGAAGTATTCAGGTTTTTCTGCTGGGTGATATGTGCCATTACCCTTACTGCCTAGTTATGCTATTCATTCTGTCTTGTTTTAGCAACACCAGTGATGTGATATATTGCTCATCAAAGTGCTCCCTGTAAAGCTTCTTGCATGAGTGAATATACACTTAATACTGCTTCTAAGTTGTACATTGTTTACATACAGGCTTACATTATTTCAATCCTGCAACTATAGATTCTGACCTGTTTCTTACTATGATCTTTACTATATTCATATTGCCCCACCCAAATCTGGGGGAACTAGGTATGGGGAAAACCCAGGACTCAAGAACTGCAATAAAATAACCAAGCTCCTTTGTTGTTCCACAACTCTACAAGTCTCTAAAGAGCTCAAACTTACTTTGTGATTCATTATCTAGATGTTACCAAATGAACTTGCTGCCACTAGTGATGGGCAAATTTGTGCCGTTTCGCTTCGCGGAAAAATTTGCGAATTTTGCGCGAAATTCGCGAAACGGTGAAAAATTTGCGAAACGGCGCCGTCGTCTCGTTTTTGACTCCGGCGCCAGTTTTTTGACGCCGGCGCCCGTTTTTGATGCCAGCGTCCTTTTTTTTCAAAAAAATTTTTTTTGACGCCGGTGAATTTTCGCGGGCGTTTGCGAATTTATTCGCTGCGCAAATTCGCTGCAAATTCACGCCTGGCGAATAAATTCGCCCATCACTAGCTGCCACTCTTTTTTTTGACTTGATATAGTATAAATATTAAATTGTGATGAATCTAAATACCAGAAGGTTAAGTATCATGACGGTAAAGAAAACCAAATCCAGAAATTTTGCACTCAAGGTTTTTTTTTTAAAGTTGGTTTTATGCCTTACACTACTTAAAGATAGCAAAGCAAGGACTGACTTTTGAAGCCAACTCTGTGACAGTTCATTTCATATCGGTTTTAAAACCTATTCGCCAGTCATTGGAATTTTTAACAACTGCAATGTGCGATAAGTATTAGGACTGAATGCATAAATAAATCACTGATATTGCTTTACTAAGGAGTAAGAGTTGACAGGCTCTGATAACATGTAGTAGGATCCTGTCTCCAGTAAATGATGATTAAGTCAGACAGTTAACATTTTGTAATGCACAGATACTCTATAACAATCTTGTGTGCCCTAGCAATGAGCTTTCTCCTTGTTCAGTTTATATGCCAGCCGGCTTGAAGCAATTACAATTGTCTTTGTTTCTGCTTCCACTTGTTTCCCAAAGCGGGAGGGGGCTGGTTCTGTAGGGAGAGTGTGGCGCCTGCCAGAGAGAGAGAAGCAGCCTCTCAATTACTGTCATCAAGACAAAGCTTTCCCAGTCCACTGGTAACACAGATTTGGAGGTTCAGACATTTCTCTAATGGCTCTACCATCCCATTACCAAACACACTTACCGTATTATCCATTCTGATGTTCACTGAGATCCTGAGTGTATGTGCCTTTCACTTCTGTTGTCTGTGTCTATTTTGATCTCATATGGATTCCAACTTGTCAGTTTTCTCCAGGGTTGTCAACTGGTCCCAGATTAAAAGAACACCTACAATCAGTGCTTTATATAACCTTGGATGGTGAAATAACTGAGCATTTTCTATTAAATCCTATATCACTACTAAAATACCGGCATTCCACAAAGGTACTTGCTGGGGAGACAGACAGCAAGTTGACTGCTGCAAAGAATCTTAGAGAAGGCTGGACATCAGTATTGGCCCAGAGCAGTTCGTACAACATATTATTTTTGTAATATATATTTTAAAGCAGCAACATCCAAACATATAGATATATAGATTACATGAAAAAAGATGTATAAGGACCATGCTCATTACAGCTTATAATCTAAATATATGTATATATGTATATATAAAAAGTTGAAGTTTTTTCATGGAAAAAAAAATCAATTACATAACTGGAATAGATAACTTGCCTCATTTTATACAATGGGGCATCATTATCAAAGGGTGAAAAAGAGAGTTCACCACATTTCATCAAAAATGTTGAGGGAGGTTGAGGTTACCCTGAGTAGTAAGTGATGCTTAAACTAAGGAGAGGATGAGGAAAGTGAGGAGCAAACCCAGTTGGGGGTAACACACAGAGAAAAGGGTAGAATATGGCAGTACAAAAAAATAAATGGGTGAATATAGTGTGGGGAATACACAAAGGGGTGGTTAAGGTGGGGGTATACAGAAAGGAGTGGGTGGGGTAAAAGCAAAATGCATGTTGGGGTTAGGAAAGACCATACAGAGGGGTGTATCCACAGAAGAGAAGGGGTGGTATGAAGGAGTTTATGTATTGGGGTTAGTTTAATGAGTACAATGACATGAGAGTTCTTTGGGGGCAGTGCAAAGGGTAAGCAAATGTGTGTGGGTTAGAAGGACTTCTAGAGTAGTCTCTCATTTGAGGAGAATGCACTGAGAGGTGGAGTAGGAAAGTGCACTGAGGAATATGTGAGAAGGGACTACTAAAGCACCTCTTGTTTTCCTTGTGTGCTTGCAGTATCATTCTTGCTTATGCTTCCATTGTTCTCTTCATTTCTAGACACAGGTGCCAAAGGATGTGGGCCTAATAAAAGTATCTGATTAAGGAAAATACTTGGAATAGCAACAGCAAGTTTGACCACTGTATAGCTAATATACAACTATGTAAAAATGTAGATTCTCACATAATAACAGCATTTTCAGAAGATCATATTACAATTCAGTAGCCCTATATTACAATACTTTAAAGGGGTGGTTCACCTTTAAATTAACTTTTAGTATGTTATAGAATAGCCGATTCTAAGCAGCTTTTCAATTGGCCTTCATTTTTTCAAACCCTTTTCTATTCATGATCCATTCTCTCATTCAAAAAAAATGCTAGCGTAATTAGGACCCTACCAACCAGATTGCTGAAATTGCAAACTTGAGAACTGCTGAATACAATTGCAAATTGTATCTGAATATCTCTCTCTACATCATACTTAAACATGCTGTAAAGGTGAACAATCTCTTTAATGCATATTGTGTTTAGCTGTACTTATCTGAGTGAAGTATACAGTGTGTATAGGTAAACAAGTAAGTAAATGGAGAGATAAAAGGGATGCTAGACTTCTCAGTTCTAGGAATCTTATATGCCAGAGAATTGTTGGTGAAGCAATACAACTGTTTGTACTTTGTCTAAAAAGCCTTAGCAATTAGAATATTTTACATGGAAAAAGTCAAATATTCTAATCTAGACATTGAGATTTTTTTTTCCTTAGAAATTGTCTCCCATCATAGGAATGATTTAAAGCCAAGAATATTGGGAGAATGTCAATGGCTACAGTATTTTGGATTCTGTAGGAGTATATGTACTAGAAAAGCTATGCAGGTTTTAAGTAAAGACAGTCATGAGCAAAAATACTGCAGCATGGGACACAATCACAATCTAAACATATGGGACTATCACTGTATCGAATCTTGGGTGGGACAACTGAAGAATTTACACATTAAGTAGCAGCAGGTCAAGGCTACTTATTAATTTCAAAAACAGCAGACACAAATTCATTAGAGCGAATAAGAGGAAGAGATAGAAGAAAAGACCAGTAGCAAGAGTAGCAAGAGTTCCCAAGTAGCAAGAGTTCCCAAGAAAGAATTACAATAAAAGTATTAGTAACATATTAATAGGGCACATCAAAATATAATGAGAACATTAATGTTGAGTACAGGTAAACTGCTATTCAGTAGCTTAGTTAGACATTAATACCTTCTGATCTCTAATGACCTGCAACTGCTTTCTCAATCAAAAGGGTGGTTCACCTTTAAGTTAACTTTTAGTATGTTACAGAAAGGTCAAACCTAAGTAAGTTTTCAATATTTATTTTTTTATAGTTTTTTTAAATTATTTGACTTCTTCTTTTTCCAGCTTTCAAGTGAGGGTCACTGACGACCATCTAAAACAAAAATGCTCTGCAGGGCTACAAATCTATTATTATTGTTACTTTTTATTTCTCATTTTTCTATTCAGGCCATCTCATATTCATATTCCAGTCTCTTATTGAAATCAGTGTATGGTTGCTATTGGACCCTGGAACTTTTTCTCCTATATTAAGCATTAATGGTCAGATTAAAAAGGTGTTGGCATAGTGAAATCTGGACAGATACATCTGATGAATCAAACTATATTGTATTTATGACAAATCTTTTCAGGCTTCATGGTCTAGACTAGGATTGGGAGTGTTAGTAAGTAGGTTTTGAATTACACTATAAATGTGAAGGTAATATAAAATTACATAGGTCACTGTGGTGTGGGCCCTTTAACAGAGGTTGCTGAAGCTTGCTTGGCAAAGAAAAGTGTTACACAGCTCAATTTAGCATGGCATCAGAATAGCAGAGCGGTCTTTCCTTGCAGAGAGCCAAAACCAGACTAACTCTTGCTGACTGGGAGCGGCCTTTTATACCCAAGGCTCCCAGCATGCTTTGTGGTTCTGTGACATCATACATTTTAAATTAAACAAATATTAAATGTTAACAATAATTACAATTTATACTAGTAAGTGTCCATATTAGTCTGTGCAGATTATAACATAAAAAGGTAAAAAAGAAAATTCATTTAAACAAAGTTTAAGCTAATCAAATGCATATGCTTCAGCATTTCAGATCTGCAAACAGCAGATTTTCACATGGCTTTTAACCCTGTTGTTGCCATGTTGGAAAAAAAAGGTTTCAAATGCTGAGAATATTGTAGGACAGACACAAGAAGTAATGAAAAGAGATTAAGAAAGATTGTTTTTGTTTGTGCTGGGAAAGAAAGAAAGAAAGAAAGAAAGAAAGAAAGAAAGAAAGAAAGAAAGAAAGAAAGAAAGAAAGAAAGAAAGAAAGAAAGAAAGAAAGAAAGAGAAAGAAACTGTCCACAGATATCTCAACAAAAAATATATTTAAGCTACATGACTTTGTCACAGGTACAAGTGATTGAGATCTCACAGGAGTGTTTTTATTTTTGATATTTTAGTAGCATTGGTCACTTCACTACATTCAAGACTCAGTGGCCTAGGAGACCCAGGAGAAGTCACAACCACAAAAAATGTTTCTCAAAGTTGTCCTGTTGCTGATTTTCTTCTATTCAATCAAGCAACAGCCAAAAGCCAGGACTAGCCATATATGGGCTAATTTTAAGGTGGCTGCCAGCTTTACTTGCAAAAGAAACCCAATGTCTGCTTAATATAATATTGTAAGTTTGTTATGTATTGTAATATTTTTAAATATGGATGCGCACAAATACCTTTTACTTAGATAGTCAGATACAAGTGTAAAGTTAGCTACTGGGTGTATATTTTTTATTTTGCATACTTATTTTTGCAGAAATAAAATAAGCTTGCAACTTGTTCAATGTGAACCTGAAAAAAATACTGCTTTGCATCACATGTTATATCATTGGCACATACCACTTGCACTTTCAGAACTAAAAAACTCCATAAATCAATTTTAAGCTGTTGTTTGAATATACAAGCCAACTGTGTATCTGCAAAATATGTTAAGGAGTGACATTTATCAATAGTTTTACATTTAACTATAGTGTTAGATTGATTTGTAGTTTTAGATTTAACACTTCATTTTCCACACAAACAAATGAAAAGTGAACCAGAATATATGATTAGTTACATAGTTACATAGTTACATAGTTACATAGTTAAATCTGGTCAAAAAAAGACAAAGTCCATCAAGTTCAACCCATCCAAATGAAAACCCAGTATCCATACACACTCCCCTCCCTACTTTCACATAAATTATATATACCATACCTATACTAACTATAGAGTTTAGTATCACAATAGCCTTTGATATTATGTCAGTCCAAAACATCATCCAAGCCATTCTTAAAGGCATTAACTGAATCAGCCATCACAACATCACCCGGCAGTGCATTCCACAACCTCACTGTCCTGACCATGAAGAACCCCCTACGTTGCTTCAAATGAAAGTTCTTTTCTTCTAGTCTAAAGGGGTGGCCTCTGGTACTGTGATCCTCTCTATGGACAAAAAGATCCCCCACTATCTGTCTAGAATGTCCTCTAATGTACTTGTAAAGTGTAATCATGTCCCCTCACAAGCGTCTTTTTTCCAGAGATAACTACCCCAACCTTGACAGTTTACCCTCATAATTTAAGTATTCCATCCCTCTAACCAGTTTAGTTGCTCATCTCTGCACTCTCTCCAGGTCATCTATATCCCTCTTAAGGACTGGAGTCCAAAACTGCACTGCATACTCCAGATGAGGCTTTACCAGGGACCTATAAAGAGGCATAATTATGTTTCCATCCCTTGAGTTAATGCCCTTTTTTATACAAGACAGAACTTTATTTGCTTTAGGTGCCACAGAATGACACTGCCCAGAATTAGACAACTTGTTATCTACAAAAAAAACCCTAGATCCTTCTCATTTAAGGAAACTCCCAACACACTGCCATTTAGTGTATAACTTGCATTTATATTATTTTTGCCAAAGTGCATAACCTTGCATTTATCAATATTGAACCTCATTTTCCAGTTTGCTGCCCAGTTTTCCAGTTTAGACAAATCACTGTGCAAAGTGGCAGCATCCTGCATGGAACCTATAGTTCTGCACAATTTAGTATCATCTGCAAAAATAGAAACAGTACTTTCAATGCCCACCTCCAGGTCATTAATAAACAAGTTGAAAAGCAAGGGACCTAGTACAGAGCCCTGCGGTACTCCACTAACAACACTGGTCCAATTAGAAAATGTTCCATTTACCACCACTCTTTGTAGTCTATCTTTTAGCCAGTTCTTTATCCAGATACAAATACTATGTTCCAGGCAAACATTCCTTAATTTAACCAGTAACCTTCTATGTGGCACTGTATCAAATGCTTTCGTAAAGTTTAAGTAAATCAAACCACTGCCATCCCAGAATCGAGGTCCCTACTTACCTTTTCATAAAAAGAAATTAAGTTAGTCTGGCAAGATCTATTACACATAAAACCATGCTGGCACAAACTCATAGTATTATTATTTGCTATGAAGTCCAGTATCTTATCCTTTATAAACCCTTTGAAAAGCTTTCCTACCACTGACGTCAGACTAACTGGCCTATAGTATTGAGGCTGAGAATGGGATCCCTTTTTGAATAGCAGCACCACATTAGCAATTCACCAGTCTCTCTGCACTATGCCAGACCTCAAAGAATCCTGAAAAATTAAGTAAAGAGGTTTGGCAATCACAGAGCTAAGCTCGCTAAGTACCCTGGGATGAAAACTATCTGGCCCCTGACCTTTGTTTATTTTAACATGTTCTAGTCTCTTTTGAATTTCCTCATGTGTGAACATTAGTTGTATTACTAGAATTGGGACTATTAAGAAGGAAACCTTCATTAACTGGTTCCTCATTTGTGTAGACAGACGAAAAATATGAGTTCAGAATCTGCGCTTTTTTTGTTTTCATCAACCAGCTGACCCCCCCCTTCTGAAATGAAATGTCCCACCCCTTCCTGCTTCATTTTTTTTACTATTAACATATTTAAAAAATAATTTTGGATTCTTTTTACTGCTTGCTGTAATATCCTTTTACATATCAATTTTAGCTTGCCTTATAGCTTCTTTGCATGATTTATTGGCCTCCTTGTACCTTATAAATGATTCAGCTGTCCCAGCCTTAAAAGCACGTCTTTTCTTACCCACCTCAACACCAACGCTTCTATTGAACCAAAAAGGTTTTGCTTTGCAACAACGTTCCTTGCTTACAAGGGGAATATACTGACAAGTATATTTATTAAGCAGCATTTTAAAGACTTCCCATTTTTGTTCTGCGTTTAACCCTGTGAAAAGCATTTCCCACTTAATATGTTGCAGAGATGCCCTTATACTGTCAAAGTTTGCACGTCTGAAATTTAGTGTTTTAGTTACTCCCTTATAGAATTGCTTCTGCAACAGAATCTCAAAGTAGACCATGTTATGATCACTATTCCCTAAATGTTCCCCCACACAAATGCTAGAGACGAGTTCGGTATTATTAGTTATTACAAGGTCCAAAAGTTAGTTATTTTAATTATAGTATTACAGTATTATAGTATTATGATCTCAATAAAGCTCTAACATATTTATTAATGATGTATGATAGAAGTTTTAAAGGGCTCATTTACATCTCCAAGTGCAGTAAGCAAAGTGCAGTTTAGAATGCAACCACAGGTTCTTTTTACCACATTGCAATTGCACATGCGTTTCCTTTCAAATTGTCTGGCGTAATTTCAGGTGTTCGGTATGTGTGTGAAAGGGGCAGTATGCTTTCCCTTTAAACTGGACACCCAGCTTTCTCCATCTGTGGAGGGAAGTGCTTAACATGTATTCTGATTCCTGCCCTGTAAACAGAAATAGCAAGTTTGCTAGGAGATATGACTCATATGAGAGACTAATTATATATGTGCTGGGAAGATGTGGCAGTAGCAACATGATAACTAAACTCTAGGACTTTCAAACTCTTAAAATACGACAGGTAATAAGACTCTCCATGTTCCAAGTCACTAAACCAAGGATGAAAAAAGACAAAAAAGACAGGATGTAGGAAGCTCCAACCAGGTGACACTGAGTCATGCAGTTACTGATTAAACTTTTCACAACCCAATTGAAAATAGCATGCATTTCTAAGTAGTTCAACATTTGCAAATTGTCTCAGAATATCACTCTCTACATCATACTAAAAGTAGGAAACAACCTCTTTAATATACTCTATGTGCCATATGAAATTGGATACTAACATGATAGCGTGTTTAATTCATCCATCACCACATCTTTCAGTTGTTTGGGTAAAGAGAATTGCTTGCTAAATTGACCACAAAGACTCACTAATATTCATTTCTAGAGATTGTGTTGACCAAGTGTTTCACTTCATATTCTTCAAACCCAGATGGACATCTAGCAGAATCTAAATCCTTTTCTGAAAACAAAGTTTATGCCATGTAGAAAGTATTAGGAATGTGTAAAACTGTCCTGTTCATTTCACTGAAAAATGTGTTAAACCATGAAATAAATAGCGTATTTGAAGGTGTCATGTATTTCTTTCCCTGCGTTTTTCACGGCACATTTCCTTCAAAAGAAAATGGAAATGGAGCACATGACGGTTGCAGCGTCGATTCTGCACCTTTCCCTTTCGCCCCAAGCACATACCTTCCATCCCCAAATAATACATACACACACCACTGGTTTGGAAAGAGATGGCCGCAGTTGTTTATTTTAACACAGTAATAAGAATAAATAACCTATAACATTTTAGGGCTATTCCACACGGGGAGATAGCGACGCGTTTGCGGTCGCGGCGACAAAGTCGCGACAGTCGCCGCGACCGGCGCAGGCGACAGTTTTGTATGGGCGCCTAGGTAAAAACGCCTGTGCTAACCACACGAGGCGATGCGCTTTTCAACAGTCGCCTGAAAATGCCTCGCCAGGCTTTTTCAGGCGACTGTTGAAAAGCGCATCGCCTCGTGTGGTTAGCACAGGCGTTTTTACATAGGCGCCCATACAAAACTGTCGCCTGCGCCGGTCGCGGCGACTGTCGCGGCGCTTTGTCGCCGCGACCGCAAACGCGTCGCTATCTCCCCGTGTGGACTAGCCCTTAACCTTTATAACCGTTTGTATAACAAACCTTTAACCTTTATAACATAACATTATAACATTATTCCCCCACCCGGGAAGAGGGGAATGGGGGTGGGGTGGCTGTACCCCAACTGCAAATGTAGGTTCCTGTTCCCTTCTCCCAAGCCCTAAACCGGGCTGCCTACATTCCCATGAGGACCCAGGCCTACCTTGCTACTCACTTTGAAATACCCCCTTTTAACTTCCCCTGGGGGTCCTTATAAAGGTACCCTCCGCCAACTGCGACTTAAACCACCCATCTACGGGAGGGAGGGCGGGATGCTGCATCCTGCTGCCTCCACGTCCCGGCACCGAAAGTAAGTATCCTCTCTTCTCCTACAGGAACCGCGAGCCCAGGGTCCCTCCAGCCAATCACCACCTGCAATGGAAAAAGGGGGACGGGGCCGGCGCACTCCTAAGCACCGTCAAGGACCTGCTACCCCTACCCAGGTCGTGGGGTCCCATGAAAAAATAGTAATTTACTTTTTTCAGCTTTTTTTTCCAATGCACAATATTTTTTTCCCCACAAAACAAAATGCATGGCACGCATAGCTGCAGTTTCTTTCCAAAAATGTGTGTCTGCTGTAAACTATTAGCAGTGGGCACACAAGTGTGCACCCGGGAGGGGGGGTGGTGGGTAGGGAGTACCCTGCAAGTACAAGTACTTACAAGTGATATAGCTTTAAGTACAAGTACAGTACTTACTTATAATAATTGAACCATGAATTTTTACTTAGATCATTACAAGTTTTTCTACATTATGATGTGACAGTCCTAGGTAGAATTCAGACAAGACTGCTGAGGGTGAAAGGAGAAGGAAAGCTACCAAGGCAGTTTATTGCCAATAGATAGAACACAGTAAAAAGCTCTAGACACTGTCTGTTTGTTTAGGATAGCAGCTGCCATATTAGCCCCTCCATTCTTCATCCTGTGTCCTGCCTATGAGCTCGCTCATAGCTCTTAGCTCAAATTACAGCAGGGAGGGGGGGGGGGGAGAGGGAGCAAACTGAGCATGCCCAAGCCCCGAAGGTTTATGCTGAAAATAGGAAGTCTGGTACAGAAGCCCATGTATACACAATAGAAGGAAAGAAATGTAGTGTTTCTTTTTACAGAGGACTGAGCAGCATTACTTTGATGGTTTACCAGTGTATTCATATAGACCTTTCTGATAAAGCTTACTTAGTTTTAACCTTTCCTTCTAATTTAATGCATGGTGAAAACTTAGTTAGGTGTACTACAGGGCAATTATATAACATTAAACAAGCATGGGGAGCACACATTTGCAGTGACATTGTGATGGGGGACAAGGTTAAATAACATGGGCCCAAAGTAGGAGCAGGCAGACAGAATAGTTACCTGTTTAGAGCTCCCCACAGCTGCACCACAGACATGTGTCTATCAATGGCAGTTACCAGCTTTTGCCTGTGTCATATACTTAGCATAGGAGTGTTTCATGCAAAATGTCCAGAAAAATAGAAAAAATTGGGGAAGGTATTGGTACTGGCCTCTTCCACCGCCAGCAATAATATAATGCAAAAAATGAAATAACCAATACCTTGTTCAGATGCGGGGTGATCCCAAATTTATTGTAGTGCTCTTGACATGTGAGTCATGTTCAAACGTTTCGGGACAAACAAATGCCCTTCCTCAAGTGACCACTTGAGGAAGGGCATTTGTTTGTCCCGAAACGTTTGAACATGACTCACATGTCAAGAGCACTACAATAAATTTGGGATCACCCCGCATCTGAACAAGGTATTGGTTATTTCATTTTTTGCATCATGCAAAATGTCACCAAAAACTTAAGAGACAGAGTAATGTATGTATCAGACATAGATCATCTAGACAGACAGCTCTACATAATCTATGCTCAACAAGGCATAAGAAATATACATATTTGCCTCTTACTATTCAGAGCAGATGAGGAAACAGCTGTTTTTAACCCAAATATGGGTCTAAAATGGGGGAAATTGGTACTGCATTACCACTTACGGTCAAGCATGATAGCAGCAGTCAGCCAAGACTTGTGACTGAAAAACTGCTTTTAGATGATTGTCATAGAAGACAATAGAGGGTGGTTTAAGGCATTCCGGTGACTGTGTTTGGGAGCACAAAACAACCGCATGTGTAATTGCCCTAATGGAAAGATATTAAGGTTTTTTTTTTAATACCTTACCATTTAACTTAACGATTTTGTTTTGTATAAAAGTGTATTTTATTAATCAATACATGTAAAACTGTGTGACAGCTTTCCAAAGCAACAGCAGAGTGTTAAGTACTAGGTTTTGTTTTATTGCACTGACGTGCAAGTTTCTTTCGTCTTGCATTAGTTGGACTTCTATATAATAAACTCATCACCCACTGATAGGAGCTGGAGCTCAGCTCTTACAAGTTTCCATATTGATTTTGCAAATCTATTATAAACTATCAGGTTTGTCAGTGTAATCATTCTGACAGCCACAAAGCACAAAAGCACTAGTGCTTAATGCAGCAGCGCCATCTAATGGACATCTCAGTCATTGCCTGCTGTAAAAAACGGTTTTCTTAAAAGTAGTGTTTTTGCTTTTTTAAATTTACAATAAACCTGCTGGCTCCTCTATAAACAGTTTGCAGCACTGTAGGTTAACGTTTGTATTTTATTTTAGCATGTTTGCAGTAGACTGCAATTTTCAGAACATCAGCATTATAAAGTTTATTACAGACATACAAGAACATATTATAGAAAACATAGCAAAGCAGGCCCTGTGTACATCACTGATCTGTCTGTAAATGAATACAACAATAAAACAGCATGGAGCATTTCATTAAGTCAGCAAAATACTGCTACTGGATAAGGGAGCAGCTGGCTATGTAGTCTTTTTGTAATGAAAATTTGTATTGGAATGTAAATCAGGGATGGGCAGCAAAAGCATTTGCTCTGGATTCCTGTTCATGGATGAAATATTCAATTTTGTAATTAGTTTTAGTATAGTTAAACTATCATATACAGGTATTTTATCCTGGAAACTGGTTAATTTAAAGGGTTAATTTGCCTTAAATTAACTTTCATTATGAAGAACATAATGATGTTTTATTTTTTTATGGTTTTTGAATCATTTTTAGGTTTTGGTTCAATACGATATATTCACATATAAAAGTGATAAGTGTGAAGAGGCAAGAGGAAGGTGGCCCCTTTCCCATGGAGCTTACAATCTAAGTAGGTGGGTAACTTGCAGATACAAGCAGGAGTATATGAAGTAAAACAATTTACAGTGGTTGTCACTGCATCAGAAGTTAAAGAGTGCTCCAAGAGGTTATTTGATTAATTTCAGCACACACATAAAAAAGGTATGGGACCCGTTATCCAGAATCCTCAGGGCCTGGGGTTATCTGGATAAGGAATCTCTCTGTAATATGGATCTTCATACCTTAAGTCTACTAGAAAATCATGTACACATTAAATAAACCCAACAGACTGGTTTTGCTTCCAATACGCATTAATTATATCTTCGTTTGGAGTACAAGTACAAGGTACTGTTTTAGTATTACAGAGAAAAAGAAAATAGTTTTTAAAACATTGGATTATCTGCATCAAATTGAGTCTATGGGAGATCTTTCCATACCTTGGAGCTTTCGGGATAATGGGTTTCTGCATAATGGATCCAATACCTATACCTATATATATATATATATATATATATATATATATATATATATATATATATATATATATATATATATATATATATATATATATATATATATATGTATATTATAAATCAGAATTGATTAATAATCAGTCCTGTAGTATCAGCTAGCTTCTCCCAAAGATATAATCTCACTTTCTGCGACGATTTCTGATGGCCCCAAAGCTTCATATTTCGGCACACTAACCATGAGGAGTATCACTGACACTAAAAAGATGTCCTAAAGGGATCCAAGATAGAGATCAGCAATGGACAACTATGAAGATGTGGTTCTTTACTGTTAAAAGGAATTTCAACCTTGGGGCTTGTACAACGTTTAGTATTTAAAATACATCAGTTCTAGCCATATTTGTGTTTATGTTTATTTCTGCACACTGACTGAATAAATAATAAACTCAGTCACCTTTTAAAATGCTACTGCCTTTTGATCTTGCCTTGAAGCATGTTGCCAGGTCAATAAGCAATCCAGAAGCATAGAATCTATAGTGCTGGCACAAAGTTACATTTTCCGCCAGTTCCATAGATTATGTGGCAGATGGCACTGGCGTTATGGCAGATGGCATTGAAAAAGTTAAACATTACAAATACTGTATTGCACTATATTGAACTATGTGCTGTATGTTATGTGGACATTGTCTACGTCACAACACTCTTATCCACATAAATCCCTAACCTGCATTTCAGAAATATAATATGAAATGTTGAAAACAAAAATAACTATTTTCCTGCAAAAAAGAACAGTGCTATAATCTAGATTAGATAATTTTCTAAATCCAAGTGAATAAATGGAATTAAGGTTTATAAGAAGGTGATGATCAGGTTATTAGCCACTATACCGTATATACTCTAGGCTGATGGATCAAAGCATTAGGAAATATGTAACTGAGAAAGAATAACATTCTGTGTATGCAGATTCCCCCAGGAGTCCCCCTGAGTCTGTTCTCAAGATAGCCTTGCTAATACTAGCTTGACCTTGAGGAAGACCATCTCAATTGTTATGCGAGAAGTTCTTTGTTTCTCTGTGCTGTGAAGAGATATCTCTATGCTCTCGTAATGGTAATGGCCTTTTATAAAAAGTTTATAAAAACTCTGTGATTTCTTTGTTCATGTTTCTGACTCTTTGTGAGTTCAGGATCAAATAAACTTTATCTTTTTTTTTTACCTCAAGTGGTTCAGGTATGTGAACTTTCATGACAGTTAGAACTTCCAAGACTTCCAGAACTGTCCACTTAATAACCTAATTCACCCAGTTACTCAATCAACAATAAACCATTAGTTGCTATAGTAAATCCTTCGTAAACACTGAAGGCAGCAAAATTGTTTTCAGCTGATGTCTTAGTTGCACTGGATATTGCATTGAGCTCTGAACCACTTTGAGCAAATAATAAAGGCCAAAAGGAACTCCATTCATGTTGGAAGCTCAACAAAAATGATTAGGAAACTGAATTCACACCATTGCTGTGTCACAACTTGTCATAAACCTTGTTTAAAAACTGAAGTTTTTTCCCCATTTGACTTGTGTTTTAAAACTTATAGTTTAACAAAGAATAACTGCAAAGTATTCCATTATTATATTGCTTTGTCATTGCTTCTCTACTGTTCAGGAATGCTTCCTGAATGCAATTATATTCAAACCAAATTTCCCATTAGGCTTTTATCATGCAAGGTAAGAAGAGACAGATAGATAGATACATAGATGATAGACAGATGATAGATAGATAGATAGATAGATAGATAGATAGATAGATAGATAGATAGATAGATAGATAGATAATTGATAGATAGATGATTGATAGATAGATGATAGATAGATAGATAGATAAATAGACAGATAGACAGATAGATAGATAGATAGATAGATAGATAGATAATTGATAGATAATATAGATAGATGATAGATAGATAGATAGATAGATAGATAGATAGATAGATAGATAGATAGATAGATAATTGATAGATAGATGATAGATAGACAGATAAATAGACAGATAGACAGATAGATAGATAGATATAGATAGATAGATAGATAGATAGATAGATAGATAGATAGATAGATAGATAGATAGATAGACAGATAATTGATAGATAATATATAGATAGATAGATAGATAGATAGACAGTCAGACAGATATGGTCTAATATTTACCAGAGTAGCTAAGCACTACCATGACAAGTGAAATGTATCCACAAATGCCTTTAGGTGCATTTAATTCATCTGCAATGTTATTTGAGCACAACACAATATTTTATGCTTCTTTTATGCAAATCCATTTACAACATTTCAAGAAAAAGAAAAATAGTATGTATTGAAAAGATTGCAAAACAAGTCATGGAGGAAAGTCATATGCAAAATATAAAAATAAAAATTCTTGGATTTCCATAAGGTACAGCCAGGATTCTTTTGTAATAGATCAGGCACTGAAAAGGCTAAACTTCCAAACCGACATGTAAAAAGCAAGTTGCTATTTATTTTTTTTGTACAGACAAGGAAGCCTTATGTATTTAGTTTTCACAAACACTTAATAACAGTCTATGGTGAGTTATTTGACTTAATCATGGACCCCATTTTTGTATTGCTCTAAAACAGACAGGATTCTCGTACAATGGTTGGTAATAAGCATATATTAACAAACATACACTTATGCTGATACATTAAGAGAAATATTTCTTAGCCTATGTATTAGAACCCATAAATTGGTCCCTGTGCTGTTTAAGGTAAGTCTCCACAATCCACTTATCTTTCTACAATAGAAAATTATTTAAACAAGGTGCACATCTGGTTCCAAGTCAATGTTTAATTCACAAAGCAGAGCTTGCAACATTATTTGGATCACCTAAAAAAAGGTTATAAAACAATGGTATAGAAAAAACAAAAAAAAAGGCAGATGTGTCTATTTCTTTGTTTTTAATGAAGATGGTGTTGTCATTGTATGGTAATTACCTGTTGGATGCTTATGGAGAATTCAGTGTTCTTTTGGTCAGTCACTGAAATATACTGTAGCGCTATAGTAAACTGACTTGTGCTAGGACAGTTTAGCTACTTTCCTTGGTGGGCTGAGACCACCGATGAGCTCTCTTTCTCAGGGGTAAGTCCTCGCAGCGGGGTGGAGGCAAGGGTGTAGTGTAACTGTAACCCGATGCAATAGCACAATGATGGGCGCCAGTAGTTCTTTAACAGTTGAACAAAGAACAGTATTTATTGAACAATAGCACAGAGATCATTTAGCACATTGATCCACAATGGAGTATAGAACATACACAGCAGCATAAAGGAAGCGTATACTCACAGCACGTATAGGCTGAATCCCCACAGGCTAGGGAATATACAGCAGAGAGTAAGTTGGCAGCATGTGATGGGTATTGCCCGGTTTTCAGGATATCTTCCAGTGGCAGACTAGGGGAACTCCTGACATCCCTAACTCAACACTTGGTTCCTTACTCTGGGTCAGTAATACCCTGGGATCTTAATCCCTCTAATCTCCTCGGCGGAGCCTTGAGCTGCTCAACTAAATAACCTCTCTATCACTCCTAGAGTGATCTATTAAACGAGTATAGCTGTCTAATTACTAGGGCCAAGGCGCCTAGGGTCAGCACTACCCATTCCCTTCCAGCCTGCTTGGTTGGGCTAAAGCAATGGACCCAGAGCACATGGTTCCTAAACCTTTTATACTCTGGCACAGTGCCATCTGGTGTACACTGTGTGAACTACAGGGGTTACATAAGCACAAGGTCCCCATAAGGACCCACTGAGGTGTCCATATTACTAGGGATGTGCCTGTCTGTAAAGTGTAAGGGTGTCTAAGATTTTCACATGCCTACAATACGATACAAACACAAAACCATAGTGAAGAATGTGATAAAACCACTACAAAATGGGCACAGAGTTTTACTAATTTCTATTACCCACTTCCTAAATGAATTCATTCTTTCCTTTCAAATTCCTTTCAGTCCACTGCCAATAAACCAGCTCAGCATGTTTTAAAATGCTATAAATTTCACTGGTTCCCTGCGGGAGAATCAAACTCTAAATATATATATTGTTGAAAATATATTAACAAGTACTTGCACATGACTTTCTGAAAACACCTAAAAATTACAATTCATCACAGAACTGCAAATGTAATTATATCTTCCATTTGGCATATCTATCTGAACTGATCTCTATTACCAACAATGCTACATTCATATGTTGCTTTCTCATGAAGTTCAACCCCTCCAAATGAAAATCCAGCATCCATACACACACCTCTCCCTACTTTTACACATAAATTATATATACCCATATTTATACTAACTATAGAGTTTAGTATCACTCTTAAAGGCATAAACTGAATCAGCATCACAACATCACCCGGCAGTGCATTCCACAACCTCACTGTCCTCACTGTGAAGAACCCCCTACGTTGCTTCAAATGAAAGTTCTTTTCTTCTAGTCTAAAGGGGTGGCCTCTGGTACTGTGATCCACTTTATGGGTAAAAAGGTCCCCTGCTATTTGTCTATAATGTCCTCTAATGTACTTGTGTAATCAGGTCCAGATCAACAGTGTATTTATCGACCAATACTGGGCATTTTAGTCCTGAAACTAGACTTTTACTAGGAGCTACAAACTACAATAATTATATATATATATATATATATATATATATATATATATATATATATATATATATATATAGATATATATATATCTATATATATCTATATATAGATATATATATATATATATATATATATATATATATATATATATATATATATATATATATATATATATATAATTATATAAATATTTTCCTCTCACCAACCATATAAAAGAGTTTTGAGTTTTGTTTAAAAGTATAAACCTAAGAAAAAGTATATGAAACCAGCTATTTTGCAAGCTTCCTTGCTTTTGGACTTTTATAGACTTTAATGGGACAGTGGCTACTGGGTATAAGTAATTAGATGTACCTGCTTATTCTTGAAGTAGAAGTCTTTTATATAATACATGATAACACCTACGGGGTGAATGTTTATGCGAGATTCAACTTGGATCTGGGAAAGGGAAAATATTAGGCTGCTTGGATCAGGTGTCAGGGGTCAGTGACCCTCCTTCCTTGGGTAATGATCCATTATTCCTAGCCATGGAAGATTATGGTTCACTATTGGGTTTTCTAAACAAAGATTAAAATAAATATCCAATACCAACACCTAATTTGTGCTTTATTATATGTTATATATAGATCAAAGAAAGAATAACTTAAGTAAAAACCAATAAAATATACTACTGTGATGGAGTTTTATGCCTTGTGGGCTATTGATTTTTCCCTTTTATATTTTTTTTCTTGCCTCAGCTGGTACGTTAATCTTGATATATTGATAATTAAAAGCACACTGGCAGACATAACTTTGCATTTGCATTCTTGACAAATCCCAAATGCCTGTTCCATGTTTGTACTGGTCACATCAAAAGCTTTTCTCAGTGATTTTGAACTGGCCTGTCATGAAATTCTATACGGAATAATGTGCCTGAAGTTGGAAATGGTGTTAATGCTCCAGTTTCAGAAGCAATATTTTGTGCATTATCTGTACTGTTGAAGTCACAAGAAGTATGATTTTTTAATAATAATATAAAGCCTATTTAAAATCATTAACATTACCATTTTAATTAGCCAGACCATCTTGGGGTGACTATGTACTGACAGCAATAATATAATAGTGAATAAAGTACCCCCTCTTGTAAAATATAAGGACTGAGAATCCAATGACCATTTAAAAACACAAGGCCTAAAGGGCGAGGTGACTTCTAATATCCTCATATTTTGCAACAGGGGGTACCATATTTATTATAATACACATGTTTCAGTGAGTGATTAGACCAGTAGCATTTCAAACTTTATATTATTTTATCAGCCTGTGAGCTTAAAGGAGAAGGAAACTACCGAGGCAGTTTTGCCAATAGATTAGCCAAAATAGTGCAATCTGTAACACTATATTTATTCTGCAGAATTCTTTACCATACCTGAGTAAACAGCTCTAAAAACTGTTTGTTTAGGATAGCAGCTGCCATATCACTCATAGCTCTGGGCTCAGATTACAGCAGGGAGGGGAGGAGGGAGGGCGGATAAGGGAGGGAGAGAGGAGCAAACTGAGCATGCTCAAGGCCGTGCCCTGGAGATTTAAGCTGAAAACAGAAAGTCTGATACAGAAGCCCATGTATACACAATAAAAGGAAAGAAATGTGGTGTTTATTTTGACAGAGGACTCAGAGCAGCATTACTTTGAGGGTTTACTGGTCTATTTCTATAGACCTTTCTGATAAAGTTTACTTTATTTTAGCCTTTCCTTCTCCTTTAATGCAATAAGAAGAGCAGTTTCCAGGCCCAGTAAGTGCACAAGACTAGTTAAAGATGATCACTAATGCATTAATAAATCAGCTATTGATCCACAGAGAACTACCTAGTTCTTGTGTAACCCTCAATTTAAATTTAACAGGAAGGTCATATAACCAGCAACCCAGCAGACAATAGGAAATACTCACCTGTACCCCCATGCTGAGTGCTATTCTCTAATTTCAATTTTGAACTCTTGTTAAAGTCTTCTGCTTGCTTTTCTTTTCAATGATTACCTGTACATTAGCTGCCAAAATGATCACTTACAAACTCATGTCAAAAGCCCATGTCTGATGATTGCTGCAATTACGTCTGCTGCAAAATGCTCACTTAAACTCTAGATAAGTCTTCTCTTGCTATCAAGTCTTCACAGTTCTTATCATCTTACTTCCAATCTGTGCTTGTTGCAATGGTGTATATTATCACTACAAAAAGGTGGCTATAGCTTAGCTGCCTGTCCTCTCTATTACCTAGACAACTTTTCCATTCTTTTTTCTTTGGTTACACATGGGAATATGCAACATACCTGCTACCTGTTTACTACTCTGGTAAAAAAAATCTAGTACAATCTTTTCAGCAATGTCTAGTAAAAGTAAAGTGCACACAAACTGTCTATTTAATTTCTTCCTAATGAGCTACCTGTAAGAACAAGGATTGATACAGTTCTTGAATAGGTACTACAATGGAAAATGCATTTAGGCCAGGGATCCCCAAACATTTTCAAATGATTCTTGGGAAGCAACACCATAAAAAATCGACAGTAGAGCAAACATTCTGAATAATAATAATATACACTTGATATTATGTATAATATAATACAATTATGTGTGAAGTCTATCACTGCATGTTTCTGGCAGTTTTTGTAAATCTAGGATGTAGTTTGTCATAAACAGATTCATATATTCACCAAGATGATCATTTAAACATGTTCTGTGTTTAGAGTTCAATATTTTCATAGCTGTAAACCCATATTCACAAAGGTTCACAGAGTTAAGTCTTTGTGAGGTTCCTTACAGTATGGGAGAAATTGCTGATCTCTACTAGTTTTCAGAAATCATTTTTGCAGTGATTTTAGTTGCATATCTGCTCTTATTGTAATCATTTACCTTTCAATGGATTTTCAATCCATTTGAAAGGAATGTGTCAGTTCTATGAAATGTATCAAAGTTTCCAAAGACCTCTGAATCACTTTTCACAAGTGTCCACATAACCACCTGAAAAGTCTAAAGGTTTTTCCTGTCTCTTTTGCAAACTAGAGAAGTGATGGAACATATTTAATTTGGGCACATTTTTATCCTTTTATCTTTTCCTCAGGAGCATGTATCACCTATGTGAATGAAGGGGTTATTAAAGGGGGCTGCTATAGGGCAAATGCAAAAAGGAGTACAGATTTAAAATTAGATGGTGTAACAACATGGAGGATAAAAGGCAATGGCATAACAGTATAGGTATTATATGACAGAAGTACTAAGGGCAATATGGTGGCAGACAATGAATTTCTAAGTGGAGACTTTTCTGGCAGGTCAAAGTTAATTTGAATGGTTTACTTCTGTTCCAGGTTTTTAAAGTTCCCACAGGTTAGTCAGGTACAAACTACTTATGGGAATAGCCTTTAAGCAACCTTTGGTTAACTCCAGGGACAGATTTCCCCTAAGGGCGCCTGGAGGCCAGTGTGCGCCCCTCCAACAGGATAGTGTGCTTACGCTTAGAGTTCCATAATTGAGCAAACTACCCCTCGGCAGGGTGGCATGCTGTCCCTTAACTTATGTCTGGTTAACTCCTAACTTTTGTCTTGTCTATCTCGTGTTTGTACTGTATTATGACAAGATGTGTATATGTGGAGAATGTGTAATCCAGGATGATCTCTTGATTCTTCTACTCCAGACCACAGTGGACTTTGTAAATAAACACCTTCTGGGAAACTGATGTGAGGAACACCAAAAAAAAGTCTACGACCAACATATACTGCTCACCGCCAATTGGGGATCACTAATTTAAGCCATTGAAACACATGGACCTCCACTGGCAGTGCACTACAAACCTTAGCCTTGTAGACCTTATCAACAGGATGGCCATAAGATTATCAGTCTTGACTTAGGTTCTTAACCCTTATCTAATGGCCTTATGAACAGTTCAAGTTAACCAGATAAAAACAACTGCAAGGGAGAAAATGTAAGTGGGTGATTATTTCTTACCCAGTCTGTACAATCTATATTGGGATCTGCTTGTAGATTATTAAGGCTTTATGTTCAACAAAAGTTGCAACTCATACGGAGGAACGTTTAAGTTGGTTATGTACATGGTATTCAGACTCTTGAGACACAGAATGCATTTTCTGTGCCTGACACTAAACATATGTATTAAAAAAAAAGTACACCAAAAAGTCACAAACACCTGATATGTTTAACTAGAATAAATCTCTTGGGAGGCATATGCATTGGGACTGTCTACTCTGCTTTCATTTTACCAATAAAAATAAGAATTAGCAACAGTGGATGTGTGTTAAAAGTGTACATCAAAATAAAAAAAAAATCACCAATAAGAGGCCCTTAATTTATATTTCTATGATCTGTACATCCCCAGAGCATGGGACCCTATTTTCTGCATAAGGAATATTTCCATAATCTGAAACATCTTTCCTACCAATATTTAAACAGTACATCAAGCTGTTGACATTTCGAAACAATAAATCAGGCTAGTATGCAAACTGTTTATATATCTTATACAATGTAGAATTTTTAATTAACTCATTCTTAGTTACAAATCACCCACAAACTCCCTTTCAGGGTTTTTTATTTCACATAAATGTCTGTAAAATGATTTTTAGTACAGCATTGCCCATTCATAGATTCATGCAGCATTTACAGCATATTAAGTTAAAGCTTTATTTAAATTAGGTATTAGGCGCAGGGATACTGTGCACATAAATATGTTGAGCAGAAAGGGAGAATTATCCAGTTACGGATTTATGTATAATGCATCAAAGTAAGCTCTTGGGGAATATGAACTTTGGCCACAGAAAAAAGTCTACATTTAAGACATTAGCTATCCAGTGCTGAAGAATATAGATGAAACCATAACTGCACATCTAATGGAATTATGGGTTCAACAAAAGAACAATAGCAACATCTTACTAAAATTGAATGTTGAAATGAAAAATCAATAAAGCCAGCTAGATGTCTGGTCCTTTATAATGTGAGAATGATAAATGTGTGGCTCATTAGGTGTTCCAGAACAAACAAAGGCCAATGATATATTTGTAAATTAGCTATACGAACATATGATTCTATCACTTACAGAGAGAAAGAAATGTACTGGGGACACAAGGCCCAAAGAGCCCTGTACTTATAGTTTTTTTTTTAAAAAAAAAACACATTTGACAAGGGGACTCCTCAATTGACCCTTTGCCTTCCCACTGAACCCCATTGTTACATACCTTAATGAAACACCAGAAGATCCAGAAATGGGGTCAAATGGCCAAACCTTTTATTCACATTTTATCAAATAAATAAGACCTTGCCAGTCTAACCCAAGGCAATATTCTAAAGCCAGAATTGCATAATTGCTACTATGCTCTGCCATTCCTTACTGAAGACTTGAGATCAGCACTATGATATTATATCCACCATTGAGTATGAGACTGCCTCTACCTACAGAGAGGATGGCCCCAACGCTACTACCAGCAGGAGCTGCATCTCCCATCATGAGAGAAGTTCAGCAGCCCTGAGGCTACTGAATCTGCAGTTTGTCGTTGATAGGAAATCCAAGCTTGCTGTCACCTAGCACAAGCAGTAGTGGCGTCTGTATCAATCAGCCCACCATGCAGTCACAGGATTGAACCTCCTTTCTGCCTCTACTAAAAGTTCTAAAGTACTACTGCTGGTGTGACAAATAAAACTTAAAATACAATATAATATATCCACTGCTTTGATCAGGAAGGCAAAAACCCAGCCTGAAGTCAGTGCCAATTACGCCTCAAGAGGGAAAAAATTTCTTCCTTACCCCAATATCAGAAACATTCCCTAAATCAAGTATTTGACCAGAGCTATCAACTTTTATTAAAGACTTGCAAACATTTTTCTGGGCTGTGATGTCAGCGAATGTTACATCATACGCATTTGCAGGACCTCTCCTGAAGCCACCGAACCCGTGCTGTGCATGCACACTCCAGAATTTTGCCTGCAAATGTCTGAAAATCAGCAGCAATCATCAGAAATCGGGGGGAATGCATCAGAGTAATGGGAGACCGGGGGACAGTGGTGAAAATCTGGTAACTCCTGGAAAAATCACTGAGGCAACTTCAGGCGATTATAGAAAACGCATCGCCGCGTGTGCATTAGCGCAGGCGACTTTGCATTGTAGCCTATGGGGAAAAACGGCGAGGCAGTTAGGGGAGATAGTCGCTCAAAAGACGAGGCGATTAGTCGCCAGACGACAAAATCTCCCCGAATCTCCTCGTGTGGCCTTACCCTTAACCTATGCCATATAGATTTTTTAAATTTCCACCATTGCTACATAGCAGCTTGTTTATATAAACTATAGTAGTGTTTCTGAAGCAAACAGATCAGTTTACCAGTGCAGGGCAACACTACATGATATTTTCACTACTTTAAAACACTTTCATTTTTTGATGTTACTGTTCCTTTAAGGAGCCTGGTAGTACACATTACATTCATTTGTAAAGTTTTCTCATATACAAATTGTACGTATTAAAACCCCTGTGAAACTGTGCTAAATTGAGCATTTGTTCACCTCTATCAACTGTTGCTGCTTTTTTCATATGTAAGTTATGAGATGTTGCTGTACTGTAACTCACTGCTACTTGGCTGCATTGGCACTTTTAAACAAACTGCAGCTGCTGTTTGCATTGGTATTTTCAATAATTGTGGCTGCCGGCACTTTGAACAACACAGTGTGTAACTGTGGTAAATTGATAGAGTTTCTAACTCCATCAGTTTTTCATTAAGTATTGCCACAATTAAGAAACCATGCAAGTAATGAGAGGTTGCTCATTGGTCACATATATTTGACTACCCTGCCAATTTAAAAAAAAAAAAAACCGAGGCTGCTGTTTCCACTGGTAATTTGAAGAATTGTGGCTGCTGATTGCACTACCATTTTGAACAACTGCGGCTGCTTATTGATTTTCAGGAACTGTTTGAGGGCTCCATTTCTTTTTTAGTAAGTCTTTATTTTCAATTTCAAAGAAAATTGAAGGGTACAGAAGGAAAAAGGGAAGGGGAACGAGTAATAAAATACAGTTATGTTTTTCAGATATATATATACAACAACATAGTACATTTCCACACATAGTATAACTAAGTCCCAACTATTATCATTAGGATCACTTTAATACATAGGATCTACCTTTGTTTAGTACTAAGTTATCGTATTTTATTTTATAGAGGGGGTGGGAGATGAACAGATAGAAGAGGGGTGGGTGATAGAGGGACAAGAGAGAGAGAGGGGGGAAGCAGATTAAATCTTCTTTTCTTTTATTTCCAGCAAGATTGTTCCAGTTCGAGACTACTCGATACGTAAGAGTAAAGGTAAGTAGTCTTGTATTTAATGAATTCTTGTAGTTCGGTTTCTTTTGGTTTTTATTGTTTCTTCCAGTCTTAGAGTATCATTATTCCACCTGTCTTTGGCTTGTATGGTTTCCACGTCTGTATTCATTCCATGGCTCCCATAATTTTTCAAAACGTTTCATTGTTCCTTGTTTTAAAGCTATAAGTTCTTCCATTGTTTTAACTTCTTCCAGGGCTCTAATCCAATCTATTTTACTTGGTGGCTCTGCTATTTTCCATTTTCTTGGGATTTGGTTTCTGGCTGCTTGTATGATCTGTAGTATCAATTTATCTTTTATTACTTCTTCAGTATGTTTATTGACGGTAAGGATTACTGTTTCTATACAATTCTGATAAGTTCCTGGTCTTAGGGTTTCTATTATTTTGAATACTTCCTTCCAGTATGTAGAGAGTTTAGCACACTTGTACCAGAGGTGGCTATATGATCCTAGTTCAAGGTGGCATCTCCAACACTTCTCTGAAACATTGTCGTAAATTTTGTTTAAGAATACTGGTGTTCTATACCATCTACTGAGCAGTTTGTAGTTGGCTTCTTGTGTTTTTGTCGTTCTCGATCCTTTATGTGCTGTCAGCATTATAGTTTCCCACGTTTTCCTCCCAATTTTAATGTTCAGTTCTCGTTCCCATTTCTCTTTGGTTTTCTGGTTACTAGTTTTATCTTCCTCTGATAGTTTCTTATAAAATTTAGCTATAGGGTGGGTAATTACGGGTTGATTCAACAACACCTCCCAGTCTGACAATGGTCTGGTGATGTTCTTGGGATCTAACGAGCTTAAATAATGATAGATTTGACGATAGTTCCACTGGTCCCTGGGGTGGCATCCCCATCTAGATTGGATTTTATTTAATGGAATAATTCGTCCTCGTTTAATAAATTGTTTGAGTTTAGTAGGTTTACCCTGTATGCAGGCCCACCTATCAATTTGGCCTCTATCACAACTCGGTGGAAAGTCCGGGTTGTTTAATAGCTCAGTCTCTGGAGACGGATATGGAGAGATATCATGTTTCTTCTGTAAACCATGCCAAACTGCCAACGTTGCTCCTATAGTGGGATGTGTTTTGAGTGAAATTGGTATATTGTCATAATGTATATTCATGATGTTGCTTATATTAATTTGCATCTCATTCTGCTCTATTTCTTTCCACAGCTTAAAAGATCCTTCTCGTTTCCAAGTCCAGATTCTCTGGAGGTGAGTGGCAAAATAGTAATTTTCAACATTTGGTATAGAGAGTCCTCCTTTAGGTTTTGTTGTCATAAGAATAGATAGTTTAAGTCTAGGCCTTTTCATAGCCCATATGAATTGTGAGAAAAGAGAGTTAATTTTTAAAAAAAATTGTTTGGGGAGTTTTATTGGAATCATTTGTAGTAAGTATAAGATTTTTGGCATAATCATCATTTTTAGTATATTAATTTTCCCAAACCAGGATAAGGATTGTGTTTTCCATTTGGTGAGTAGAGTCTGTATTTCGGATATTAGCGGTAGATGATTCATTTCGTACAGTTTGTTTGGGTGTGATGGGATGTTGATTCCCAGGTACTGAATTGATTTTGTAGCCCATTTAAAAGGAAATTTTCTCTTTAATATTTCTGTTTGGTTCTGTGGTATATTAATATTTAGAATGTCTGATTTGGAATAATTTATTTTAAAGTTAGATACTTCACTGAATTTCTTGAATTCTAGAATGATGTTTGGTAGAGATAGTTCCGGCTGTGAGATTATTAATAATAGATCATCCGCAAACGCTGCAGCTTTGTGTTCCTGGATACCCATTTTCAATCCGGTTACATCTTTATTTTGTCTGATGGATGTTATAAAAGTTTCCATAGTCAATATGAAGAGAATTGGAGATAGGGGGCACCCCTGTCGGGTTCCGTTAGTGATATCAAAGTGCTGAGAGAGGATGCCGTTGACTTTTATTCTTGCATGCGGAGCTTGATAGAGAGCCATTATTTGCGCCACACATTTAGGGCCAAAACCAAATTTCGTTAATGTCAATTCCAAAAAATTCCAATCCACCCTGTCAAAGGCTTTTTCAGCATCAGTTGTTAAGAGGAGTGTTGGTCTCTGGTGTTGAATTGCATGATGAAGGATGTTTATGAGTTTGGTCGAGTTGTCCTTACCTTCCCTGCCTTTCACGAAACCCGCTTGATCAGGGTGGATAAGAGTGGGTATAATCAGTTGGAGTCTGTTAGCCAATATTTTAGCGTAGAATTTTTGGTCCAGGTTTATTAAAGATATGGGCCTATAGCTGCTGCATATAGCCGGATCTTTCCCTGGTTTAAGAAGAACAGTTATTTGGGCTTCTTGTGCTTGTTTGGGAAAATGTTTGGTTGCCGAAATGCTATTAAAATGTTTTAGCAATACTGTTGATAATTGCTGGTAAAATTCCTTGTAGAAGCCTGCACTAAATCCATCTGGGCCTGGGCTTTTGTTGGCTGGGGCCCCTGTAATGACTGTGTTTAGCTCTGCCAGAGTAAATGGTTGTTCCAACTGTTTTTTAACCGTTTCGGTAATTTTGGGTAAACATAAGTGTTGTAAGTAAGACTCAATTCTCTTTGTTTTCTCTTCTTTTTGTAGCTCCGAATCCAAATTGTATAAGGCATGGTAAAATTCCTGAAAACAGTTGGCTATTTTCGGATAGGTACAATGAATTTGTTGTTTAGAGTCTTTCATCTGGTTTATGTAAGTCCTGTTTTTTTGCTCTTTTATCTTTTTGGTTAGTAGTTTGGAAGGTTTGTTGCCCCATTCATAATAGTCTTTTTTACATCTCAGGTAAGCTTGTTCCGTATAAGTGTTTAAAAGTTGTTTTAACGAGATTCTCTTATAATCTAATTCTTCCTGTACATCTTTCAGTAGTGATTCTTTATGTTTATTTTCCAATGTTTTTATCTCAGTTATTAATTGTTTAATTTTTCCTTCTCTTTCTTTTTTAACTTTAGCGCACAAGGCTATGAGATTCCCTCTAGTTACTACTTTTATGGTTTCCCACAAGATTGAGGGGTCCGTCTCCGGTAAGTTATTGTTTTGGATGGATTCTTGAATAAAATTAGCTATGTTATCTCTATGTTGTTTCCTTAATAATAACCTCTCATTAAACTTCCAGCTGTAGGTTTCTTTCAATGTATTTGGTATTTCTATTCCAACAATGCAGGGGGCATGATCCGAAAAAATCATAGCGTCAATTTGAACATGTTTTATGAGGTGTAACCATCTCTGATTAATTAGTATATTATCTATTCTTGAGTAAATGTTTTTTGCAGCTGAATAGAAGGTATAGTCTCTTGTCGTGGGATTGTGCGTTCTCCATATATCTATCATGTGTAATTGTCCTAAATAGGTTTTAATTTTTTTCAACGTCTTATAGGCAATGGCGGATTTCCCGGATGAACAGTCTATTAGAGGATTGAGAGCTACATTGAGGTCCCCTCCAAGTATGATGATCCCTTCAGCGAATTCCTGAAGTTGGGATATTACTTCTTTTGCATATTTGGCCTGATTGACATTTGGTAAATATACTGAACATAAAGTCATGCATGTGTTATAGATTTGTGCTTTCAACATTGTATAATGCCCTTCCTTGTCCGATTTGGAATCCAAAACTTTAATGGGCAGATCTTTATGTAGTAGTATACCTGTGCCTTTGACTTTTTTTTCAGGGTTCGTACTTAAAAACACATGTGGGAACCATTTATTTTTGATTATTGCAGCATGTGAGCTTTTAATATGCGTTTCTTGTATAAATAAAATTTTTGCACCCTGTCTGTGGCAGTTATTGATAATTTGAGCTCTCTTACGTGGGTTGTTTAATCCGTTAACGTTCTGTGACCATAGTTTGATTTGTATGTTGCGACCCATCTTTAGATGAGATTGGGCTATATATCTCCTGAAGTCTGCTTCCTTGTCGGGGGGAGGGGAAGAAAAGATAGAAAAGTAGATTCTGAACTGGGGAGTAATTCCTGATAAACATTTGTAACATTTTGTGAAAAGAAAAACAAGAAGAAGTGAACACAAAACAGAAGTGAATGTGTTCCTTTGTATTGGGTCTAATCCACCTAGATGAGACTAGGTGTGTCAACCACTAGGGGGGGGTGGGTTGTCTGGAATTTAGCAGTAAAGTGAAGTGTTTACTGTAGTGCATCCCACTGACCTTTCATAACCACAATATAACAATGGTGATAACATTTCTGGGGGGTAAGAAATCACTTCTCTTTTCCCTGTTTCAATCAATTCTCATATAAAACAGTAAATAGTAAACAGCAAAACAGTTGGTAAATTGCAAGCAATAACACATTAACCCATCAATAAAGAGAAAAGAAAAGGAAATAACATGTGAGCATAGGCATGTTTCAATCTCCTTAAGATCAGTGATGTTTTTAACTTACACCAACATCGGCATATTCATGTCTCCGACCAGTCATTGTTCGGCATTTTCTTGTTGGGTGTTAGCATTTTGCTCATCTTATGTCTTGGTGTCTTGGGGGTTCTTTGCAACTGTGGAATGTCTCTCCAGGTGTTATCCAACTCCTGGTAGGTGCCTGACTGATCGTTGAATGGTTCCAGCCATCCTGGAATCTGTACTTCCTCAAGTTGAAATTTCTGTATAAAGTCCCTTGTATCCTCTGGGTACCTTATGTAGGCCTGTATTCCATCTTTATTAGCCGATAAACTGAAGGGGAAGCCCCAACGGAATTGTATTCCTTTCTCTTTAAGTTGGTCAGTCAGAGGCTTTAACTGCTTTCTTTTTAATAGTGTGGAAAGCGATAGATCTTGTAGGAATAGAATGGGGTGTCCCTCATATGTCAGCTTTTTCCCGGCCCGTGTTTTAGCCAGTATTTCTTCCTTCAGCGGGAAGCTGTTGATGCAGCATAAAATGTCCCTGGAGGCCTCAGGAGGAGCGTTCCTTGACTTGAACACTCTGTGGGCCCTGTCTATTGCAATTGTTGCGTTCTGGTCACGATCCAAAATGCCATTGAATAACTGCGTAAGGGCTGGCATGATATCTTCCTTCTGTACAGTCTCTGGTATACCCCTTATTCTGATATTATTCCTACGACTTCTATTCTGTAAATCCTCCACATGTCTACGTAATTCCGCTATTTCTTGGGTTTGTTTATGCAATACTTCGTTCTGCTGTTTCTGGTTACTTACAAGCTTTGTTTGATTTCTTTCTAGCGTGTCCGTCCTGTTGCCGACGCTCTCCATATCCTGTTTGAGGCCTTGGAGGTCACTGCGTATTTCGGTCATGGCGGAGTGCAGCATGTCTTTGATATCTTTCTTCGATGGGAGCTGTCGCAGGTAAGTTTGCATATCAACTGAGCTGTCCGCATCGCTATCCGCATCCGATGAGTCTTGTGTATGATAGTCTGCAACTCCTTTACTTTCCCTCTGATCGGGCCTCGTGGGCGCCATCTTTGTGTGCGGCGCGTCTCTCCCGGGCTTACCGAACATCGCTGGGATTTCTTTTTGGTGACCGGAGTGCTTTGGAGTCTTGCTTCCTTCTTTAATAGGCTTGTTTCCTTGCGATTTCCCCATGTTATCGCTTGCGAGAGTGGTCAGTGGGATGATATCACTCGGAGCTCACACTTATGCGGCCATCTTCCTTGAGCGCTAGCCACGCCCCCCTGAGGGCTCCATTTCTTGCTGAGGAGTTTTGAAAACATTTTTTTAATGAATTTTATTAGATAGTTTTGAATTTTGAGTGGTCTTATAAATTATATTTTATATTTTTAATGTATGAATTGGTAGACTGGCCAGTCACCTATTGATTATAAAATGTATGTTATCTATCAGTCCCTAACTGGTGCACAATCACCCATGGTATTAACCCCAATCACTATCTCCTCCTCGGGGCTCAGAAGTAAATTGCTATATTTTTTATAAAGTGTGGTATTGATTGAAGTGGGGAAATTAGCTAGGCCCACTCTCCAAATTATTTTTCCGTTCTTTATTATTTTAATCACTTCTCCTTACATATTATCATCTATTATTCATTCCATTTCTTCTATTCTCTCTTAGAAATGGGGGAATGGCTGTGGTATAGATATACAAGGCAAATAATTGGATGAGCAGAAGGGCCTACTGGTACCTGGGCCCACCGGGAGTTTTCCTAGTATCCTGGTGGGCCAGTCCGACACTGTGACAGTCAACTGTGACATTGTCATCTAAGGCACCTGAAATATTTTGTGCTGCATATTGTAAATGAATTGTAAACAGAAGCTCCAAAGGAAATGTTTGGTCAACTAACTGTTGGGAAAGTTATCCAGGTTGCCAGGTAAGCTTCAATACTAGGGATTTCTTATAAACACCTGAACATCGCAAAGTGTTGAGTGTTGATTTGAACAGAAACATGGTAAGCAGTGGCTCGGCATCTGGACTGGTTAGTAAATTGTAAAATGATTAAGTCAAATGTTCAACATTTGCATGTCAAGCTCATTTTTTCAAAGCTAGAACTAGTAAAACCTCTTTCTGTTTTGCTCAGCATATAATTCCAGACTGCAGAGACAGAGAAGCAGTGTTTTGATTACTGTCCCAAGATATCCCAGAGTCCACCTGGAACAGGGGCCCAGACTATGAGCCAAATTACATAAATAGTTTTTTCCCAGGAATAAAAGGTAGATATAGGGTTAGCTGTGTACCTTTGGGCTCTTCAGTCAGGGGCAGTAGTTGGGATTTTTGAGTCTGGGTGTTCAACACCAACCATATAGAAATAAGCCAATGAGACAATGTAGGATCTAGATTAACTGTTCTGTAGCAAAAAGGTGAAGTGTAGTTTTTGGTAATGAATCAAACAGCATACCTGAAAATATTGTATATACAGTGTACTGTATAGATATACATTTATGCAGTGCCCTGCAAAACATACCAATCCTGGGCCCCACAGGATTTAATTTTAGGGCTCTTGTAGACATTTTTCCTAAACAACAGATAACTGGTTATCTTCCAGTACCCCACTGTGCCACATGCACATCTAACCAACCCCCACCCCCAATAGTCAACGGGCCTGGCTGCTCTATAGGTATGCCCCTGATATTTATTAAACATTTGTCTGGCTGTCAGGCTTGAATTGCTCAAAATTCTTATCTTTGAATGCCTGCATCACAGCAATATAAGAATTGAAGTATACGAAAGCTATGTCATAGATTAAAGGAGACTTGCATATATAAACTACCTGCATCAGACTCAGCTAAAATTAAATGTACTCACTGCTGTCAAATAGCACTTACTGGCTTTGGAAAAATAAAAGATCAGACAGTCTTAAAAAGCCTTAAAATATAATTAGGTTTTAAAGCAATTTTGCAGTCAAATTACAACACAGGAGCATTATTGCTATATGTTCAAGGTAGCACAGGTATGGGACCTGTTATCCAGAATGAGCAGGACCTGGGTTTTTTTCGGATAACGGATCTTTCTGTAATTTGGATCTTCATACCTTGTCTACTAGAAAATCATGTAAATAATAAATAAATCGAAATAGACTGGCTTTGATTCAATAAGGATTTATTTTATTTTATTTTGGATCAAGTACAAGGTACTGTTTTGTTATTTCAGAGAAAAAGGAAATCATTTTTAAAAATTTGGATTATTTGGATAAAATGGAGTCGATGGGCCTTTCCTTCATTCAGAGCGTTCTGGTTAATAGGTTTCCGGAAAATGGATCCCATACCTGTAATCACTACACTGCATTTATTTATTTTAGTTAGTGTTTTAACATGTAATTGCTCAAGGAGCATATTTATAAAAGTGTGAAAAATATGTAATCCCTACAGCTCATTAGATATAGACTAAACAAGTAAAACAATGGCAGGTTGCCACGTAATAAAGAACTCCAGCACACGTGTAGAATGCTTAACAGGGATTTACCCTGTGTTTAATTGTGCTTAGTCCAACAACAACAGATCCTTTCGTCGGGTGATCAGTACCAACCCACCAAACATCTTAAATCTGTTCAATAGCATCTCCCACACAATCTATGTATGGTGGAGTGTCGGTGCCATCATTCTGAACTCTGCAGCACCAGGGTCAATCACTAAGGAGAGGCCAGGTGTCCATATGCGTATCTTTAAGTACATAGCTACCAAACACATCAGCCCCTATTCCACTATTTACAAAAACACATTTACAGCACAATTTGTACAACTCTGGACCTGATGAAATCAACTGGGACCAGAAAACCTGCAACTTCGTAGTGCGCAAAATTTTACTCATTATCAAGTTTTTCACAGTTTTATAATTATACATTATTATAATGCTGCTCGGATTTTTTGGAGGGCATGTAATTATTTTTATTAACCCTCACATCTGGTTTTTATTATATGATTATGTTTTTTATGGATGTTAGAGACAAAATTTGAAGTACGAATTTAACAGAACATTACCACTCTTGCCAAAGTTTTCTTCGCCACCTTAGACCTGGCAAACTGATAATATGAAACTAAATCCTCCTCAATCTTATGTCAGTGACATTATCTCCTGTATGCCGGAAAGTTCTAAAAAACACTGGCATTTTTCATATTTTAAAGTGGGTTTGCTTTCAAAAATCCTAACTATTAAAGATTTTTGTGTTAACATAAAGGGACATACCGCATTTGTTTTAGGGTGGGCTCATGTCTAGGGCATTAGAGGATCTCTTTTGTCTTTATTATGCTTCCTTGGATATTTTTAATAATAAGTGGCTACTTCAAGAATTTGCACCAACATCTCTAATAAAGACACATATATATAAGACCTTTATGTGTCCACCCTATTCAAATTGACCTAAGTGTAAGAGTGCTAACAAAGTTTTGCTAGGCAGAAATTGACATTAACGAAAGTTCGCTATGAAATGCTCACTCTGACGAATTTACTCTAGCGAGACTTCGCCAGCATTCAGTTGCAGAGACGCAGCTTTGCATTTTAGTGAATTAGCGTAGTGGTTATGAATTTCCGCCTGGCTAAGTGTGGCAAAGCCTTTGCAGATGAAAATCGTCCTTTAATGAGTTAAAAACCTCAGATGACCTGCCAACCCTCCTTTCATAATTAAATATGAGTTACCTGTATTTATACCCCAGAAAGGGCAGAGTAAGGGAAGTATCTACAAACAACAACAATTTCCTTGTCTTGTAGTAGATGGATCCTTATACCTCCTCCACCCTTCCAAAAAAACAAACAAACACTACTGTAACTCTGTTGCCTTTTAAAATTAAAAAAAGTTACCAGTTCACATGAATAATCTGGGCTGTGCTATATGGATATACAGACCAAGGTTATAGTATGACAGACAGACAATATGTTTTGGACCCCAAACCTTATACAGGGACACTGACCTAGAAAATATCCTTGCTAAATACACAATTTTATACAATTACGTAGTGAAATAATGAATATTTTGACCGTTTCTGTGACCCTGCTGTCTTCTGTTGTGCTATAACCACCACCATCACCAATAAAAGCCAAAGACTGTTAAGGATTTCCTATGCTTCCTGAGCTCCATTTCATCGAATTCCCGTCCTAGAATTTTTCTTGGAGGAGGACTTGCCTTAAGATCTATAGACGTCCTACTTGAAAGGGGCACACATAAACATAGTTTGGGCACAATTATTGCTTCTACATACAGAGTTTTTCAGAGAATATTCAGGGCATGATTGTATTTTACTTTACATATATTTATTGCATTGTTTTGATACCATGAAGCATTTAAAATAAAATGAGTTTTCTCAGAGACACTAAAAATTGCAATAGCAAACGCAATAGCAAAACGCTATAGCATGGTGAATATTTTATCCAAGTAAATTATGGCTGCGGTACAGTGATCACCAGTGCAGGTTCTTGTATTTAAAAATATTTCAGACTTGCACCTTTTAAAAGGATAGGTGAAAAATTCTGCATATATAAAGATGGTCTGGTCTCTAAACCGACACCCAGTCTATTCTTAGTACAAAAATAATAGAAATGTTCTTCCATATAAAATCTCTAACTTTCTGGGACAAATTCAAGAGGCTATTGGGCAAAGATGTCTATATCAATTTTTGATATCTGTCTAAGCCTTTAGAAAACATTATACCTTTTTGCAACAAGACATAAGAAATTATATAGAGTACATGGGAGAAAGGAGACATTGCTTGTGCCTCATTAAGGGCTAAGGACTGACAGGCAGAAGTGTCACATTCACAGATTAGTGCAGCTAAAACTGATTTACAGTGCCGGGAACTACCCGCATTTCTCTGCACTTTTAAGCTTGTGCTATCATTTTCGGACATCACTGAAAAGTGATTTGAGCAATTGCTACATCCCATTATGCTGACCCTTATTTTACAGATTGACAGCATGGCACTAGACTGAAGCAAAAGAAACCCTTATGTTTCATCATTGTTCTATGCCAAGTGACATATTCTCTATCACATATCTTTCCTGGAAAAAAAAGAGAATGAAACATAAGAAGAAATGTAGTTGTTGGCAATATGGACCAGAGGTGCTAATCTGTTTGTTATAGCAACAGTAGTAGTAGAAGTAATGTTATACTGATTATTCTGGGAATATACAATGTTTAAACATTTTCCATCTTGAATTACTGTACAATAATTTCAAACATTGCCTTAATTTTATTTGAATATTTTTTTATTTTTAAAAATCAACCACGGTGTCCTAGTCAATCTTTTATAAGCGTATACCTTACAGCTAACATTATGCATGCTTGTGCATTAAAAATCATAAAAAATTTGCATTTTGACTCAAGTAAATTATTTTTTAATTTCTACTAATCACACTTGTATGTATGTATGACTTTAGAAGTGGCATGTTTACTAACCTTTGAGATATATCAGAGATCTACAGAGATATTTATCTCCAACGTTAGTAAATATGCAGGGGCGATTTTGGCAAATTTCTGGTATTTTTGCCACTCCTGGGAAAACCAGCGGGGCTCTCAACTCGCCTTCTTGGCGCAGCTCCCCTGTAAATATGCCCCTAAGCGAGAGTTGTTAGGAAGGAAGAATAACCAGGTGCCAGTGAAAAAACAGTGGACATGGGTTGTACAAACAGAGGAAAAATAGAGAGATCCCATTATATTTATAGATCTGTATATAAGAGGCAAGGATACTCAACTTATCAAAATGGCTGCCATGGCTATAAAAAGAGACCTCTATAAAGATCTGCCCAACCTGCTTGTTCCTCAAGAGGAACACTGACTAAAATGAAGATGGCACTGCAAAATGGACAGGTATCAAAGTCAACAGTGGATATTTATCAATTATGATGCCTATGCATGTGTTTGACAAAGGGAGGAGCTTGTCTCCAATGTAGGATATAGACATGCACTACATTTAAATTCTGGAGCAGCAGTTTGTGGCAGCAGAAGCAAAATACAAACTGATATTTCAGCAAAGTCTCAGACACTTCTACAGTACAGTCTAAATTGGGGGGGGGCACCAAAGGTCCATTGGTTAACAGTTACCTTTAGAATATCTCAATTAAATGTTATATTGGTTTCATCTTAAATCCATTCAGATACATTGCCTCAGTCTTGCAGTGCACACAGTAAATTATATGAATACACTTATATTAATTGAAGAATAAAATATGTACCTCATTATATTAACCAGTAAGATGGAAACTGAGCACCACTACATGAACCATGGCTGAATGAAATGTGACAATAATATGCATTTCATATTCAATTCAAAATTTATTAATACAATTTAATTTTTTAACTCAGACGAATTGAAATGGGCCAAAATGTTTAATCTAATTCAAATCAAATTCGACCAAACTCGATTTGATTGAAAAAAACTTGAATGTCAGGAAGGCTGCAAACATCTCCAAATTGAACCCTGGAGCTCTCCTATTAAATTAAACAGCAATTCAGCAAGTTTTAGGTGGCAACTAGTCGAAGGTCCAGCATTAGGGATGTAGCGAACTGTTCGCCCGCGAACTAGTTCGCGCGAACTTCGACCGTTCGCGCCCGCCGAATGTTCGCAAACGTTTGGGAACGTTCGCATTTTGAGTTCGCGTTCGATCGTTCGACCATTCGACCATTCGAATTCCTTCGACCGCTAAAAATCGAACGATTTCCATTCGTTCGAATGATTGTAAGCATTCGATCGAATGAAAAGCATGGCTTCGATTGTTCGATTCGAATGAAAATCCTTCGATCGAACGATTAAAATCCTTCGATCGTTCGAATCGAACGATTTTAGCGGGTGTTCGAAGTTCGCGAACTGTTCGCGAACTGTTCGCGAACTGTTCGCGAACGTTCGCATTTTTTGCCGGTGTTCGCGAACGGCGTTCGCGAACACCAAATCGGCAGTTCGCTACGTCCCTATCCAGCATATGATAAATCTCGAAAATCAAATTAAAATTTTTTTAAATAACGCCCTAGACAAATTTGACAGTTTCGACTATCAAAAAAATTTGAAAATTCAAATTTTCAATTCGACTCTTGAAAAATCAGCCCCATAATGTCTGGTTGGGGCTGGATCTTTCTCTTTGACCTTCATTTGCTGACCCAGCTACATGTGTTTCAGGGAGCCTGGGTCAACAAGGACCAGTAAAGCTGGTCTGTCCTAGAGGGACCTGTACCTCTAGTGAAAGCTGGGGAGCAGGGATCCCATGAATGAGGCCAGCCAATGACAAGTTATGCCATTTCATAGTACTCTCTTGGAGAGTAAGCTAAGGAGGTCAAGTGGAATGAGCAGCATGTGCTCCAACACGGATTTTAGTAGGGAGTAGCTCTCCCCTAGGCACTGAGTCTGCCTAAAGTGAAGGGACCGCAGCTGGTTAGGGAATAAGGCTTAGATTATTCTCTCTGATCTTTTCCAATGTATGGGATCCAGACCACCATATTTATATATATGATATGAATCCATAGGTCCTGATTACTAATTAGTCTGCCTAACTCAGTTAGTTGGAGCAGAAGTGCTCAGTTTTTTTTGAGAGAAGACAAGACTCAAAGGGGCCCATTTGTGAAAGGCTAGGCACTGGAGTGCTTCTAATCCTTTTAGTATTGCTTCTGTTCTCTGCATCCTATGCTAGGTTAAAAGTCTAGGGTAAGAACAGGACAGCACTGACTGGCCACGGGAACCCTTCACTTAACAACTGGCATACGTAAGGGCTGAGTACTTCCCAGTTCCTTGCATCCCTGGCACCCCTCAACTTGTGCATTGTTAATGATATGGAGTGGTCTTCTTGGGGATGTCCATGTGCTACTCATTTGCTAAGTGCTGCTTGCAGGGAGAGTTTTGATTAGGTGTATGGTGCAATATGCAAATGTTCTTGGAGCAAAGTGCAAACAGTGTGCCTTGTGTCCAATTTTTGCCGTTTGCTACATTTGTAGTCTGTGAAGCTTTAAAGGTTTAACAGGGATTAAAGCTGATGGACTTTAACTGATGAAGGAACATTTTATTATATGCTTTTTATGTGTGTGTTTTAAAATGCAGTAAAAATAAGAATTCTTCATACATAAAGGCAATTAGGGGACAATTAAAGTACCTGATAATTACGTCTGAATCCAATCTAAATACTGACAGATGGCCATTTCTCTTGGACAGAGCATAAAATTGCACGGCCCATAAAAACACTGCTCTCCTCTGCCACTGTCCTTAAAAGCAACAACTTGTTTCAAGGGCATACCCTGTAATGCTCCACTCGTGGTAACTGTAATGGTTAATAATAATCTGAAGGGGCTGACATAAAGATTGTTTTGTTTAATCTCCAGTCTAGGACAACAGGATGGCGGAATCCATGAGAGGCATATTAACAGCACAAAGGTTGTTAAAAAAAAGTGTGGGAGAAGGTATTCATTCACCTAGAGTTATAGCCATGTAAAATGCAGGCATGGCTTGCTATAAGAAAACCAATAGATCAAAAATATGATTCTGAACTGTTTATGGCCCTTTACGACACTGTAATCAGTAAAAGGATGGAAATGCATTCTAAGTGCAGTAAAGAATTCCCTACTGATACTTTACGAGATTGCCAAGTGCCTATAATTCCAGTTTAATGCAGTACCTTCCACAATCTCATTTTCTGGGGCAGGACTGTCCCTGTATCCTTTTCACAAAGCTTCATTTAGCTACCAGCCGAGAAATAACTGACTGCTCTTATCGCTCAGCCTCCCTCTTTTTCCTCTATTGCTGCCTGACACGCTCACAATTACCAGGTCCCCAGGATGTGGGTGCTGCCGAACAAAGGAGGTGTATGGAAGATGTAAGTAATAAATTGATGGAGTGATATGTATTAACAGTGACCGAGAGGAAAGAGGAGACTAAAGCAGAGCCATTCTGCAAATGACAAGGATATCAAAGCAGCAGCTCCAGTAAATGCAAAGCTTTAAATTGCAAGCCCTCGATTTGTGAGGTACCTAATAACAGATAGATAACTATAGATATAGTGACAGAGCATAAATCTTTATCCTCCCCTTTTCCTATTAACACTCCATGCACGTTCCTACTAAGAACAGTTTACACAGTATCGTTTCCTCGAACAGAGAATGAATGCAAATTTCTCTTTTTATTAGGTTTTCCATCTATCTAGTAAATCAGTCCAAAAAATGGGGCAGCTTTTAATCGTGCGCTTTCTTTCTGTTCACATAAGCAAAGAATTCACAGAATGGAATACAAGCTTGAAAGAGGGGGGGGGTCCCATTTTTGTATGTCATGAAGGAAAGAGTGCGAAAATGTCATTGATCGCAGTTCTCAATAACACTCATACACGCTTCAAAGAAATGGGTTGGAATAAGAAGACTGTATGCCTATGCGAATAGAAAAGAAGGATATAGCATATAAAGGGTAAGATTTATTTAAATGTGTGCAAGACAGAGTGACGTATAAAATAAATTCCTTTGTATATAATACTACAATGTAATGAACATACCAGAGACACATTCAATTCACTGAAATGTTTGTCACTATTCAATCCATTTCAGTTTATTTTTTCCAAGCTAGTACACAAAGGTCAAGCTATATACATTGTGCTTACCCTTTCTTTGTATTTTCATTCATACATACATAGTGGATATGGATTTGCCATAATGCTTTCTGCAACTCTGCTGAATCTAATGATTATCCTTTAATAATATAGGTAACAGCACAATTGCTTTATGACCACATGGGCTGGATTTATTTTTTTAAAGAGAATTGTACCCTGTTTCCAACAGAATTTGCAACTGAATTTTGCTTAGTACAAAGCAACCTTTAAGTTTTATGCCTCCTATACCTCATGGCATCACAGAGGGGATTCTATCAGGGGTATGGTCCCAGAGGGGCCAGATGTGTGGATTGTTATGAAGTTTGGGGGCACAACAAGGTGTGTTCATGGTCTTGCCATTGTACTTGTTTTAGTGGTTTTTATTGGGAGTTCATAAGCAAGTAATTAGACAGCTAGGGGAGAATGGACACTTGAGCAAGGCTGAAACTGCAAGCTAGGCCACTAACAAGTTATTGAAAGCTATGAGAAAAGAAGCAAGAGAAATATATTAGTGTGTCTCTGACAGTGGAGTAACTAGTGATTGTTGGGCCCGGGGGCAGGATGTGCACCTGGCCCCCCTTCCCTCTAAAGAATATTCTCTCAATCCCTGTTTAGAGAGGTACTGCCGGGGCACTGGCCTATGTTTTACTATTTGATGGAGCACGACTGGCGCACCACCTAAAGTGAGCTATACAAATCTAACCTATCAGTATCGACCCTATTATAAAGTGAAAAAAGTACCCTATCTGTTAAAAATTACGGATATTATAAGTTACTGAGGAGTTCCATGACCATATAAAAACAAGAGACCAAAGGCAGAGTGTTTTTATATAAGTCATGGAACGCAGAGGTGACTTTTTAATATCCTCGTATTTTTCAACAGCGGGTACTTTATTATAATACACAAATTTCAGTGAGTCACTAAGCTCCGATTATAGCCTATTTATAAGGATATTACAGGACATTCACGGTTTTTATATATATATATATATATATATAAATATAAAATAGACTCTTTTTTTTAATTTAGACCACATGATTAGATTACAGCACACCATAAGTCAACTGCAGTATATGACAGCAGTGCATGGGGTGTGCAGATCAGCATTAGTTACATAGCATCTTTACATTAACTTGTTACATGTGGCTGTCAAGAAGAATACAGTGGTAACTGCATTGATGAACACTATGGGGTAGGTCGGTTGTGCAGTTGTGCACACTGATTCCATGTTTCCCTTAGCAGTTGCTAAGATATTAGGAATCAAGGGATATTACAGTTAAAAAAGAGCAATTAATCTGTTGTTCCTACGCTTCTAATGTGATTCAATGGCTAAATCCTAATTAGCTCTTTTTAGAATTTGGTATTGATGACAGTATCAGCTGCTGGGCAACAAGAAGGTCATCATCACATTAGCGTGTGTTATGTGGAAATGAAGATAGCATCCTTAGACAAAAGAGTGTGATGTAAAATGAGTGTAGTCTAGATGTTTCTAGGAAAAATGTGGCAATTATCTAAAAACAATAATTGTGGGTATAGCAGCAAAAAGGTTAACATTTGCTGCAGAGGAAGCAAACAACATGAAAAGAGACCTTAAGCTCAGAGATACAGTACTAAATGGAAACTGATAATCACCATTGGAAGCCTTATGGTATTTAAATAAATAAAGGTTGTGACTGTTAAAATGAAAAAGGATTTCTCTCTTTGTTGAGGCTCCTGGTTAAGTGGTGTCACTTGGGTTCCTGCTGAAGAAAATTGTCACACTCCCAACTTCAAAGAGGGGAAAAAGCAGCTTTTTCCATTAAATGTGCGGAAAGATGGCATTATATTTTAGAGTAGAACATTACCTTTGGAACTGCTGCTTATTTTATTTCGTTTTCCATGACTTTATCTCTTTCTATCAGGCTGGTTCATATGCCCTCTCTGGCCTGCCACCTTTAAACAAAGCTCTGTCTCAATCCATCTTCGCACATTAAGCCATTATACTTTGCAATACACTTGAAAATATTTTGCACAGAAACAGTATGGGAATTGATTTTATTTCAGGAAAAGTTGTTACACTTCCACTTATTTCTAGTTATATACAGTGTTGGACTGGCCCACCTGGATACCAGGGAAAGTCCCGGTGGGCCCAGGTATCAGTGGGCCCTCATGCTGCTAAACATTTGGCCTATTTTATGGCCATTCCCTATTTCTATGAGGACAAAGAGGCTAAATAGATGGAAAATAGATTATAGTATGTAAAGAAAAGACACTAGGAGAATAGCGATTGAGTGACGAGAGGAAGAAAAATAGTACTAAGAGTGGGCCCCTGGTCTAAGATTAATTGGTGGGCCCCTGGTCAAAAGTTTTTGGGTGGGCCCCTGGTGTCCCAGTCCGACACTGGAGATATACCTTTAGCCAAGGTAAGTAAGCAATCCAGTAGGGGCTGTTGGATTTGGGAAATCAGTGATCATCTGCTTATAATGGTGACTCTAGATCTGAAATTAGATTTCTAGTAATGCTGCCAGATACTACAGAATATATTTTTATTTAAATACAAAAATTGAATTTACAGATTCAAAACAGATTCAAATTCAAATTAGTAGTATTTTTATGATTATTAAGGTGTCCACTTTCAAACATTGCAGGATAGGCAGCATTGCCCAATTTACAATGTAGACACAGGGAGGGCAAGCATTATAATAAATAAGTATAAAAATAGAGAGATTAAGTGCCATTTGGTAAGAGAAACAGTAGGAAAGAGGTTTCTGCTGCTATGAATCTAAGTGCGTAGATAACATACAGGTACAAATATCTTTTGTTTTTGCATTTTCCCTTCAGTGCCAAGACTGGACTAAATCATGTTCTAGTGCTGCAAAAGATAGTTATTTGTTGGTTTTGTCTTTAAGAGGTTGATAAATAAAGGTCGCTGTATTCTGGGTTATAATCGGGGCCACTTTAATTAAGAAGGAATAAAGGGGTGGTACTGTGCCACTTATGTCTTTAATTTTAAGAAATAATTCCCTCCTCCCTCTCTTAGCCGTATTCCCCATGATGCTGATGCCACCAATGCTCTCTTCATCCTGGCCAAATTACCGCAATCTTCTCTGTTCGCTCCCTGCTCTTCAGAGAAAATCCAAGATAGCCTTGTGTTCCACTTTGAAACACACGGCCATCTTGGATTTTTTCACAGGTGTTTACGGAAGCCAGGCAGGCAGAGAGAGAGTACCACATAGCTGTGGGAGCATAAGGAAAGAATAAACTGTGCTGCTGGTATTCTGCTTGTGCAAGTGCAGGTAATGCTTTTAGTCTATCCATTGATCTTAATGGCATGTCTGGAGTTAATGTAGTGCTTACTGGCCATTTCCAATGATCTCACTGGCATGTGTAGAGTTAATGCAGTGCTTAGTGGTAATTCTTCAGTGGTGTTACTGGCTTGTTTCAAGTCAATGGAGTGTTCAATAGTCATTCTTCAATGTTCTTACTTGCTTGTTTGTGATGGAGTGCTCATTGGCCATTTCTACAGTGATTTTACTGGCACATCTGGGCTTAATATGCTAATTATTTTCTTTAGTAATTATACTGGGGTTAATATACTGATGCAGAAAAATGCTGCTCAGACTCACTATTTCTTTGTTAAGATCCTTGTAACAGTGTTAACTTACCCTGGTGGTCCAGTGGCTCTCCCTGGTGGTCTAGTGGCAGGTGGGGACGCCTGCTGCGCTTTTTGCGGGACACCCGCCACGTGTGTTCTATCTTCTCCTGTGCCAGTTCTACTATGGTGCGCGTGGTGCGCACTCCTGGGTTTTACGTGCTGGCGTGATGACGTCACCATGCATTGGTGCGAAGTTCAAAAGTATTGTTTTGTTGAATCTTTGCCAGTAGCCCACCAATGACATAAAACATCCTTGGTTATGATTCCTAATTGTAATGGGACTTTATGCATGATATTCTGAGATCTGGCTTTGAGAGAGCAGAAGGATTCTTGTAGCAGATTGCGGGGGTGAGAGGTGAGTGTCTGGCAGACCGATTAGTAGGAGAATGCAATAAACTCATTGGGATAGGATAATGAAATGAGGGTTGAACAAGTTTTGCCTTTATTAATTAGTGTGTGGCATTATTTAATATAGATAAGTCAATCTTTAGGAATAGGGATGTAGCGAACCGCCGAGTATGTGTTCGCGAACGCCGTTCGCGAACACCGGCAAAAAATGCGAACAGTTCGCGAACTGTTCGCGAACTTCGAACATCCTTCGATCGTTCGATTCGAACGATCGAAGGATTTTAATCGTTCGATCGAACGATTTTCGTTCGAATCGAACGAAAATCGTTCGATTTTAGCGATCGAATGGTCGAACGATTTTGACGCGAACGCCTATTGGCGAACGTCGCGCGACGTTCGCGAACTTGCGGCGGACGCGAACAGTCGAAGTTCGCGCGAACTCGCCGGCGAACAGTTCGCTACATCCCTATTTAGGAACAATAATTCTGGAGTAATTCTCCAGATCTCAATGTTTAAAAAAATCCAAAAAAACTTTACTGATAAGCTTGTTCTAATAACATGGATCAGACACCATTAAGCACAAATTCCTATTACTATGACATATGTGATCACCTGACGTGTTTCATGCCTCATTCTGGCACTTCATCGTTAGGTGATAACATATGTCATGGTAATGGGAATATGTGCTCCCTCTGCTGAGGGTCTGGGGCATCCCTCCACTTAACTTGAGTTTTTTATACTCATGCATATTTGTAATTGTCTATGGTTAGAAGGGTTAGATAGACAGTGTATTTCAAATCAAGTCCCCCAGCTTCGGAGTCACATGAAAAGGTCTAATCATATAACCTGATAATTAATAAAAATACATTCTTTGTTTATCACTTGTGTATTTTCATGTAATGGATTAAATTTACATATGGATTCATCCATAACAACAACAGGCCCCTGTGTAACTAGAAGCCTGTCGGTGACTCCTAGAATATGGAATGCCACTGAAGATCTGTACTTTATGTTAGAGCTCTTTATATCAGATCCAATTCAAAGAAAACATTTATCTTTATAAGTGATTATAACTTAATAATGAGAACTATCAGCTTTGTGTCCATAGTGGAAGCACAGCATAGCAGAGACGATACATACTAAATAAGTCTTATGGCTCTGAATAAAGACATAATGGAATCTGATTATCCCATACAATGTTCCCTTTTGATGTTCTGCACATGAAAGAACATCCTATGCACATAGTTTTCACTGATTTGCTCTTGGTTGAGTGAGCTATAATACAAAAAAGTGGAAAGAAGTACAGTAGATAATGCATGAATACCATATAAAACTGAAAAGTAGGTCAATCAATTTTATCATTATCATTTTCTTGATAGTACACAAACAAAAGATTTTATTTTTTTATTACAGCGTCCCTTTAATTACAGTAAGATGTCTTACTAGAGAAGTATGTGCCTTTGTCAGGAAGTTCTGGGCTAAATTACTCCGAAATCAGAGTACAAGGTTATACTTTATCTCTCTAGAGTCCGCGATGCTCTACTGTGTTTTTCAAGTCTTTTAAATGCCTTTCACTCTGGAGACAATGCTTTCTTACCTGGTGTCAGTTTAATCCTTGCTGTAGACACAATACACTCCCTAGCTGAAAAACCCTCATTATCATTGTGCTGAACTCTTAAGTCTCGTTAATTCACAGAAATGCAAGGGAGGAAAATCCATTCTTTGCCTCCCATTTTCCTCGCAACACAAAGAAATTAAAATTTTAATTGTTCCCTGTCAGTCAGTTTAAGATTTATAAAGGAAAGGCACTGTATGTGACACTGACAGCAGACTTAGTTCCCTATTATTTGCATAATTCACAACAAGCAAGGTTTAGTGTACAAAGGCTCATGATGCAGTTAAGCTGGCAAACTGTTACTTCAATCTTTAGAATGCTTATGCAAAAACATAGAAAAAGAAAATGAAACAAACATTAACAAGCATTCTCAATGGGTAGTTGGCTTGCCAAGCTAATAGCTTCGAGCAGCTTGCTAATGTATAAATGCTCATGTTTGATAAAATGTTATGCTTTTGGTAACTCCATGCACTATTTGCCCTTGCAGTGCTAGTCTAGTGTAGGCGAATGTGGTTTACAGAGACTGGCCTCAGGGTATGAGCTCCTACATAAATAAGCTTCTAAGCCAAAGAAACATATTTATTGTATTCACAGAGGGTAAATACACAGAACAGTGCAAAGAATATTAGTTTGCTCACTGGAACTCAGCCAGCTACCAGTATCATCAGACAGTAGCATTATGTAATATAATCATGTTCCCCCTACTGTAAGGATATTAGGATTCCCCAAGGAGTTCTAATACCATAAAAACACAAAGCCCACAATGGAGACTGGTATCAGTGTTTACAAATATTTTAAGAATATTCTTATATATAATGCAGACACAAATTAGCATTTATTTTGATGAATTGTACACAAGTGGGAATGCATCACTTTCAGAATGCTGTGCAGCATTAGGGTAAGGCCACACTGGGCGTTTTGGGGAGAGTTGGTCGCATGGCGATTAATCGCCTCGTCTTTGCGGCGACCAATCTCCCCAAATGCCTTCCCTCACTCTGTGCCAGCTAAAATGAAAAACGCCGGCGCTAATCACACGCGGCAATTCATTTACCGAAGTCGCACGAAGTTTCCTCGTGATGCAACTTCGGGTGACTTCGGAAAACGAACCGCCGTGTGTGATTAGCGCCGGCATTTTTTCATTTTAGCCGGCTAACAGCATTAGCGTGTTATTTACTTTGTGCAAATCAGTTGCATGTGTTGACTCAACCAAGGTAACCATGTAGGTAACTACTACCTACTCAAGGCAGATGTTAATTTTAGGGTTACATTACAAACGAGCACTTTGCATTTTTCAAGTGCCCACAATATTTTGCTGATTTGCTCTTGCATTCTTTCTTACATGATAACGGGTCTATAAACAATTAAAATGTTATTTTTTTTAACCCTTCTGTCATGAAATATTCGGGATTTGGCCAAATTCCAAAATAGTGGATAGTGGTGCATTCTTGATACCAAGGGGGTCATATATTAAAGTCTGATTTATCTCAATATATTTTGAAAAAAAACTCTGACCAAACCCGCACAGGTTTTTTTTTTTGCTTATTTATTAATACACTTTCCCAAAAAATCCTGAAAAATAAGAGTTTTATGAATTTTTCGGAATTTTCACCCCAAAAACAGATTTTTGCACGAAAACCCTGAAAACTTTGGATTATTGCACGAAACCCAGCGCAGATCCAAACATCTTTGGGACTTCTCCCATTGACTTATATACAACCTCAGCAGGTCTGAGCTGCCAGCTTTTCAGATTCTGACTTTTTCCATCCATCGCCATCCATTTTTTCCATCCATCGGGGTATAACAAATTTCAAAAATGTTGTGTTTTTTTAGAATTCCTATTTTATACTAAAAAAACACAAACTTTTCAGATTTTCGGCATTCCAAGTTTAATAAAACAGGTTTTGCCCAAAACAACGTTTTACATGCTGCATCCATCTAGCTGCCCTGGGCTGCTATATAAAGTTCTATGTGAAGCAGCTCAACAGAAGTAGCTGTATAGCACTATATGTATTTCATATTTGCTTATCTAACTTGCCTCAGACTTTGATATCATACATGTACTTGGATCTGTTTGCTGTGTGGACTTCCTTTATAGTGGATGTGAACTTTGCATATAAAGGAAATTATAAAGTAGGTGCTATGTATGGTATCCCAAAACACAGAACAGATGCCAAGGTTCCAGTCATAGCTCAAGCTTCTGCCTATAGCAGCCGCCTTTCATTTCGGGAGGAGCCCTCCACTTCTCGATTGCTGCCAGGTCTTGAAGAGAGAGAACCAAAGCAAGAGTTCTGGGCACAAGATGGAATCATAATGAGTGACAGGAGGAATGGGATTAAATCAAAGTGTAGTCAAGGAAACAGGCCGGGGTCAATAACCAGTCCATCAGCACAGTATAGAATTAGTATCTGGAAAAATAGTCAAAAAACAGGTGGTCGGGTCAGGCAGGGAATCAGCAGAGGTCAGGGACAGGCACAGGTCAAGAACAGGAAAAGCAGACAATAAACACACCCAAGAACTATCTGACGATAGACCTACTTTGGGCATTTGATATTTGTAATGATGTCAGAAGCAGGGTGCCAAATAAAATTACAAGCACCCCAAAACCAACAGGGCGAACAAGTGTGCTGAATCCTAGGGAAGTGGCTGCGGGTGCCCCCCGTGAGAAGAGCAGGATAAAAATTAAGTTATGTCCATTTAAAAAGTGCCCCCCCTGCATTAAAGACCGTAAGTGAGAACAAGAAGAGGTATTCGTTTTAGTACTGGGTTGATTCCTTGGTGAGTAATAGGCAAATGTGCATTGAGACCATCACATAAACCTAGGGAAGAGAGGTGCTATCTAATATGAATCTTCTTATCTGTGACTTCAGCTTTGACAAGCTACTGTAATAGTCATCTTTGTAACTAACAATGACAAACATTTGTACTGCAATGTGTCAGGTTGGCAGCTATATGACACCTAGCTCTGAAACTATGACAATGAACTCTATAATAACGTGTCATGCAAGTCTCTCTTTAAAACAGAAAGCAAATGCTACCTACTACAGTGAATGGCATTTCAAGTCCTGTGTATGCCGCATAAGGTGAAAAGTCTATTGCTGAGTGGAGTAAAAAAAATTGTGGGGGCTAGAGTTGGGGAATATTTAGACTTTTTTTTAGTTTTGTCTGGGCACTTGTTTAAACCTCTGGGCACATGATGTCAGGTAAAGCAGAATCCCAACATTTGTATCTTTTCAGCAGAAATATCCACAATGAGCTAACAAATTCTGTTTACAAACTTAACATTTTTCAACATAATTTTTTTTTCAATTTGTGCACTGGTTTTGGATTTACCAAAAAATGAAATTAGGCTATTCAAAGTTATAATCCATAAGGGTGACTAACATGACATTCAGTCGTAGCTATCTGTGAGTTCAGTCAAATCAAGACACTCACAAGCAAATGCTGCTAAGAGAACTTCCCAAGTAATGTCAGCTTGTAATTTAGTCAAAGACATATACAAACTCCATTTATTAGGGAGAAGATAATGAATTTACACTTGGTTTATAGTGGGATAGGGTTTAGAAATTCATTTAGGGATTAATTCATTGTCTTGAAGACAAGATGGAATAATTGCATGTCTCTACTGAGCATTTAAGACTGCCAGTTATAAGCTTCTTCTAAAACCAGCAGTGACATCTTGGCAGCTTGCCTGCTTCCCCCCCAAATGCCCTAGTGTCCTTATGCTTCTGACTACTTTTCATAGATTTATTCACAAAAAGGAAAAGTCAACCATGCTTCCAACCACTAAATCGGGGCTAACTGCCACATTAATCCAGCAGAAAAGGCTAATGATACTCAGGGGTTGCCAGCAAGGGGGCACATTAAGAAATCTTGCAGGCATGAAATAGACCACTGCTGTAAAGTATGGTTTAAAAAGCAAAGATTGCTAAGCTTTTGCATTTGATATTACCTCTGTTTGAATAAACACCTTTTCTAACCCACACCTCAATGAAATGGTCCAGTTCGTGCTAGTAAGATTTTTGTTTGGTTAATTCTGCCTAAAGGTGCCCATACACTGAGAGATCCGCTCGTTTGGCAATGTCGCCAAACGAGCGGATCTCCGTCCGATATGCCCATCTTGAGGTGGGCATTATCGGGCTGATCCGATCGTGGGCCCTAGGGCCCAACGATCGGATCCTAACGATGCCTAACGGGTGGTCGGATCGCGGGACCGCATCAACGAATAGATGCGGCCGCGATCCGACGGGATTTTTTGTCCCATCCGATTGAGATCTGGCCGACTTTCAGCCAGATCTCGATCGGTGAAGCCCGTCGGGAGGCCCCATACACGGGCCAATAAACTGCCAACACGGTCTGTCGGCACCTTTTATCAGCCCGTGTATGGCCACCTTAAGTCATGTCCTTTATAATGAACCAGCATCTGCAACACTTTGCCTACAAACTCAACCTACTGCACTGCAGAAAATGTTCGTCATGTAATGGAGATTATATATAAGATACACAGGTACTAATGTAAATGACTTCTGAAAACTGCTGTTTTAACCTCACTATGAAGTTGCCCTTTGACCATAATCCCACTGATTTTCTGTATATCTATAGTAAGAATTCTTTATATGGATTAGGACCCAACATTGGGTCCCCATGTTGTTAAGAGTGGGTTCCCTTTTAATCATGTGACATTTCTGTTTTACTCATAACTTAATTTATGGACTTATTTCTGTGATTTGTATATATGGATTACTTGAGTTGTTGCCGACATTAGAAATATTGAGAAAAACGTTGACGTGTTCAATACTTATTTTCACTGCTTGTATAAGAGAAAAAAAGAAAATAATGTATGGGAACTATCACGAAAATGAAATATAAGCTTTATCATACTGGAATACAAAACTTTCTAAATACAATCAATTAAATATTCTGCATCATTTCTGAATTATCAAGTTTATCTTCACTATTCATCTCTCAGCATCTGGTACAGACTCTCCTACAGCAGAAGAACTAGACCAACTCCCTACTGGCAGGCTGAATCAAGCTATATGTCTCCACAAGTCAGCAGCAAATCATAACTGCATCAAAGAGATTATGTTGAGCAAAGTGTTGCAGCTAAATAGTGATGGGTGAATTTATTCGGCAGGCATGAATTTGTGGCAAATTACTGTATTACTGTGTAAAAGTAAAGATTAAAATGTTATTTAACTTTATAGCATCATTGGATTTGTGCTATTGTTGCTACAATGTTGTCAGTGTACTTTTGTTACTTTGTGCCCTATTTCTGCCTTATAATTAAGGCTCCAGTCCAAAACCAAGAAAAAAAACTAGTTGGTCAGCTTTTCTATTCTCACTGTGACTAGGGGTTCTGCATGCACTTGTGTCCTGTGACCTTAATGTTTCATGAATGGCATTGGATAAGTAGAAAGTGGGTGATTTACGATATCAAACAGGCCTTTTTTCCTCGCCCAGACATGGCACCTACCCTGCAGTGTAAGCTGATCCTGCGGAGAATTATTATCATGTCAGGAATGTTGTACCAGAACAATGAAAAACCCTGCAGGTGACTGTGATTAATGTTCTGTTCTAGATGATGTCAGAGAAATCTAAGATTTCAATAAGGTCTATCAATTTTTGCACATCTCAACGAATCAACAAAAACTGGTTACTGATCGCTCAGTAAATGATTGTTTCATTTTGGCTGTAATCTTACAGATTTAAGAAGCTTAATAAAAATAAGAGTTTTAGAAATAGCTATATATATGTGTGTGTATGTATGTGTATATATCTATATCTATATATATATATATATATATATATATATATATATATATATATATATATATATATATATATATATATATATATATATATATATATATATATATATATATATATATATATATATGTTACACAATGTAGAAGTAAGTCTATGATTATACAGGGCATTGAGACTTTTTTTTAATTATCGAGAATGTGCATTTAAAATGCAAAGATTCATCATCATTTAATTTTTTTCTGATAGTACCTTGTCAGTAGTGTAACATATGATTCAATCAACTCATGGTCCCTATTTTTAACTGTCTATTTGGAAAAAGTATTTCAGTTATAATACAACTGGAAAGCTATGGTCAGGGTCTTATTTCATTTAAAACTAACAAAAACAACTGACAGCAGAGCTAAATGTGTGTTTTAGTAGTGATCCATTTGAAGACACTCCCGGGCAAGGTTAATGACTGCAGTGCTCAGGTACACTAACAATAAAGGATTGTTTGTTATGGGTTTTAAAACCTTTGGTGGACAAATCCTTGAAGACTTGACTAAAGTCAGATACTAGTGCTTAGTAGTCAATCAATCAGGTCAGCTTCTATGTGGTTAGGGAGAACTGTTTTCAGTGTTTGAAGCAAGGGACAGCTGATTGGTTGCTTAAGATTTAAAATTACATTGACTGATAACTGCCTTTATTGCATGGAGGGGTTCTGATCTCCATACATTCCCGGAATGGGGGTTTGTTCAGTACATGAAAAGCTAACTTCCACACTCTAGGCACTGTTCCCAGCAGTGTCTTACAACTATTGTCTACCTTAGGACAGACAGAAATTTTTAGGGCTGCAGCATCCAGTGAAGACCCTTAGCAACTTTCTTGGAGAAGAGCTATTGAGAAACAATCCAAGGGAGTAAAACATTAATATTATTATTTCCAACTGAAGTTGTTTAGCCATTTAAAATACTGAGCACATGACAAAAACAAAAACGAAACTAACAATTCTTGAACTGATAAAAATCAAGCCACCCTAGATTAAAACTAGTGCCACAGTATTGCCCATAAATATTGGCGTGGAGCATTCAAACACAATATACACTGCCAGACCTCAAAGGATGTTTTTTTTTCTAGCAAATAGAAAAAATCCCATTTCCCCTGCAGTAGCTCCTACTGTCATGTTCTATTTTTCCAGAAAGCGGTACATAAAACGAAGAAGCGATATTGACTACTGAAGTGTGTTAGCGGTTCAATAAGAATTTCAGAGTGCTGAACTGAATTAGGGTGACAGAATTCAGAATCTGAGAAAATGGCACCAGATTGTCATGGTAGGCAGTTTACTGATACAATGTGACAAGCAGTATAACCTCATTATGTTTCTCACAGTTGCATCAACTCAGGGAACAAGGCAGATTTTGCTGTGTTGGCACAAGGAAAGAAATTAAAGCCAAGTGAAACTAGGTCATTTGTAAGGAAAAAAAAAGCTTAAGAAATCAAGTTTAGTAGAAAAAAAAGATTCCTCTCCTCTACATTGAGTCATTATCTAATAAATAGCAAGTGGTTTGCAAAGCTCCACATTCTTTCTTTCTTTCTTTCTTCTCTCATGAATATTCACAAGAAGACATCAAAACACTTGATGTCTTCTGTTAGTGAGAGGCTACCTGAGGAAAGGGGGTTGTGTTAAAAGGAATCAATACCCTATTTATACGGAAGGTTTATTTTTATATTTTTATATTATCCTTTCTACAGATAGCATGCTAAAATGCGAACATTTGCGATTTATAGGTTTTTTTTTCAGTTGACCTTTTTAAGATTGCACTTCTGTTTTCCCTTGGGGCAGTGTGTTCACTTTATTTATTGTTCTGTAAGCTGCCAAGCTCCTGAGACTTTGTGTTTCCTTTGCATTATAGAGTGTATAGAGGATAATATCTCCTATGCTCCTACTGCCTTCCTGAGAAACTAGTATACACTCCCCTATGTGATCAAGATCATAAATGTGCATTGCAATTTCACAGGAAGTAAGAAGTAAGTTAGAAATTACCTTTTAAAATATCACTCCTTGAAAATAAGAAACTATTTCATTTTAAATTTATGCTCCAAACACAGTGGAAGCAGCAGAGCTGGTAATGGACTGCCACTTGCCCATGGGGAAATTATTATTAGCATCAATTTTCTGTATATTACTAGAACTGGCAACAAATGCTTAATTATACATGTGTACCTATTATGGTGGGTGTAGCTTATTCATTAACTTTAGTAAAATTCATTCCATTATACCCTCAGAATTAATACTTAACCAGGTAGATTATATTATATTAAGTTGGCCTTTAAAATCTTACAAAACTGGTATATAAACTGGATAAATACATCTTTTGCCTTAAGCCCCCATATTGTGATAATATATGTGCTCACTCAGACCTGACCAGAAATAATACAGCTCTAATTATAACAGGAAGAAGTGTTGGAGTAATAGATAGAACTTTGCCCATTAATTGGCTCATGTGATCTAACATGTATGTGTGCCCTTTGTTTGTGTGCACCATGAATCATATGATCTTGGGGGGCATCCCTTAGTACTTAAAATGTAAATTTTCTATTTAGGATTACACAATATTACAACAAATAATATTTTTATGAAAATTAGCTATTTTATGCAATATATTTCTATAGAGACCTACATTGTTCTGACCATAATCACAGAGGTTTATGATAACGTCATCAGCTAAGTAGAATAAGCAAGGTGTAGACATGTGAAATTTATAAAACTATACATAATTTTCACTAACATTATGACACTGGGTGAATGAGATGAGAAGGGAAAATGATTGAGAACACTACAATAAAAGATAGTATTATTGTAATCAACACTCTAGAACTGGAACATTACCTCTATGATCATCTTGCAGGAAGCCAATGAGAGTAAAACAGGACCACCCGGAGTCTTTAGATGTTAATAGGTGGTTAATACATGCAAACAACTATGAAAGCAGAAGACATAAAAGGTTTTAGCAACAAGATATATCAGAACCACTCTATAGTAAGTAGTTATAGTTGTGGTTATAAACCAAAATCTATTTAAGTTAGTTAGAAAGAAATATAAAATGACTGGGGGGGGTGCCAAGTTGTTAAGTAACCTCAGTGATACTAGTCACATATCTCCTATTTTAGGTGTTTCTCTTCTTTAAAAAATTAGGATATGGTGGCATGGTGCTCATAAATAAAGGACTGTGGTCTAGTAAATTTTATGAAGTGGACTGCTGACCCAGGTTAGGAAGTAAGCAACTAGAAATCACTGGGGACTAGTGATGGATGAATCTGACCCATTTTCATTCACTGGAAATTTCACCAAATACATTGAAGTCAATGGACAACAAGTTTTTTTTTTTTGACGAGTGACAAATTGCACAACAAATTTTTTTACCCATTGGAGTCTATTTCTGCCAGCAGAATGTGAATTGCCAGCGGGATGGCACTCGGATAGCTTCTGTTTCCGAAGTCGCCCCAAGTTTCCTTGTGAGGCAACGTCGGGCGACTTCGGAAAACCGAAACGATCAGAGTGCCATCCCGCTAGGGATTCACATTCTAGCCAACAGGAAGGCATTTCGGGGAGATTAGTCGCCCGAAGAAGAGAAGATTTGACGCTGGGCGGCTAATCTCCCCAAAATGCTACGTGTGCCACCACCCTAAGAAACGGATATTGCATAAGCCTAAAGGAAGCATGTGACACACATAACAGACCCTTATCTCCATTGAAATTAACTTATTAGTCTGATGCTTTGGACAGAGCCATATGTAAGTTAAAATCACACACAGCTTCCTCTCACTTCTTGTTTGGTCCATATACTACTTTTGTCACTACTACAGCTGGCTCACATATATCAGTGTCACCAGTTTTCACCAATTCAATGAGACACATAAAAAATTATAATGAAAATGATGGTAACTGGGCGGCACCTTTTTTCTAAGATAGGATAATTATGATTGTAATTTATATAGTATTAACACATTATACACAGCACTTTACAGAGATTAGACATCATTTCCATTCACAGCAGAGCTGGCAAGATATCGGTTGGGCACTGGGCAGGCCATTGGTTTGCAACCATGCAAGATATCAAGATATCAGCTGTTTGGGGGGCCTGCAGGGATGCAAAGAAAGAACCTAGGCTAAATGCTTTAAGGAATGGTAACACCAAGAGATTAAAGTGTTTTAAAGTAATACAAATATAATGTACTGTTGTGCTGCATTGGCAAAACTGGTGTGTTTGCTCCAAAAACACAACAATAGTTTATATAAACAAGCTGATGTGTAGCCATGGGGGCAGCCATTCAAAGGTGAAAAAGGCACAGGATACACAAGTAAGTCTGAATTATTTTACTGTACATCCCCTTAAAAACCTTTCTAAACCAGCACTCCTCCCCTTGCCTCCTCCCCTAGCCTGTCCCTCTTTTCTCCTCCACTATTAGCCCCCCTCCATTGTTCTTACCTGGGGGCTGGGGAGAGACTAGGCTACACCTGGGGGGAAGAGGGGCCCCACCTTACCCCATGTCAGCCCTAAACGGGCTTCATTCCTCCAAAGGCACAGGATACACAGCAGTTAACACATAAGTGTATCCTGTGTTTGAATGGCTGCCCCTCATGCTACAGAACACTTGTTTATATAAACTATAGTCGAGTTACACACCAGTTTTAACAGTGGAGGGCAGCACTACATTATATTGCCATTCCTTTAAAACGCTTGCAGTTTTTGCTGTTACTGTTCCTTTAATTTGTTTCTTAAAACAATGGAAATAAATTCAAATGTGCTTTAAAACAACAGAGCAGTTAATCTATTGTTTAAAAAACAAAAAAAAACTAGAAGGGACAATTCATCAGCCTGAACTGCCTATCTGCCATTAATGGAACAAAATGTGTTGTTTGGCAGCACAGGCAACTGCATAGTATTTGCTTAATTATCAGTGAAAACATCTGGCAAGATGAAAGTTTAAAGAGTGTAACGCCTGCACACTGTTTCACAAAATAATTGCCTAATGATGTGTGGGAAACTCTTTCCCAGTTTATCAGTTACATTAAAGTTTAAGTAGAGGTTTTTATTTTTTTTTGCTGAAAGCATTACTCACTGAAGAATTATTAGAATTAAATAGGAACGTTAACTCTTACAATGAAATATTTTTTATAGAAGTAAGGCTTGAAGCTTATTGTAAACATAGGGATGATTGTGTTGATTAAATAACAGAAAGATGCAATAACAGAACAACAGAAGACACATATGCAATATTTTTAATATGATAAACCCACCCAATGCCCAGTACATAGGGGTCAGGGGCTGTTACTAATTACTCTACATTAAAGGATAAATTAAAAGAAAATTACTGGTATTTATATTGTACCCTTTTATGGAGGATAGTGTCTGTGAGGGTTAAAGATACAAAGATAGACAGTGGGTAATTGTGATTAGGAACATGCTTTGTTGTAAAGGTTAATTATTAGCAGTTGTATTTCAAAACAAATATACCTGTAGGTATGAGATCCGTTATCCAGAAACCAGTTATCCAGAAAGCTCCGAATTTGGATTTTATCCAAAAAATCCAATCATTTTAAAAAAGATTTTCTTTTGCTCTATGATAATAAAACAGTAGCTTGTATTTGATTTAAACTAAGATATAATTCATTCTTACTTGAAGCAAAACCAGCCTATTGGGGTTATTTAGGGCAGATTTATCAAAGGTTGAGGTACATTTTCGAAACAAAAAAATTCGAATTTCAAGCTATTTTTTGTATACTTCGACTAGGGAATAAATAGTCCAAATTCGATTCGAATTTGAAAAAGAAATTAAATCAAAATTTATCATGTACTGTTTCTTTAAAAATCAGACTTTGACAATTCGCCATCTACAATCTGCCTAATTACTGTTTACGCCTATGGGGGACCTCCTAGAACCTATTTGGATCAATTGGTGGACTTTGAAAAAACGATATTTTTTTTGGGGGGAAAACTTTGAATACGGACCTATTTGATCCAAAACGGGCCTATTTGGCCAAAAAAAAGTATACATATCTCTCCTACCCAGATAAAAGACAGTTACTATTGCATATGAGGCCCCTCAAAATATGTCACTGCTAGGGTTGATACCTGTCTGGTTTTAACCTGGACAGCCCTATATTGAAGGGCGGCCCTGGTCAAAACTGCCTGCCCGGTTTTCCAAATAATGAAAACCAGCAGGATTCCCTTGATCGACACGGTGATCGGGCAATCGCTGCGTAATACCCCCCCTGACATCACTGACACGCCCACCTATGTCACAGCCCTGCCCTCTGACATCACAGCCCGTCCCCCTGCCCAGTCTCAGCCGCTTCAAAAGGTGGCAACCCTAGTCACTGCTAATTGCCAGTGTGGTGAAAGTTAGATTCTGGACTTACTCAATTAAATCATGGTATAGCCCACTGGAGTAAATAAAGAAAATCAACTGTAAGGGACAAGAGGAATCCTTCCACTGTTGTTCAGCCTGTGACATCATCCAGCCCAGTTACAGGCTGGAGAGCAATCCAATTGGCTGCGCACCCCAGTGCATCCTTGGGAGAGAGGGTGTGCCTGACTTTGGAGCCAAATGTACGGGGTCTCCCAAAGAGCGGAACAGAGCCAGCACGAGTAGCTGGAAGACTGTCAAGTACAGAGAAGCTGTTAAATCTGTGGAGGTACAGATTGAGCCCAGCCTGTTCCCTGCCAATCTGCCAGAGACTCAGAAGGAGAAAGGTGCCACTGGTGAGATTGATCCTGCTGCAGAGCTGCCTGTAATCTCCAGTGTGACTGCCTCTGAGAGCACGCCAGTGAGTGAGCCACCCAAGGGAGGATACTGGGACGGATATAAGCGTGGGGCCCCAAGTCTTGTGTATTTACCTGCTACGTGGGAGCTGCTGCTAAATTCCAAAGGGAGAGGTACTTTTGGGAAATGGTAGCGCTACCTGGGGAATAAGAGCTCTGGTGAAGGGACATTTCATTTGAACTGTGTGGTTATTAACCCCTTCTGGAGGATTGGGACTTTGATATTAAAAAGGACTGTGTTGGAGCAACAGTTAAGTACTTAATATTGATTTAGGTAGTGTCCCACATGTCCCCAGTGTAGGAGTGCATGGTGTATTAGTTTGCCCAAGTTTTACTGCAGTTTATATAAAGTTTATATTTATGTTATGTTATATAGTTGTTTTTGCAATCTGTGTGTGTTTTATTATTCCTAGTGGAATCCCCTTGAGGTGTGTTCCTCAGGCACTGCGCTGTAATTCTCAGTTCCCAGTACTTTTCATACGCAAAAGGGACTCAGGACCCCTGGATTAAATGGAGGCTATGGGAGACAGCCATCACAAAATTCGGAGCTTTTTGGATAATGATGATTCAGTAAATGAGTTTCTGTACAAATGAAAGAAATGAATTCCAATGCTGAATGAGTGTACATTTTTAGGAATACTTAGGTATTCATATAAAATTGATTAATAAGCCAAGTGTATTCTTTGTGTGAACATATTCTATTTAAAACAGCTATTGCATATAGAATTTTTGTGGTGGATATCTGTTATGAATAATACAGCTCTGGTAGCCAAGATTTGTTATAGATAGGATAGAAAATGTATTCTGAACACAGCATTAGTCACAGAAAATGGAGTTAGGGAAAGCCATAAAACATTCAGGGCCTAGATAAAGAGCAATAATACATTGGTCTTATCAACATCTAAATTCTCATTACTGTCATAATATAAAGATGAATAGTGCAGAAGTGCTTCTATTCTAGCAATGCCTCTCTGTCCTTCAATACAAGATTTATATTTTTACTATCCTATATACTAATCGAAGGCCTATCTATGTCCCGAGTGGAGGGGAGGCAGATGCGCATGCAACTTCGGTTAGGATCTATGAGATGCGCGCGCAACTTCAGCCGAAAGACATAGATGCGGCCTTCGATTAGCAGATGTGCTGGAAGGTTAGGATCAGAACAGGTTAGGATCGGGGAGGCAGATGAGCTGGAAGTTTAGGATCTAGGGAGGCAGATGCGCTCACCATCTCCTTCTGCCTCCCGCCGCCTCTTCTTTCCTGCTCACTCAGGCGGCGACCGCTGGAAGGTTAGGATCTAGGGAGGCAGATGCGCTCACCGTCACACTAGGGGAACCGGTTGCGTACCTGTACGAAAGTCTGTATAAGCGTCGGCCATCTTGCTACTCCTCTGCGACTTTGTCATCCGCCCACTGCCAAATCCGCCCACTAAAGTCTGTATAAGCGTCGGCCATCTTGCTACTCCTCTGCGAGTTTGTCATCCGCCCACTAAAGTCTGTATAAGCGTCGGCCATCTTGCTACTCCTTTGCAAGTTTGTCTAATGGCGGCGCTAGCGTCACTCTAGGAGGGGAACCGGTTGTGTACCTGCGTGGGTGGCACCGCGCTGCCCAATCAACACGCACCATTCAGGTCACAAGGGTCAAAGCAAACTAATCCGCCCACTGAACGTCTGTATATTCCATTGCGCCCTTTCTCCTCAGTTAAATCTCCTCAAGACTGTTCATACAGTGTGTTGTTCCTCACTACATCTCTCTGCTGAAGCCATCAGGGGCACCATTTGGAGATACAGCTACTAAACTAGCACAACCACTGCCAGCAGCTACTCCACTGCCTCTGTCACACCAGTTAATAAACTGTCTGCCTCTGTCACCAGTACCGGCAGCTACTCCACTGCCTCTGTCACCAGTGCCGGCAGCTACTCCACTGCCTCTGTCACCAGTGCCGACTGCCAGCAGCTACTCCACTGCCTCTGTCACACCAGTTAATAAACTGTCTGCCTCTGTCACCAGTGCCGGCAGCTACTCCACTGCCTCTGTCACCAGTGCCGACTGCCAGCAGCTACTCCACTGCCTCTGTGTCACCAGTGCCAGCAGCTACTCCACTGCCTCTGTCACACCAGTTAATAAACTGTCTGCCTCTGTCACCAGTACCGGCAGCCACTCCACTGCCTCTGTCACCAGTGCCGGCAGCTACTCCACTGCCTCTGTCACACCAGTTAATAAACTGTCTGCCTCTGTCACCAGTGCCGGCAGCTACTCCACTGCCTCTGTCACCAGTGCCGACTGCCGGCAGCTACTCCACTGCCTCTGTCACCAGTGCCGACTGCCAGCAGCTACTCCACTGCCTCTGTGTCGCCAGTGCCAGCAGCTACTCCACTGCCTCTGTCACACCAGTTAATAAACTGTCTGCCTCTGTCACCAGTGCCGGCAGCTACTCCACTGCCTCTGTCACCAGTGCCGGCAGCTACTCCACTGCCTCTGTCACACCAGTTAATAAACTGTCTGCCTCTGTCACCAGTACCGGCAGCTACTCCACTGCCTCTGTCACCAGTGCCGACTGCCAGCAGCTACTCCACTGCCTCTGTGTCACCAGTGCCAGCAGCTACTCCACTGCCTCTGTCACACCAGTTAATAAACTGTCTGCCTCTGTCACCAGTGCCGGCAGCTACTCCACTGCCTTTGTCACCAGTGCCGGCAGCTACTCCACTGCCTCTGTCACACCAGTTAATAAACTGTCTGCCTCTGTCACCAGTACCGGCAGCTACTCCACTGCCTCTGTCACCAGTGCCGGCAGCTACTCCACTGCCTCTGTCACCAGTGCCGACTGCCAGCAGCTACTCCACTGCCTCTGTCACCAGTGCCGACTGCCAGCAGCTACTCCACTGCCTCTGTCACCAGTGCCGCCAGCTACTCCACTGCCTCTGTCACCAGTGCCGGCAGCTACTCCACTGCCTCTGTCACCAGTGCCGGTAGCTACTCCACTGCCTCTGTCACCAGTGCCGCCAGCTACTCCACTGCCTCTGTCACCACTCTAATACACTTCGCTAGCTCACTGTGTGCATTTTTACTCAACGTTGCAATTAACTTAAATTATGTATCCTGCAAGAAAACTTTGTCAAAAAAATGACACAGCTACAGAAGAACTGAAACGATCCCGGAGAGATAAAGAACATGAACAAAAGCGCATTCAACGCATTACAGAGACACCAAAAGCAAAACAGGAAAGGCTCCTAAAACGAAGTGCTCAAGAATATAAATACAACAATGCGCAAAAACGTCTACGACGCGCTACTGAAACACCAGAAGCAAAAGAGGAAAGGCTACGAAAAAGAGTTCAAGAATATGATGAATACAATGTGCAAAGGCATCTAAAATGCGCTACAGAAACACCAGACGCAAAAGAGGCACGCCTCCAAAAAGAAAAAGAAAAAAAAATGGATAGACGTGCAAATGAGACCACCAAAAACCGGGAAAAACGTTTGGAAGGCTTGCGCAATCGTGCATCTCAAAGATATTTGGAGGAAAAAGCAGAAATGTTACAAGAACGTTTACAAGGTTTAAGAGAGTCACCATCCAAAATAAGAAAAAGACAAAGAGAAAAAAAAACAACGGACAGTCGCAGAACAATTCCGTGAGTTAGCTAAGAATGCATTCAATAATGAGTCCACTGTTCAGGAAAATTTCTTGGGATTAATGAATGTCATCTGCACTCATTGTCATTCACTTAATTTCATGCACAGATTCACTCTACATCCCCACAAATTAGCGTCGCCAGTTGCTGCCTGGGGATGCAGAGTGAATCAGCACCCATCGCATTTTGCTGCCTCACTGTTGTTACCATTCTTTCATTAACGATTCTTTAGAGAATCGGGGGTTTACTGGTATTGTATATCATAAAGACTGGGCTCAAAGCTACTAATGTCAGAAAAGATGATTCCTAATTTTGCTAAACTCCACTATCGTGCCAATCTTGGCCCATGAGCAGTGGAGTGAGAAGATCTCCTAGGATCCTCTACTCCCACCCTGTATAGCTGGGGGGCACATTCTTGCTTATTTCTGTACCCCACCTGTACAGGGGGGACACATGTGAGTAATGTGAAATCTCTGTAATACACTGTAGAATGTTCGTCCTCTATAAATAAAGAATACTACTTTATGTGTTGTGTCCATTTAGTGGGTTCGGTTTTTTTTTTTATAATATTTTAGAAATATTTGACATTTTCACATTCTGTAATGTACATACAGCCTTATGCATTTTGTGCTGTGGTGCACTTAATTACTAAGGGGGAGATTTTTTCCTGTGAAATTCTTTTACATAGCATAATAAATAGGCCCCTATGGTTCAAAAGACAGCTTTTTTGAGTTACCAGTAAGGGGCAAATGTACCAAGGGTCGAATATCGAGGGTTAATTAACCCTCGATATTCGACTGGGGAATGAAAATCCTTCGACTTCGAATATCGAAGTTGAAGGATTTTGCGCAAATAGTTCGATCGAATGATCGAAGGAATAATCGTTCGATCGAACGATTCAAAGGATTTTAATCCAACGATCGAAGGATTATCCATCGACCAAAAAAAGATAGCCAAGCCTATGGGGACCTTCCCCATAGGCTAACATTGACTTCGGTAGCTTTTAGGTGGCAAACTAGGGGGTCAAAGTTTTTTCTTAAAGAGACAGTACTTCGACTATCGAATGGTCGAATAGTCGAACGATTTTTAGTTCAAATCTTTTGATTCAAAGTCGAAGTCATAGTCGAAGGTCGAATAAGCCCATTCGATGGTCAAAGTAGCCAAAAAAAACACTTTGAAATTCGAAGTTTTTTTTCTTCTATTCCTTCACTCGAACTTAATGAATGGGCCCTATTTACTTGCCTGCTGATATTCAATGACAGAATTGGAAAGCGGCGGTTACAATACAAGGCACAATGTTGTTTTGTATACAGCAAAAGATATAAAAGTTGACAAACATGGAAACAAAAATATTTTGTTTCTGCTTTCACATATGGGTCAATTACAACTTCAAAGCACTACAGCTTGGTAAGAAATCTTTCTCAGATGGGTTACAAATAGGATTAATTCCAATATCAGCATAAAAAAAGTTACAAGAGGTGACTATGTTGTGGCAGTAGTTGCAACTGAACTCTCATAGATAAAAAGGTCATGAGGAAAGATAAAACTTTGACCATGGACATGGTATTTCCCACTTTATATGCAAAAATTACAATTTAGAAGACCTATTTCTTGCATTATGTGCTCAGTTTCCCAGAATTATAGGAAATATGGAATCCTCTCAGAATTATAGGAAAACCCATGTAATGTATTAATGTATACATGAGAAGAAAAGAAAAGTCAGCTAAAAGTGCATGGCTGTAAAATACATTATATAGAAGCCTATTTATTGAAGGTCGAATTTTAATGGTATTAGAGCTTTTAGAAACCACACAACTAATTTTTACAAATGTCAGTCATTTATCAAAAGATCCGAACTGAAAGAGCACAAATGGGAAAAAGTTGCATAATAGTCTTGAAAACCACATGATACCTACGGCTTTTTAGTGCAAAAGCCAGTGTCAAAACATCTGAAAACCTCAAAGAACAGAAAACCAGTGAAGATGTTCCAGTTGTAAAAAGGGCATCTGCCATTGTATTTTTGGACTCGGAATTGCTGCAATATTGCCGCATAATAAATCCCAGAAAAGCTGCATACAGATTTGTTGAACTTAATCGCTAGCTATAATCTAAAGCAACTTTTTGACAACATTTTTAACTGCTTTTATTTGTGGACAATCATCTAGATCTAGATTGATGCACCTCAGTTAAGATTATGTATTGCTGTTTTGGAATATGGGGCATGGTTCTGTCTTTTCAACAAATCCTGAATTTCCAGAATTGCCACTTCTGCTATAAACTGTCTGTGGGAAGAACATAAACATAACATACAAAGTCTAATAACGGTTTACACATTTCATAGTTAATTTGGGTTGATAAAAATGACCAAAGTCCACCTATCATCGCAACATCACGTGCTACAATAGAGGATTTATTCTGTTACCTATGAAATTATCTCCAGTTGTCACAGTAATATCATTATATTTCAAAACAATTCTGATGTTCTGCCCCTGACGGCAATCGTACGAAAGTTATGTCCTACCAAATCTACTGACAGTCTCCCTCTGAAAATCGTACGATCGGCAATACATGCAGAGATATTATCGGCAGCCGACAGAAATCTTTTAACCTGTCTGATCGACCAAACGACCGATCTCCGCCGGGCGAAAAATGTCGGGACTCTCCACACATGGTCCGAAAATCGTACGAATCCTCAATTCGTATGATCAGACCTTTGCGGAGATTAGAGGAGATTAGAATTTCAGGATAGTTAGATGGATGTTAGAGGGCTGAGGATATATGCAGACAGGGCTGGATTTGAGCAAGCGGCGCCCCGAGGTCGCATAGTCCAATCTCTCACTCATGGGCACACCTTAGCGTGGCCGCATGGTCCAGGCATCGGCTGCTACACGCAAAACCCCTCGTGCGCACATCAGCTCGCTCTTATTACCGGAGCACCCAGGATTGCAGCTGGGCAGCATGATGTCCCTAAATTTTGCTGCCCTAGGCCTGGGCCTTTGTGGCCTCACCACAAATATGGGAAATGCAGAAATATAGGAGAGAGAGAGAAAAAGAAGGCAATCAAATTAAATTTAGTTAAATATTATAACCAGGCTTATCTTGCTTACAGAAGTAATGACGAGCAGTGATGTCTAGATGAGATGTCCAAGTACTGATTTAAGTAGTATCTCTGCCATGAACATGCATATACATGGTAATATCTTGATATGGACTATTGCATAAACTGAAATCAGTACAGCTCATAACCCACTGTTTAGTTGTTTACAGAAAAGTTTCTACCTCACCTTCATTGTTTATACCCTTGCCATTGTTAAACAGCAACCCCTACAAAATAATTGCATTTACATGCAAGCCCATACTGTATCTGTGTGCTTTGTCTGTGTGCAGGATTAGGCTGTGGATGCCTTGGTAGTGTATTTTATTAACCTAACATACAAATAATGAGGAGTTAGCAGGCAGTTTCTTTTGAACATTTCCTGAGCTGCAATATCTTGGCTTCTGCACAGTACATGCCTCTAGCCAATTCTGTCAGTTCTTAAGATAACGGTAGAAAAAAAAAGTCTCCAAGGAAAAAGAGAGGCAGACTAAAACCTTTAAAATCTCCAAAGTGTGAAATAGTCTGAATTTCTTGTAAAACTCATCTGAAAAGTTTAAATCCTAGATCTTGATTTATTCATTAAGCTAGGGAGTGTGGCAAATACGTAGAGACATCAAAGCAAATTACAGCTCCTAAGCTCATCGAGAAAGCTGGGGCAAGAAAAGAACACAAATAAATTATTCCTGTTCCTCCAAGTTTGCTAGAAATGATACAAAGACTGGGGGAGAAAGAAGGCAGCAGACAGAGAATACAATATATATTTTATAATGTAATGTACTAAAAATGTTTACCTATTTAATATCCCTTATGCAAGGCATTTTATACACACACACATATTTATATGACTGGGTCTAGCACATAATTTTTTACAAAACTTTTATTAATCACTAATTTATAAAGCACCAACGAGTTTCTATAGCTATCTAGATTGGTTCATTATGCATAATCCAGTTCCAATCAAGAAACCCTAGATGTTATATCTTAACACTGGATAGCCAAGGAATAAGGCCAACCTTTTAGCAAGGAGAAACACCTTAATACTTAATTAGTCCAGCCCAAGACTGCGAATGCTTTCTGGGTATTCAGTATGTCCCCTCCCTACAATCTTCTAGAGGCAAATTTACAAAGGGGTGTAAACTATTTTAAAGGTTTGGAAACTGAAGTTAAATTAATGGCATATTTATCAAGCTACATTGCTTCATATGCATGAAATAATGCCATTGGAAATCATTTTATAGAACTAATGGTAAAGTAATGGAAAATTTGCACTTTAGTGAGTTAGTAAATTGACAATGTCCCTGCGCATTGGATTTCTGGCAAATTTTCACTAGCAACGGTCAGTTCGCCCTTTAGTAAATTTGCCCCTATTTGGTTTTAAAATTGGGCAAATTTTAAAATTGGGTCACTTAGGATATTTATATATAATAAAATAAACTTGAATTATTAGAGTCCTATTTAGTCTGTGTTCTAAAATGGATTGTCCCAGCAAAGATAAATTCAGATAGAAGACACAATACAATTGAAAAAAAGTATATAATGTTAATGATCTTTTATACAGTATCCTACTGCATATGCATGAAATCTACAGAAGTGAATGCAATGAAAGCAGCAAAAGAAAGTAACAAGCACAGTTACTTTAAACTAATATAAAAAAAATCAAAGGGAAGGCAGGAGCGGACAGCTCGTCTGTTGAACACGTGAGAAGGTTCAAGCACAGTTCACAAGCTAAATTGAGTAAAATTAAATATTCAAGAGCTCTAAAAAAGTTCCCCAGAGCTGTTCATCTCAGAGACTCAAATGAAAGGATTAAGTTGTTTGCTGTTACAAGACATGACAACCTGGGAACGCTGACAAGTTATTGAAATGTGGTCTATAGCAGCCGAAGGATACAACACAGAGATTTGCGAATGTATAAAAGGAAACATTTTGGATGTGGAATGAAAGCTTGCCACAATATATCTGTTAAACAATGTTCAAAAGCATGCTATTTTAAATTAGGGGGAAAGCTTGGCTGATACAGCACAACTTGCACCTGTTTAGAGATTCGACTTAATGGGGTTTTAATGATCTGAGTTTCTGATGACCAGCAAAAAAACTGGCATAGAACCAATTTTACTGTTAACAGTTTAAAGTAACCTATTATATTTATTCCTACATATTCTAAACTTCTGTAGCCCTGCTGCAAAACAAAGATGGATTCCAAAGTTTCTCATTTTTGTTGGTGGAAGAAGATATAGAAGAAGCCATGAGGTGGTGAGCAACACAAATAAGAAGGGATATTGAGGGTGTTTTTTTTTAAACATGTACTTGCTGTCTCTACTGTCTAGCTATAATAGTTTTATGTAGAGTATGCTAGTGTTTCGAAGGGACTTGGGTTTTTTTGGATAAAGAATCTTTCCGTACGTTGGATCTGCTCACCTAGTCTACTAAAAAAACACTGAAACATTAATTAAACCGAAGGGCTTATTTTGCCCCAATAAGGATTAATTATCCGTTAGCTGGGATCAAGAACTAGGTACTGTTTTATTATTACAGAGAAAAAGGAAATCATGTTAAAATTTAATAATTATTTGATTAAAATTTAGTCTACAGAAGATGACTTTCCCATTATTTGGATCTATCTGAATAATGGGTTTCCAGATAACGAATTCCATACCTGTATAAGTGTTGTGTTAGGGGATCCTTACTACAGTTCATGGTTCATTTTGGTCAAACATTTGTTTAAACGATTGCATAGGCGTACTTCACAGCCTGATAATCAGGTCATTCTGCTACTGACATAATACAAGACAAATTAAGCATAAACACACATTTCAACCCTTCAAAAACAAGTGCTGCACAATAATGGAGTGCTCAACCTGCAAGGTATCCACTGGTATCCACAGGTATTACTGAGCAATAATTTTGGTGAGTTTCTGCATTTTGTCTATACCTTCAAAAACAAGGTCCTAACTCCCAAACTTTCACAAAACTTTTCCGTGGGATCATGGTTTTATTGCTTGTGTTAGTTTAAGACTAGCCCATCTTGCACACTTTAATATCTGGAATAGTTATGTTTGAATAAAGCCTCGACTCGTTGATACCTTGGATAGTGGAACCTTAATCATTTGAAAATTATGCAAAAATAGCAATGAATTAAGGAACGTGATTGTATCTTTATTCTATTCTATGCCTAAGAGCACAAATCATCATATAAAACATTGTTTTTTTTCCAGGTGTATTGTGTAATTCAAGAACACTGATTAATTCAAATTAAATAGAAATTCTAGAATACCACTATACTGTATATATATATATATATATATATATATATAGGCTTATTGTATACAAGCTTATTGGCATTAGCCTCTTCATTGAGAACAACATTACATTGTCCCTTTAAACAAAAATTAAAATTCTAAAAATGTAAAGTCGCTTCAGAATAGTCTTTTTTTTCTTTTATTATGACGGATCTGTCTTTGAGATGATGTGTGAAGAACACTTTCTGAAGGGTTAGTCTCTTTAGCTGTCAGTTTTAATAGCTACAATTTCACAAGTAGAAATGTGACATCATAAAGCAGCAGGATGGTGAGTGTGTTGGGCTCATGGCCCTTTCAAAACTGTTGTAGAAAATACATATTATCAGTTTAATTACAGTGACATATCTATTGTAACTGCTCTGATTTAGAACAGTTTTGTGTTCAAAATCATGGGGGGGGGATGTTTGTGTCTAGGATTGTTCAACAGAGGGGAAGTTTCAAAGCTATCTGGATTCCAGATAAAGTCTTGAAAAAGCATGCTGAGTCCAGCCCTTTTTTTCATACACTTTTTTTTATATGAAACACAATACCTGATGGACATATTGTACATGTGCATTTCACATTGGCATGTCAACTGACCAGCCTTGTATATTTATGTATGCTGGGCATGACAGGATGAATTCAGCTTTTCCAGTGAAACACAAAGACCATTTTTCAAGAATCAGCTGACTGTCCCGTTGAGGCAGCAGAGTATGAAGCCCGGCAGCACATAACTTAACCTTATTCTTCTTGAGATGATATTTTACATATACTTTATCGCTGCATCCATGGCAAGAATTAAATATCTATTACTATTCATCTTATGCCTAGTGCCTAACAGCGAAGCATATTCATGCATAATTCTATGTACCTAGGAACCCTCATAACAATTATTTTGGCATCATGAAATATAATTCCAGTAATAATTCCATTGGGGAAATCTGCTTATTAATATTACAGGTGGCTTAAGAATAAAGGGGAACAATCTCAATAGTATTTCTGTTAAAGATTAAGTTGCAGGTTTTTGGGCAGATCTTATTTGTTTATTGCTGGCGACAAGGGACATAAGTTGCCAGTGTCACACGTGCTTTGCATGTCTATTACCGTGTGTTGCAAGCTGACTTAGTTCAGCACCAACAAGTATGCCCTACTAAATAAATTGCATGTGTATGGAGTTCTTCATCTAATACCATTATGTGCTCCTTGTGTGCAGCAAGATCTTACAGATCAGACAAAGGATACAGGCTGTTTTGTTGTATATCAGTTACAGATCTAACCAATGATCTGAAATGTGCAGACATGCCTTTTAATTGGAAATATTAATAAAGCAAATTGGAACTGCAAACAGAACTCGATAAGCTTTAGTCATCAATCACCAGACAGGAGAGAAAGGAGGGGAGATAATGTGTGCTTAAAGGCACAGTGCCACCATGATACAATGAAATAAATGTGCAGAAAGTCAGAATAGAAACTATGCCGCAATAGATTTGATGTGTAGACAGGTCCACAAAAACAGAGGAACCATTGCTTTAAGGTTAATACACTATAAAGAATAAACACTTTCAAATGAACATTGTGTTTCCAGTATCCCATTTCTGAATTTCTTTAATGGTTTCTGTTAACAAATACCAGTTATCTAATTATTTTACAATTTTTCCATACAATTAAAGTTACAAAAAAGAAGTTACAGAGAAAGTTACATTACACCAGGATGGGAATACCTAATGTCCTGTGTAATCAGTTTCCATTCTTAGATTAGATACTGTGAACAGAATATTCAGATGGAATTTGACAAACACAATTTTGACATGTAAGAATAAAAAGAGCACTTACAAAAGTAAATCCTAAATTGACTTGACCAAGCTGGAAAAACCCAACAAATTCATGGTGAAGAAAAAAGAAATATTTAAGTATAAAAAGAAACAACAGTTATACCCAGATTGGTCCTGCCCTCCATGGAAGAAATACAAGTAATAGCGAATGCATTTGGGGACCACTATAGGGAATTATACAGTCCAAATGGGATCCAACAGCGGGGGTAGGAATATACCTGGCCTCTATTTAATTTCCCAAATTGACAGAGCAACAAAATGAGTCTCTTGAGGCCCCAATATGGCCAAGGACGTCTCAGAGGCAATTGCCAGTTTCCCAAACAATAAATCGCCAGGTCCAGACAGTATCCCATTAGAGTGGTTAAAGGCAAAAACATCTGGCCCCTATCCTAGCATCACTTTTCAATGCTATAGGTGACTCGGGTTCCATCCCGCTATCTTGCTCGCAAGCAATCGTCACAGTTATATTAAACAGGGTAGACCTGGGCATCTGTGTGACTCCTACTGGCCCATTTCCCTGCTAAATGCAGATATTAAGATATTTGCCAAAGTCTTATACACCCGACTTAAAGGGGTTATAGAACACCTTGTAAATCCTGACCAAACAGGCTTTATGCCTGGGAGGGCCACAGACATTAACATCAGACGTTTATACAAGGCCCAGCATGAAAATGTGGGGAGCAGGGTCGTGGCACAGTCGAGTGGCCCTTCCTGTGGGAGACACTTAGCAACTTTGGTCTTTGAGAAGGTACATGGCATGGATTAAGGCACTGTACAGGGAACCTAGGGGCCAAGTCAAAGTGAACAACTATCTCTCAGAACCCTTTGAACTTCATATGGGTAAAAGACAGGGTTGCCCTCTTTCCCTGGCTATATAACCATTGGCTATTCAGATACGTGGGACCGGGACATTGGACTCAAATTGGGACGGATGGAGGAAAGGGTTTCATTGTACGCCGATGACATGCTGGTGTACCTTGCGAACCCAAAGGCATCCCTAACATGGCTGCTCCAAGTGGTAAATCAGGGCACTCAGGGCTTAGGGGGAACTGGGAGAAATCCACTATTTTGCCAATAGATGAGATCCCTGACAGGGCCCAGGTTCACTCTCAGCGGCACTGGACAACCTCCTTCAGGTACTTAGGAATAATCATACAAAAATATTTCACACAGTATATAATGGATACCTTAGACCTGGTGCTTCAGGAATACCGTTGGAAAACTGCATCATGGGCAGGTCTCCCCCTCTCATTGGTAGGGAGAGCAAATTTAGTTGAGATGATCTTTCTTCCAAAGTTTCTTTATAAGCTGCATAATGCCCGGTGTTTATTCCACAAAGCTGGTTCAAACAAGTCAATAATGCTTTTTTATGGCAAAACAGGCCCATCATATCAGCCTAGCTGCCTTGCAGTCCCCTACAACCGGGGGAGGGGGGGTCTGGCACTGCCAATTTTTTTATTATATTATTATGCATCCCAAATAGTATACGCACATTGGTGGTTGGCCCCCTATTTAAATAAGCAAGCACTTGTGACTGAAGCAGCTTGTGCCACATTGCTAGAGGCACTAGCCAATCACTTGTACAGAGGCCAACACTTTTCCGCATACTGCCCAAATGGAACCAGTGATGAGAATCTTTTATTTATACCTTATTTATACCTATACCAATTGCCATGTTGCATGATTTTTAGATACATGCAGTTGAATCATGCCTTCCAGACGCAGTTCCAGTCCAGACCATTGGATTTAACCCAATCCTCACTGGAGTGCTACCTTAGACAGCCTGAACTAAAAAAGTTTATCACTTGGATTTACACCATACTCTTAAATCCAACAGACTCTCATTTAGACAGGTTAAGAGTAAAATGGGCGGCTGAAATCCCAGTAATGGAAGGGGAGGCCTGGAAGGGGGTAATAGAGCAAATACCTGATCTAACGATATCAAACAGGGAAAGGTTGATACAGATCAAATTTTTGCACCGTATCTACAGTACCTTACCCCCCACAGATTAGCCAAGATCTACCCAGCTAGATAATGTTATAAATGTGGGGTTGAGGTAGGCACCTTTTTCCATGTGTTTTGGGAATGCCCCCTCATACAACGCTACTGGCATATAATTCTGGACTTTATCCAGAGCAGATTTGATCTCCCGAACATATATTCCCCTGAGTTATGTTTGATGGGCCATACTGAACCTCTTACTCTTCCCCCATGCCAGAGATTGTTCTATCTCCAAATGCTATATTATGCTAAAAAAGGTATATTATTAACATGGAAACACACCAGGCCCCCCACCCTGTCCCGGTGGAAACAGTTAGTAAATGAAAAACTCCCCTTGCAGAAAGTGGTATATTTGGCTAGAGGATGTCCGGACAAATTCCAGGCAATATGGGATCCTTGCTTGAGATGCAAGAATCGACAACCACTGTGCATCAACAATCATAATAACATCTATGTCTATTTATCTTGGTTGGTTGTAATCAAATTTCCCTGTCTGTGGTGCATATATGCAAGAACAAGAACATGAAGTGTGTTGTAAGACAATTCTTTACTTATTTATTTTTTCTGTTAATTGTTTTGTATTGTCACAAAAATATTCAAGAAAAACAAGTTAAAAAAAAAAAAGAATAAAAATAAACTTAGTATCCTTAAAGCACAGTCTGAAATACTTAAAGGCAACTTGAGTCACAGGGATGTGGTATGAGCCACCAGGTAGAGCAATCTACTTGTATTAAGGGACTAGATTTCAATAGTCCTGCTGTTCCCAAGGGACCATGCGGCAGTCCATGACACAAGTACATTACAAAACAATGATTGTGGCACAGTGCTGAAAGCAAATGTTATTAGCTGTTACTTGCTAATTTGAGAATAAATAGCCAAGGAATGTTGGCTCTATATATATTTTCTAAAGTAGCACCAATGCATATTGGCAAGCACATAGCATAGACACAAAAGGCCAGTGAATAGAAAACTTTTGCATAAAATGTTGTAAAATTCAGTCAGTATATACCAATATTAAATCAGACAAAATGCTTGGCTACAATAGGAGGAAACTAGTCAGTTGTACTCAAGGATGGTTTTTAAAATTGTTCTTAACATCTTAATTAGCATAGCCTTTGAATAATCCTGGCAATTTTTACTTGCTGGCAATCTGCCAACCTGGAAACTCTCTGCAGAAAGGAATTTTACATTGCAATAAATACACAGCAATTAGCAGCCTAAATAAACTATATAGAAATTTTAAAAAAATGCAACCAACATTTAATACAATCAAACACTCCTGCCCTGTCTTCCCACTAGCAGTGTAACTGCAACAGTCCCAAGATTTACTCTGGCTGAACATTTCAGGTCCTTGCAATATAGCCTTTCCCAAAAGCTCTTTTAACATAATTAGCACTACGTTTCCCTAGGGTTCTCCTTTCTTCCCAGATGTACCATGGAGCTCCCAGCAAGCTTCAGACAAATTTCCTACCTAGTAGCCAATCAGTTAGCAACAGTGTTGTAACTATCCATGGTCAGGCCCAGGTGCAAATCTGCTAGGCCTCTCCCTCAAGGAATTGTGAGCGAGCGCACTCCCTGGTGCACGTGCCAAAAATATCCCCTGCCGCCCGGGATAAAACCTTATTGCCTGAATGATGTCATAGGCAGAGGAAACTAAGGATAACTTGAAAGGAGTGTAGGCAGGTAACAGTTAACAGCAGAGTTGTAAGTAGGGGTAGGCATGTGCCTAGGGTGCAAAGCTGAGGGGTTATCCAGGAGCATACCTTCTCTGCCTCCTTCCCCATGTCTGGTCCCCTCTCTCCTCTCTGCCCTGCTCCTAAGGACTGCAGCTATTCATGTGGATGCCTGCCTGGTCGGCCTGGCCCTACACTGGTCAACAGATTAGAATCCTCTAATCCCCTACATTAGTATAGGTAGGAAGTTTGTAGATTTACTCAAGTAAATTTTAAGCACAAAACCCCTGGTAACCAAGCAATAATAAAAATTCCTTAAAACTCCTTTATACACCTGTATCACAATGAGGTGATGTGTATTTATAACACAAAATGCAAATAAGGATTGCATGTCTTTTTCTGATAGCAAAGAAAGCCTTTACAATAATGCAAGATATTCTCCGACCCAGTGGAGGATTTTTCCTTTTCCTCAGATTATTCCTTTAACTCTATTACAGGGAAATGAACTGCCTAAGGTGATGATTATGAATTACACACTTTAAAAGAGTCCCGCTTGACTGCATAGGATGAGGAAAAAATTCTGGAAAATCTTGTTTAGAAATCCTGTATAAATATATATATATATATATATATATATATATATATATATATATATATATATATATATATATATATATATATATATATATATATATGGTCATTAATGGATGTGTATACAAGAGATATTGCAAAAATCATACATATTGTTTTCAGATCTAAGTGATCCTACCCATGCAAAAATACTTTTTGAGGCGGTGCAAGCATCAATACCTTGTTTCAATGCATGGATCCTACACATTGGGTGATTAGGTCTTACAATGAATGTCACATCTTAGGGGTCATTCTGAGGGTGAAAATGGAATAGCATGAAGGGGTGCAAAAGCGTGCCCCTTAGTTTTAATTTCCTAGCCAACTGACTAGCTGCCTCATAGCACGCAACAATGATGTAGGTTATGCCTCCTGCTGCTCTGAATGACGTGCAATTTACAGGGCAGGAGGGCAGATGTCTACCTATTTCCACCCTGCCCACCTCTCTTGAATCAAGATCTGCGTAAAGAGAATTCAACCTGTAATAAAAAAAACCCTCCCCCCTACCCTGGGTAGACCCCCCTCCCAACTCCCCCATCCTACCTGCCCCCCCCCCCCCCGGGCAAATGCCCCTAATTTTTTACTCACCAGTCCGTGCAGATTCTGGCCTCTGAGTTCACGTGCGCCATCTTCTTTCTTCAGTTTTTTTCAGAAGTTTTGGCGCATGCGTAGCTGCGTTGAATTCCACTTTAAAGGTCACACGTAAGGTCGTTTTGTTACATTTTTACTGTGCTTTTTTAAAAACGCATGGTCAAGTGTAAATTCTCCAATGAAACCATACACGCATGATAATATGCGTGCTTCATGCATTTCTGTTTTTTCTCGTTCCTCACAATTCCATTCAGAAGGATTTTAGTAAACTTTTCTGAAAAACAGACAATTGGACAAGCAATTTACATAAAAAATGTAGCCATACTGTTTGTCAATGCGCAACGTAATTACGTCAGTTTGGCCGCCATATTAAAAATACAAGACATATTTCAGCAGACTGTATTTCTTAACTTGCAGATATCATAGAGTTCAGTTAAATGGAATTTCCTTGGCGTATTGGTGTTTCTGCTGAAAAACGCAAATACTAGCATTGCATGGCGGATGTTGGCTCGCAAGCGCCCCGTGGAATTGCTATAGTGGGTATTCCAATATTTTTAACAGGGCTTCATTTTGTGCGTATAAACGCTCGGCTACACGTTTTTAAAAAGCAACGTAAAAACGATACGTGTGACCTCGCCCTAAAGCAAGCAGCGTTTGATTCAAGCTGTAGTACTCTGGTCAAAATATATCCTTATGCTGTCCCAGTCACAAAATAGGGGCCATTTAACAAAAACTAGGCATCTCAAAGGTATTATAAGTGAAAGCACATACCCAGCCAAAGGGTCAATGTTTATTTGGGCAATTGGGCAGCATGGTAACATTTTTGTAAAAAGGTGACTACCTCTTTAAATTTAAATCAGATTTAGGAATCAGATTCATTTAAGATAAGCACTAAGCAATTGTCAGAGAATCCAATCTTGTGAAAAAATGCTGGCATTTAGTTAAATCCAAAAAAAAACCTGGATTCAGTGAGGGTCATTTACAGTAACGAAACTAGAGGGGGGCGGGCCCTGGCGAGGGATGTGCAGCCGGGCCCCCGCCCACCTCTGTATGCCCAGAATTACTGAAGAAGTCAGTGGCGCGCGAGCACGGGGTGCGATTGGGCCAGGGCCCGCACCCCCTGCTCACGCGCCACTGACTTCTCCAGTAATTGCTCCCCTGGTAGTTGCGGCACTGGTCATTTACTAAACACTGGGCACATTTGTACCTGGGCAGTTACCCTGGTAACCAATCTGACATTTGCTTTAATTGTTCTACTTGTATTTGGTGAAGAAAAGCTAATCACTGATTGGTTGCATTTGCTACGAGTTACTGTCCATGTGCAAATTTGCCCAGGGTTTATAAATGAGCCTCAGTGTCTCTATTCAATTAGGGAGGGTAAATTCAACCTTAGGGGAATGGCTGTGACCATTTGGAATGTTTCCAATTCAAAGAACTGATTCACTAATCAGATACAACTTTTACATCAAATATGTTAACATATGTTACATCAGCTTGTACCCTGGACTATTAAATTATAATAAAAGTATTTTGTTCATACCTCGCTGACTCTTTCTGGTTTCAGCCTGTAGCTGTATAAACTATTCAGTCTATATTCCTAACAAGGTCTATAAAATAAAATTATGCAATGTTATTTCTTTAAACATTTCCCTAAAGGAAATGAACATGTTTGTGTTTAAATTATGCCAATAAATCAGCAACTTGATGGCACAGCAGCATATTAACACACATTCAGGTATATAAAATTGACCTTGTGATGTCTTATTACTTAGGGACATTTCTCCTGCTTACACATTTAGCCATGCAAAGCTTCTATTCAACATGAACAACTCTGAAAGGAATGTTAAAAATAAATAATTCTGGGAAAGAAGGAAACCCAGGATTGCTCTTAAAATGCCCATTTTCATGGAATTCCATAAAGTGGAAATGCCCACTGAGCCTCACCCACTGGGTTTTAAAGCACACTCAATCTGTATGCTGATTGGATTCCCAAATGCAGACCAGTTTCACTATTACTGGGACTCTGCAGTCTGATTTTCCTATCAGCATATGTAGATGTGGAACTCTCCCAGCCATTCTACTTTAGGAATGTCTCAGCACTAAATCTGATGGAAGACCAAGTATGAAAACAAGTATTTCCTATTGTTGTTAATCCTTTTCTGAGGAGCTATGTTATTTTGGTTTCAAATCTATTATATGCAGGTTACCATAAGTTTGGTTAGCAGTACAGTATCATTGTCCCTAAGGATGGCCATCAAACATCTCCAAAATCAGGGACCAAGTGGTGCAGTTTGTTCCAGCTAAGAGTATTTTTTTGATGTTTACTCCTCAAGCTGTAGGTCTTGGTCTTATTCACCTAAATCCAAAGTTTAATTTGTTGAGGCTACACTCTGTTTACTGGGTTTGTGATTGGAAGGCAAAATAGTGGACTACTAATAAAGTTTGCAACCTTTTTTGCACAAAAACAATGCACAAGCAATATCAGACCCCCTTAAATATTAGATTATTCCTTTTACCAGCTCAATACATTCTTGTTACTTTCATTTCTTCTCTGGACAACAGGTGGATACATTTCTTTCTCATGGTGAGAGTAATATAAAGCATTGAAATCAAATTGCATGCGACTGAAATAAGGTAAGAGATAGAAATGTCGATGAAGTTGCAGCGCTGATCCGACGCGACGTGACTGTCAGATGCAGACGCAGTGTGTCGAGTCGGATCAACGCTGCAGCTTCATCTGACAATGCATTCACTTACCTTATTTCCGTCGCATGCGATTTGACGCCAGCGTTTTGTCTCAGCGCGTCGGATCACACGGAAAACTACCGTGTAATCCTACCCTTATATAAAAGTTTTCATACTGGATTTGAAAAAAAAAGATTGATTGTATGCAAGGTTGTGTATCATTGATATTCATTTACAGTGAAATAGCTAATTTATGAAAATGTGAACTTTATATATGTACTATATACATATATATCTCCCTCTTTGGATTTTCCACCTAGCAAACATCTACATTGAAATTGTTGGCTTATAAATATAATTGTATTTGTTTTTTAATGTAGTTTCCTAGAAAGCAAGATCCACCTGTATCAGTCTCCTGCTGGTAAGGAAATAGAAAAATAACATTGTATTTTAATGCCAAGATGTATTTTCCTACAGACGGGTTAAAAAATGTGTGCACATTACAGCTTCACACAGCCCTCTAGTGATCATAAGAAGGATTTGGGTCAGCCTCCTTGGCAGGGAGTTTCTTATGCAGAGCACAGCAGACAATAGGAAAGCACTATGCAATACAATTCCATCCCTCCTCTGATCTTACTTTGCAGTAAGATCAGCTCCTCTTTCTTTTGTCTGAAAACCTAGGCTACGTGCCTGCAAAGAGCCCTCCAATGTGAGTACTCTATCAGTGGCGTTGAAAACATGAAAATGCAATTAAATCTAATAAAAAAAAAACAGAAAGGTAATGGCAGATGCACAAACCAGCTGTTATGTGTGAAATACATCATTAATGTGTGCAATCACTTACAAATTACACATTTCCAAATTACTGCTTCTTGTTATTATAGGAGAAGATTATGGAAAAATACATAAAGTCTCCATCCACACTAACAGTATGTTCAGTCTATGCGAAGCACAAAACCTGCACCAGTATTCCAAGTACTTTAAAATTCCCTACTGGTAAGTGAATAAACTAAATACAGGTATGGGACCTGTTATCCAGTATGCTCTGGACCTGGGGGTTTCCGGATAATGGATCTTTCCGTAATTTGGATCTTCATACCTTAAGTCTACTAGAAAATCATGCAAACATAAAATAAACTCAATAGTCAGGTTTTGCTTCTAGTAAGGATATTTTAATTTGGATCAAGCACAAGGTACTGTTTTATTATTAAAGAGAAAAGGAAAACATTTTAAAGGAAAAGGAAAGGCTTGGTGAACTTGGGGGTGCCAAAACTGATTGTATTGACTTTCCTGGTGCAGTTTATGCTGATAGGAGCACTGGCCTGGGTTTTTCTAGCGAGCATCACAGAGAGATCTTCTTCCGGTTTCTTCTTTCTTCAAATTTCTCCGGGCAAATGCATGCACAGTTGAACTAAATAGCCAACTTTTTAGTTAAAGTTCGACTTTTCGTTCTACTGCGCATGCACAGCCATGCGAAGGCAGAAGAAGACAGAAGAGGATCGCTCCGTGGTGCTCACTGGTATAACCAGTTTTCTGCTGATAGGAACACTGGCCCAAGTTTTCAGGTAAGTCAATACAGTCATTGGGGGTGCCTAACATTTGGCACCCCCGAGTGCACCATGGGAGACAGCCTTCCGTAATTTGGAGCTTTCTGGATAATGGGTTTCAGGATAATGGATCCCGAACCAAGGGTGACCAAGGGTGTCCGAATTGTGAACTATATATCAAACCAAAACAAAATTGATGGAATAAACACCCTTTATAACTGTTAATTGATCACCAAACAATATATCATATCATATCACACACTGCCGGAATTAAAAGAAAACCTAGCCCATAAAACTTAAGGCACTACAGGTTTTTGATGGGCCCCTAATTAAAGATAAACATTGCACAGGTACATGACAATAGTTTTCAAAGTGTTGTGTGCACTACTGGGTAGGGATATGTCCTCAACATATAGAATGGACCACTTCATTAGTCAGGTTTACATTTGTAAATCCATGTTGCAATTTTGTTGTGCTGGGTGAAGGTCCATGAACACTGGAGAAAGAACAGAATGCTATTGTTACCTATTATGGGCTAGACTTCTTGAAATGCCCCTGATCTGGACAACTTAGCACAAGCCACATTTGTTTAAAACTCCTTGTTAACGATCTGTGTTATTTTGTTATCTTTTGTACAGAATGTGTTTTGATTGCCCTATTGTTTGTTGTGGTGTCTCCATATCTAACATTTATCATCTCCTTTTTTAGGCTATAGCTGACAAGAAAACAAAGAAGATTTAAGGAAATTGGGCAATAATCTGCGGTAGAAAATATTCTGTACTCAGTTATATCTACCCAGGAAACACACAGATACTCCATACCCACCATGATCCACTTGATTTTCTCTAAGCTCTTATATCTGATCCATAACCCAATGCTTTTTCTGCCCCTTTTCAGTATACCTCTCTGTAGAGTCCTGCAGTCGGTCAGGTACCCACGGAAAAGCCCAGATGCCCTCACTGTAAAGGGTGGCCCACAGGTGCCCAGTGGAGGCAACTGGGAAGGTTGCAGACAGCTGTAAAACTTTAAAAAACAAAAAAGACTCAAGCTCCCCAGCAATATTCCTAATGTGTGATGTTACTTTTGGAGTGCACTTTTTAAGGCAGGTTAGGGTAGTAGAAAATATCACAGCCAATGAGGGTACATGAGTCCGGGACATGCGGGTCTAGGTTGTGTGCGGGTCTACAAAAACAGGCCTGTGCAGGACTCTACCCCTCTGTCCTACCCCTGGCCTTAGATTATTGCAATAATTTTTTTATCACTTATATTTCTACTTTTATACAGTTCATGGAACTCCGAGATGACTTCTAATATCCTCATATTTTGCAACAGGGGGACTTAATTTATTATAATACACACGTTTCAGTGAGTCATTTGTCAGAAATTAGATCACTAAGCTCCGATTATAACAGATGACATCACTAAGTACCGTTTATAAGGATATAATTTACAGGATATGCATGGCTCTAGTGTATTATATCCTTCTAAATATAAAGGCTGCTTAATGATGTCATTTGGTTATAATATTTGCTTAGTGATGTCATTTTTGTCACATGACTTTCTTAAACATGTGCATTATAATAAATAAGTACCCCCTGTTGTAAAATTATAGGATATAGGATACTTTATATGGTAGTTTTCCTATGCCAGCTTTTAGTTTAGCTAGATGCCCAGACCAGAAAACAAACAAGGTGTCAATTTGAACCTTTCCTTATTTGAAGCAGATGCAATTTATACTCTCCTTTTTATTCTACAGGTTGCTCTCTACAACCTGCTTTTTTTTATAAATGTTTTTATTTGCACCATAGTACCATATATAGGCACTGTTGTATTATGACAAAGTAAAATAATAGGAATGGATTGTTGAAAAATAGAACAGAAAAATGTAATTCCTGAGCTCTCTTCATTACAGGTTATCAGATAATCGATAGCTATCGTGTATTTATTCAGTGGTCACCCAACATTTTTGGTTGCAGAATTTTCATTTTATAGATTGTAGAGGCATAATAATGTCTTATTTCCGAGATCTGATTCCTACATAATTTTTTGTTTTATATAACATTAGATCTTCAATAATATAATTGTATTTTATAAGATCTCACATAAATGTACCCATCAAATATTCCAATCTGCTGAACCATTGCTCAATGCGTTTTCCAGCATCATAATTTTGCCCTGTGCACCAGCAGAAGGTACTGCAGAATAGTCAGCCACAGCTAGTATAGGTTACAACTACAAATAGTATGCAGTTCTCTTGAGGTTATTAAAGGTAACCAATTACTCACCCAGAACTGGGTACTGAAGGATTTAGTATCAGTTTCTAATTACATCAGGGAAATGCCATACTCACAACACCAATTTATTCAGACTTGTTTGCAGTATATTTTAATGTGTACGTCATTGGCTACCAAGAAAACTTGGACCAAAAAGATGTGGCTTATTGGATAAGCACCCCATTATTATTAGCATTTACAAAGCACCAACATATTCCACAGCTTTGTACAATAAATGGGTGTGTACGAAGGTAAAGGTTTTGCTAAACTTGAATCCCTTTAGTTTCCCCCGGAGGATTTTGACCAGCTGGATTTGGGTCTTTATTATAGTTGGGAGGGGGCGCAGGTCCTTTCGCAGTATAATCTTTGGTTGGGAGGTGTTTGGATTCCCTTCATTTATAAACTGGAAAGTCAACACATGCTCACTCTTTTGCTAGAGGGGGAGGTGTGGTGCTGGAGTGCCTGGAACAGAGGAAGGTTCCAGTATAGGAAAAGTAAGTGCAAGTATAGTTAAGTAATAGCTCACTATAGGAGCAAAAGGCAAAATGAGGGTAGTTAGTAGAGCAATCAGAGGCTCAAATGAGGAGGCTAGTAAGGGTTAGTACTCTGTGGTGACAAGGCCACCAGTATAACCACAATTATTAGGTTATTAGGCTTAGTATAACCACAAGAGGTTATTAGGCTCAGGGATAGAGAAATCCTTGGAGCGCTGTGAGCTCGTCTAGTGCTAGGGATTGTTCACCAAGGCAAGCAATACTACCTCTGAATGTTGTGAAAAATGGTAAACTGTGTGAGTAACAACTGATTGAGAAAGTATTTGCAGCATTTCTCCCTACCAGAAGTAGCTGGGAGTTGAGCCCAATTTCACCTGGTCTGAGGTAACCTAATTGGGGTAATTGTGATCTTAGGTATCCCCGTCCCATATACCTGTTTCAGGTGTATACACTGAACAAACAGATTTATGTACAAAAACAACCAATAACTGATAGAATATAAAATAGGGCATCTGTAATAAGAAAGAAACAGTCAGAGTCTATTTGATGAGATAAAACTTGTGATTCAATTCCAAATTTCTCCATAGGCTTTTACTGAGCTATCATGATTTATGATGCACTAAGCTTTTTTCATCCAATTGAATCTGGTACAAAGTTGGTTAGCACTACAGAGAAAATAAATTGAAGTTATTTCCAAAGCCATTGTCTTTGCATCTGAGTCATTCACCTGAAATCTATACTTTGGCTATAGTTATCACAGAGGAATGCTGGTTCTTTTTAGTTTCCTGTTCTTCTTCTGACACAAAAGGACACCAAAGCAGTGGCAACATGGGGACATATCAAGCAGTGTCTTAAATTTGGTTTGCTGAAAAAGAGACTCAAAGCAGCAAGAATGCATTACTGTTTGTAAAACAATGAGAAGAAGGCTTGGTTGGTACATCAAGAAAAAAATAATGCGAGCAGTTTGCATAGCTTATAAATCAAGATTTTACTTCAAGGTTCAAATTAAATTTCAATGATTTACCTTTGGTGAAACAGGAGCAAACAGTTACAGGATCTTTCATAGTCCTTACAAAATAGCGCAGAAAATATGACATTTTCCAATGCGGTGTATCGAGAGCATCGTGAGCAGCTGTATCACTATCTGGGCTGGGAACTGCTCTATCATGGAGCGCAAGACCTTACAGAGGATAGTGAAGACAGCAGAGAAGATCATAGGTGTCTCTCTTCCTTCCATCATGGACATTTATACCACTCGCTGCATCAGTAAAGCCACCAGCATTGTGGCTGATCCAACACACCCCTCACACTCACTGTTCACACTCCTGCCATCTGGAAAAAGGTACTGAAAAATTAGGGCCCTCACTACCAGACTGTGTAACAGTTTCTTCCCCCAAGCCATAAGGCTCCTAAATACTCAGGGACTGGACAGATCTCTCACACACACACAATTGCGTACTCAGCCACTGTACACCATTGTATAAATAAATAGTCATTAGATGCAATTGTTCTCTATAAGCACATCTGCACTTTATCATGTTCTTTATCATGTTCTTACTACTATCATATCACAATGATACACCAATCATGTCATCAAGTTTAGCATTATTTACTTAAACTATTACATCTACTGAGTGTGAGTCTTGTCCTGTCCCTGCACTATGCTGTCCTGTCTTGCAGGAGTTGCATATTTTTGCACTTGCACTTTTTGTCTGTTGTCCAGTACATCTATGTTGTGTGTAGCACCATGGTCTTAGAGGAACGTTGTTTTGTTTCACTGTGTACTGTACAAACGTATATGAATGAAATGACAATAAACTCACTCTTGACTCTTGAATCTTGACTTGACTCTTTATAAAAGTTGCAAAAAAAAAAAAAACAATTTGCACCAATAAGAATAAAAATTCACATCTCGCAATGTAATATTCTTCCTTAAACTGTTATTGCATTGCGAATTGCAAAAGCTAACTTAAATTCGCGCAAAGTAAATTTGTTTGCACAAAGGCATAACTTTTTGCATTGCAAATAGTTTTTCTGTTACCGACTTTTATTACATTCCCCCAATAGTGTACTACTAGATTGGCTTTTGGGGAAAACAATGTATATGTAACATTTACATTTCTGTTTCAATCATCATTCTGGATAAATTTAAAAACAGAGTAGAAGAAATAGTGCTGCTGCCAGTGGCAGTTGCCAGCTCCTTAAAGGGATCCTGTCATCGGAAAACATGTTTTTTTCAAAACGCATCAGTTAATAGTGCTCCTCCAGCAGAATTCTGCACTGAAATCCATTTCTCAAAAGAGCAAACAGTTTTTTTATATACAATTTTGAAATCTGACATGGGGCTAGACATATTGTCAATTTCCCAGCTGCCCCTGGTCATGTGACTTGTGCCTGCACTTTAGGAGAGAAATGCTTTCTGGCAGGCTGCTGTTTTTCCTTCTCAATGTAACTGAATGTGTCTCAGTGGGACATGGGTTTTTACTATTGAGTGTTGTTCTTAGATCTACCAGGCAGTTGTTATCTTGTGTTAGGGAGCTGTTATCTGGTTACCTTCCCATTGTTCTTTTGTTTGGCTGCTGGGGGGGGGGGAAAGGGAGCGGGTGATATCACTCCAACTTGCAGTACAGCAGTAAAGAGTGATTGAAGTTTATCAGAGCACAAGTCACATGACTTGGGGGAGCTGGGAAATTGACAATATGTCTAGCCCCATGTCAGATTTCAAAATTGAATATAAAAAAATCTGTTTGCTATCATACAATAGAAGTAAAATTAAATCATAGTGGGTGGAGTTGTCCCAATTTCTACTGCCTAATATTTTCTATCCCTGGGACACCACAAAGAGGGAGAAGGCACTAACCGGGACTGTGGTCTCAAATATTGAACTAAACCCTAAACTTGTTGAAGGCTATGATAATCTACAAAACCACAAATCTTCGGCCATTTGGGATTATTGCAGAAAAAGAGAAAGAACAGGTACGAGCCGAGCAGCAGACTAGGAATTCACCCCCCCCCATATTGTATATCGGATCAATTCTAATTATTTAATAGCCGTCTGGAAGATTGGAAGTATTAAAAGCAGAAAACGCTGACGCGCGTTTCGCAATAGAAAGCTTTCTTGCACGGCACTTTATTGAATAATTAACCTGTTATGTGATTGGTTTGATTATAAATTGGTGGCGTTAAGGAAATAAATATATACATAATTATTTCTAATCTGGTGATAAAGGTACATTTATAATTTAGCTCAGTGACCTGTTTGAATTAATTGGATAGAGCGGGGTACTTTCTTCCCTTTTGCAATTGTCAGAGTTGTCAATGTGTCAGAATGTGTTGAACTGCTTTGAGAACCATGAATAGCCTGTAAATTATGAACTTATAAACAATGCTTAGTGATGTAATTGGTTATTATCTGAGCTTAGTTATGTGATTGGTGTCACATGACTCACCAGAACGTGTGTATTATAAGAAGCAATGTGCCCCCTGTTGTAAAATATTAGTCGTCTTGGATTTCCGTAACCTCCATAAAAGTACTCAGCCTGTTAATTTTTTAGTTTAAAAGGCCACAGTGGTTTCTAGTTCCATCCCCTTCCATATATGTAAATCTCTATTTCTGTCTGACTTTTTTTCCCCCAGATATTATTAGATTGTCCTCAGCTGAAGGTGACAGTAAAAATAGAGCAGACAAAGTACAGCTTCCATTCTCTTCCTTAGCATATTATAGCAAAAGTTAGAAAGCTGAATGAGAATGATTTAATTATGATATATTCTAGCATTTGAACCTGTCAGAAAGTTTTTTGAGTTGTAACTTTCTATTAATAATAGATTAGGTTGTCACCCAATTGGCAATGTGCTTGTAAATCACCAGTTAAGGCTGATATTACAAATTTGCAATAGACATTTTGTAAAATATGGCTAAATTGGTAGCAATGATAACACAGAGGTTTAGCCCCAAAACATAGACTTCATCCCTGCCATAGTAATGGAGGCTAACCCTTTAATAATGCATTAAGATAAAAATGCATTAAGGGTCATTTATGAACACAAGTGCAGTGTGCAAAGTGCAAAATCAGACACAATGAAACCATGTTTTTACCCAGAATACAGTGTTCTATCCACAATTCCAGCATCATAGCTTAGGGAGTTGCATCTAGAGCAGCACAAACTCAATTTGTCAAACAACACAAACTCAATTAATCAAAATATGCACAACTGATGAAAATTGGACATATTTCTGCTGAACATAGTTTTGATAATTTCCAACACCCTGCATGTGGTTCTTTAGGTGCAAGTGTGCTGTCTGTATTGAGGGTTCCTGCATTGTTCCCCTGTGTCAATACACACACACACTTGCTCATGATATGGAACAGGAGACAGGATGGCCACACTGCATCCATTTTTTCATCACCGCAAGATCATTGCCCCCTTAAACTTTGGGAACAAGACAAATTTCATAAACATATATATAATCTTCTTATCGGTCAAAGTCTCACTGGACTCCACCTATAATTCCTCTGCCCCTCAGCAGATGCAGGGTCTGTTTAATCCAGAGGTATGCCCCTGCTTTTCAGTAAAAGGACTTGTAAAGTTGTATCATAGTAGCTGTGGTTAAAAACACACACACATCCATCAAGTTTAACATTCTGGCCTAGCAATACCTACCTAACTGCTATTCATCTTTTGTGTAGCACATACAAGGTGTGAGGGCCAAACATTTTAGTCCTGTTATGGCTCATCTATAAACACAGTGCAACATGCAAAGTCCTGATATAACTCACTACATGTTTTGCACACATCAATGCATTTTTCAGAGAATTCCAGTGTAATGGTGAGTGCCTGCTAGGTTGCATCCACTGCAATTTGTATGTGATCCACCAATATGGATGAAAATCAGTATTTGATTCGGTAAAGTGCACCAGGGCCACCATCAGAAATCTTAGGGCCATATAGTACTAAAATGTACTAAAATGTACTAAAATGTACTAAAATGTACTAAAATGTACTAAAATGTACTAAAATGTACTAAAATGCATATCTCTGGAGTAAACAGACCCTGCAGCTGCTGAGGGTTAGAGGAATTATAGGTGGAGTCCAGTGAGACTTTGATTAACAAGCAGATTATATATACGTTTGTGAAATTTGTCTTGTTCCTAAAGTTTAAGGGGGCAATGATCTTGCTGTGGGGTCCAATAAGTAGTCACTCCACTGCTGAAAAGTTTATGTAGGAGATAGCTCAGATAATCAAGCAATAGATCCCAAAATAAACAGTTGATGTTACTCTAGAATAAATAGTTCAAATAATTAATGTGCTAATAAGTCAGTTCATTGGTGTTTAGTGAAGTTTGAACCCTATACACTTGTCATTATCTGATGTAAGTGATGTTGGTTTCTATGTGAGTAACAGAAGTTTCTAAAACCCAAGCGGGCCGTCCCCCATTGGGTCACGGCCTCCTGTACCACCTTGATGGTAGTCCTGAACTGCATACAGGTTGCAACACACATGTTCCCCCTGGAATTGTATTCAAAAGCCATCCTGCACCTAGCATCAATAACAGCATTAGCATCCAATTCACTTGGACTAAATCAGTAAGTAAAAACCACTAAGAACAGGATCAAATTTCAGTATCCACACCCCACCGTGGCATAACTTTTAGGAGCCATGCCCCCAGCCAAAAATATTTTTGTGCGTTCAACAAGCGCTACCTACACCTCCCTCAGCAGCAGCAAAGGGACTGGCAGACCCTAAGACCACTGGAGGACCCCTCAACGCCAGGCCCCACAATGATTACAAGGTCTGCTCTTTTGTAGTTACGCCACTGCTCCCCCATTAGGCTAGGCTGAATTCTGAAAAAATGTGGTTACTGCAGAAAACACCTACTAACAGCTACTGATCATGTTTAGCACCATGTGCACTGTCTGGCATAACAACCTTAGCATGTTGTTGAAGAACTTGATACAAACTAAAAGGCAAGTGCTTTTAGTGTCTAATAAAATACCATGACACATTTAAAAAACTCTAAAGCTTCCTTTTATTTAAGCAGTTAGTCAAGCTGCTGCTTAAACGCAGTGACTTTCCAAAAGAAACCTTTTAAATGGCAAACTATGGTTTTTAGGCCTAACAGTGTACAGAACTTCAAGCTCCTACTCACCTCCCAGTTCGATGAATGGAAAAAGGTGTTTTGCCTTATGACGGCCTTTTCTGTTTTAGTGTTAGAGAGACAGAAATAACTTTTCTGGTTTAGTATAGTTTATACACAATGAATTGTGGCGGCACAAATGTTCCCTTTCCTTGGTTCTCTCATTTCTACACTTCCCCGACTGATCACCAAAGCAGATCACCAAAGCCCATCAGAAGTGGATATAACTAATTGTGTCCTCGGAAAGTCCAATTGCTTACTTTAAATACCAGAGACTTTTAAAATTAAAAATAGCTCATCCTGGAAATCTTCCTCACAATGTGCAACACTATAATCCACGGGGCTCCCAAGCAAGAGTCTTCTTCAAAGCAATTTCCCAAAGTCATATTAACAATATTCCAAGGACAGAAAAAAAAGAGTTCTTCTCTTTACACCTAGTCACAACTTTGTTTTGTTAGATAATGCTGCACTTGAGAATCTCTTGTGTTTCAGAGACAGAACCTGTAAAAGATAAAAGAAAAACAATAACCAAAACACAATACCGTACAGGTCATTGGCACCAACATTTGTTTGCACATAAAATAAAATTCCACTATTTCTGTTTTCAACAAGTTTTCTCTAACTCCTCTGCTGCATGGGATGCCTGCAAAGCTTTCCTTATTTTCCTAGTTCCCACCAGTACAGAAGCAACTCTACTATTGAGAGTTATTGATCAGTCTAGAAAAAATGGTGAAATGTGAATACCAATACACATACAGAAAAGACAATGGGAGGCTCAATCTCTACTGCAATATAACAAAATACTCAGCATGGGATGTGTTTCAAAGTTTAAAGAATGTTGCAAGCATTTGAATCAACCTCCCAGCCATACTACAAATATTCAGGTTTTTTTTACACATGTATTTATATTTTTGCAAAAAAAAAAAGCATAAATCAAAAACACATTCAGAATATGACAAAATGTCTTCCTGTTCAAAGATCAAGTTCCCACCCGAGAAATAGACCTTCAGCCTAAACTGTCTGGATTAGGAGACAATCAAAATCAATAACACCACCCTACTGATGAATTATTCCAGTAACTTAGACATATGCAGAAAGAAACTTCTGACTTACCAGTATACAAAGTGAGCCAGTGACTGGAAAAGAGGCCTGAACCCTGGTGATTTAAACCAGGTAAAGCACAGGAGGAAAGAATGGGTGCAATCTGCTGGCCTTCCGGTATGAAATATACTGAGGACACAGAATAAGGTAAAAGCAGACTCAGCAAAGAGTGCAGCCTTTACCCAGCCCAAATTTTCTGCACTGCTGTCTGATATTTAGAGAATGATGTCACAGCTGCAAACACACCTCCTGTGCCATTGATATAAAGCTGTTGTTGTACAGACACTGTGCTGCAGAAATATTCGGAGAGAGAATCTTAAATAAAAGGCAGACAGACGTCTTGAACTGGGATGACTCCAGATGGAGGGGGCTAGAGTTACGCAGGGATGCATGTATCAAGATGCTGACAAATAAAGCAGCATGGCAAATATAATGGTGTAGGGGCAATTGTTGATCGGGAGAATTTTTTGGGACACTGCACCCAGAGAATTGAACAGGGGTTAGCAGTAATGAGTATGCAGACTGTGTCCACATGCGTCACCCTTGTCAGCCACATTTCAATCCTTAATTATTGACTCTAATTACAGCTGCTGCCCATGCACACGTAGTTTAGCCTAATGAGATCAGCCTGTGAGGTTTTCACCAATTTAAATGCAGCAAGATCCTGAAATGCTTAAGACACCTGTATTGTGGATACCACAGATATGTTTTGCTGGACTTGCCTGAATATGTATGGGACATGTTATCAAGAATGCTTGGGACCTGGGGTTTTCCAGGATAATGGATTATATCTTAAAGGGATTCTGGCATGATTTTTATCGTGTCGTTTTTATTTCTAAATTACACTGTTTACTCTGCAAATAATTCAATCTAGCAAGTGTATTTTTTTTTTGATTTTAATGTTGGTGTGTAGGCAGCCATCAGGTCATTTTTCCTGGTCATGTACTTTTAGAAAGAGCCAGCACTTTAGGATGGAACTGCTTTCTGGCAGACTGTTGTTTCTCCTTCTCAATGCAACTGAATGTGTCGCAGTGGGACTTGGATTTTACTATTGAGTGCTGTTCTTAGCTATACCAGGCAGCTGTTATCTTGTGTTAGGGAGATGCTATCTGGTTACCTTCCCATTGTTCTTTTGTTAGGCTGCTGGGGAGAAGGGAGGAGAGGGGATGATATCACTCCAACTTGTAGTACAGCAGTAAAGAGTGACTGAAGTTTATCAGAGCACAAGTCACATGAATGGGGGGCAGCTGGGAAACTGACAATATGTATAGCCCAATGTCAGATTTTAAAATTAAATATAAGAAAATCCGTTTGCTCTTTTGAGAAATGGATTTCAGTGCATAATTCTACTGGAGCAGCACTATTAACTGATTCATTTTGAAAAAAACATTTTTCCCATGACAGTATCAAGTCTACAAGAAAATCATGTAAATATTAAATAAACCCAATAGGCTGGATTTGCTACCAATAAGGATTTATCATATCTTAATTTGGACCAAGTACAATGGACTGTTTCATTAAAACAGAGAAAAAAAATACTTTTTAAAAATTTGGATAATTTGAATAAAATTGAGTCTATGGGAGATGGCCTTTCTGTAATTCGGAGCTTTCTGGATAACATGTTTCTGAATAACGGATCCCATACCTGTATTTATTTATTTATAGGACCCATAGAGATTTGTTTTCCAGAAAAGAAAATTGTTTGCAGAGGTTACTTATTTTATTAGATTCATAAACATGTCCAGGTCTGATAAATAGTTTGTTGCATTAACTAGCGTCTGAATTTCGATATGAGATAGAATGGAAGTCACAAGTACATATATTTTACAGACAATAAAAACAGATACAGTCAGTGGCACAAAATCTCTCTGCTCAGTTCTGTCCCCTCCAGATCAGTGTCTGTGACTCAGACAATGCCCCATGAGCATAGTTACTCTATGTGACCTAAATGTTGAGTTTTATTTTGTTGCTAAAACCTGTGAGTGCAGTATACGTTGTTTGCTTGTATATTTTATATCTATAATATACATAATATACCTGTTGTGGTCCTGTGACATCCTCTGTCTCAGGTGATCCACCAGTGTCCTTGTTCAGGAATCCCACAAACAAAAGCCTCATTGGACATATAAATATATATGGGTCAGAACTCCCTTTGGTATACACTCCATTCAGTATTCAAACATGACTTTTATCATTACATCATGGTACAATATCTGCGACCTTTCTCAAGGTACTGTACCATGGTGTATAAATAAAAGTCACATTTGAACACTAAGGGGGTTATTTACTAAAATCCAAATGCAAAAATCACGAAATTTTTTTTTTTTTATATAAAATCAGACTTTAAAAAAATCACAATTTTTTCGGAATTTATTAAACCCTGAGGATGGAAAAGTCGAAATCTGAAAATATGGCATCTCAGACCTGTCGAGGTTGCATATATGTCAATGGGAGAAGTCCCAATCATTTTTTGATGTGCGCTGGGTTTCATGCAATAACCTGAAGTTTTCAGGTGAAAATTCTGAAAAAATCGTGAAATTCGGATGAAAAAATCCAAATGTGAAAATCAGATTTTTTTCCCGCAAAGCAAATATTCGGGAAAATGAAATAATAAATTAGTGTAAAAAACCCAAGCAGATTTGATCAGAGTTTGTAGTAGAAAATATTGAGATTAATTCGGACTTTGATAAATGATCCCCTAAATGATCCATCAGAAATATAATAACTTGATCATGTACCTTGACACTAAAAACTTGAAACTGATAATGTGCTGGACACAAATGGGGATAGAAAGAGATACAAAAGAGATAGGACAAAAAGTAAAAAGACAGAAGTGATGTTTATGATATAAGGGGAAATCATTTTACTTGTTTTTAAATGTGCTAGCTTGGTGCATGTTATCTCATCCCACTTCCAAAAGCAGTGATTATGTTATGTACATGCAACACTCCCTTCCCAGCAACGCACACATCTACAGTTCAAGTTTGTTACAGCTCTGTGGCCTTGTATTAATTAGAAGCTTATATGCATACGCTCATAAGGTAGTCCTCTTGGTTTAGCAGAAAGAAGCCTAGTACCTATGATATTTGACCGTATTTCAAACTTGAAATTCATGAATTGACCATAAAATACATTTTCTCTATCTTTATTCCCAAACCTCTTGTCAAATATGTAAGTGGGCTGACACCAGACACATAACTTGTGTGAGAATGTAACCTTGATCTTCTGCTACACTTCTACTACACAACTTTTCACTCTTTTTTAATCACGGGTTTATTAAACGTTTTTCACTCCACGTAGATAACAATTAAAGAACCCACCTAGACATGGTGGCAGACTTAATAATCCGTTTTTTGTCATACAGGGCCCCATGATTTCTGATGGTGGCCCTGATCGTAGTAGATAGAGGCATGGCCTACTTTGTCAGGTACTTTAATATTCAAATGTTGGTTGGTATATTTTGTTTGAGAGTTCACTCAAAAGTAATGGACTGGCTTTCTAGGTCATAAATGATGCACAAGTCTTTCACATCAACTGTATATCATCAGAGACCAGAAGAACAGGGAATTGGGTTGCATATATGTCATGGAAAACACTTGATGGGCCTCCTGAAAAAAAAACCTTACCTCCTGGACTTACTCTTACAACATTAGACATAGACAGTGTTATAGGTGTTCATGCATACTCTTTCCTAGAGAATGGCCATTCTGTGCACCTCACACAATGCAGCATCAGGGTGTACACATCAGTTCCATCTTTACCATCTACGTGCATCACTTACCTGCTGAGGATTTCCTGTAACAGTTAGTGGAACTGAAGAAGCTGCTCAAATGAGTAGTGAAACGTCTTCAATGATTAATCAGTCCAGTTGCTTTAGATTTACTTCTACTACATATACATTGAGCTGAGTGAAAACTTTCATAGATAGAATGGAATTATGCGAGATCCCTGCAACCAAGATCCCTGGAAAGTGAGTTCAGAAGGGAGGAGGATTCTGAAGTGAGTGAGGCCTACTGATGAACAACCCTCTTTCTAGGGAGTAACAGCAATATGGGCTACAAAATGCACACAAAATACAAAAGCAAATGCTGAATATAAAGAGAAATATCCTTATTGGGGCAGGTATTTTCTCTCACTACTGTCCTATTGTGTCTGCCTATGTTTGATTCAATTTGAAAGAAGCAAGCTGATACCCCAAAGCCCTTAAATCATACCTCACAATATTTGAAAAATAAGATTTGCCTACACGCTGAAAATATTTTGATCATGCCCATTTTAGCCACACTCAAATAAATACCATGTCCATTTTATAAAACTTGGCTGGTTATGTTTTCTGCATTATTACAGTTTTGCTAATGAAGTTGAAGTTTCTTATTTAATTAAATTTAAGAAACTTTGTATCTTTTTCTGGCTATTCAGTGTAGGAGATCAAAGAGAAAAGTAGGATATTTTAGTTAGAATCCGGGACTGCGGGCTTAGCTCTCAATCAGGACTGTTCGGCAAAAAATGGGACAGTTGGGAGTTATGTTGTACTAAGCACAGTACATGGTGCTTCACTACTGCACACTAATACTTATGATGTACCTGAACACTGACTAATATACGTGTGCGGCAGCCATGAGATATATCACTGTAGACCAGGGGAAGGCTCAGGCTTTGCTTATTATTGGATACTATAGGGGTAAAAACTGCTTTTGGATTTCATTTTTCAAGCCTTAGATGTCTGGGGGTTGCATATTTGTAATGGGTGGGCTTGGTGCTGGGTTTTCATTTGGAGGGGTTGAACTTGATGGACTTTGTCTTTTTTCAACCCAATTTAACTATGTAACTATGTATCCAAGTCACTTTTGTCAGCGAAAGAGTAGCTCACCGCAATCACCTGAACTCACACGTGGGTTGCTGGCCACTCCCACTTGGCAACAGCTTCCAAACAATGTCAGTATCTCTCGACTGATAAACACCTTCCTTCTCTAAACTGGCTATTTTTATATAATTTCTTTAAAAAGCAGTTGGCTGAGTAACAGGAAATGAAATAAAAGAAGGATTGTTTTATTGCCATTTTGGAGAAGTGTAGTGTTTATCCTGAGTTGAGAGATATTGACATCATGACATGAGTTTGTATCCAGTCAAGACATCAGGCTGGGCATTTCCATTCCTTCTGTACTGACAATAGGGGCCCTGGTCACCGAGCATGCACTGCTGATAATCGCTGGCCCCGCATACATTTTGGCTGTAGCCAAGAGCTTACAGTTCCTTACAAGGATTGTGCTGTTTATATAGCATAACAATATATTCACTTTATACAATCTCTTCTAGCAATACATTCCCTTTTGCCATTTCATTTTCTCACACAGTTAATGTAAGTGCCCTTCACTTTATTTCAACCTGTATAGTTTGAGAAGTTGACAACCAAAATGTTGAAATTTGAATAGGCTTAAGAACAATATGCACACAAAATGCAAGAGCAAAGTAAATGCCCTTCACTTAATTTCAGCTGGTATAGTTTGAGACGTTGACGACCAAAATGTTGAAACCTGAGTCTTAAGAGGTGGTTATGATAAATTGTATGAAACTGGTTTTCCACTAGATTAACAAAAATGCAAAGTCTGTGTGTTGTATAGGTAGATTGAGGCTTAGATTTGACATATGGCTTTCATTGAGTGCTGTCCTTTTGTAAAACCAAATAACTGATTAGGTGTGAGGATTCTGGGCAATATTTTCTGTAGTCAATCTGCCATGATTTAGGAAAGTCTTTATTTAAAATAGGGATAGGGTTATATGACTGTGGTTTGGTTGGGTTTCTGTCCATTTCAGAAGAATAATTACTGTGGGGTTCATTTTTAAACATTGGGCAAATTTCCACCTGGGCAGTAACCCATAGCAACCAATCAGTGATTAGCTTTTCTGCCAGCTCTGGGACCAGGCATGTGCATCTCTCCTTGTAGCTAATTTGGCCAAATTAATCGCCTGAAAGCTGATCAGTGTACACAGACCCTATTAGACATTTTAATCCCAGTGGGAACTGGGATCCTGCAGCAGACACCAGATCAGGTGTTTCACAGATTGTTTTATAAACATAATTTAAGACAGGTAGGTTGACATAGAAATATTTTCTTTTACAGGACTAACAGACTATTGAAATAAGATAAAATAAACCACCCATATATTGTATCATTAACCCAGGAATGTAAGTTTATAAGGCCCGCCCCTAATATTTTAAAATATTTCATATGTTGAATTGCCAATTATACTTACACAAAGAAAGAATTGTTAATCTGCCCTGAAAACTAATCCTGAATATACTTCTCAACAATATATTTTTAAGGCTATATAGGCTTACAATCATGTTTCGTTTTTTTTCTGTGATTATGGTGAGCACTGTGTATTTTCATTTGAAAGCACTGGAGGACTTTGCTTTAAAAGCATGGCCTGAACATTGTATTACTGCTGACAGATTGATAAAATCGCAGCTGGGAACAAAATGATTTTAACCCTGATGCAATCAAGATGTGGCAACTTCAGTTACTGTGATTCAGTCTTCAAGCTGAGGTTGCTAAGGTTTAGCCTTGTGTAAAGAATCTGAGCTATCGAAAAAATAAATGGAGTACTGAACTTAGTTATGTTTGAAATGGCAGTGTTACAACAAGCAGAGCTACTACATACTATTTCTTCATCTATGTCTAATGACTTCATCATTTTGCCGGAGGGGTTTCCAGTATTTGGCTACTGAGCTGGTGACCTTGCTGGCACCAACAAGGCTTGAAATTTCATTACTGTGTTAATCGGTAAGATTGATATAATGAGCAGGAAACAATGGAGTCAGGTAGTTTGAAAAATTGCAGAATACTCCCATTACAGCAGACTGCTCTTATCACTGCATTCTGATTTACTGACTTGAGCAGAACCAAAAACTGTCAATGGATAACAGTTATATAAAAACATTTCTAAACAAAAAGTAGAACAATAAAACCTTCAGCATATGTGAAGTATGAATAAATGTTATCTCAGTATATGTACATAAGGCTATGATTGCACCATTTGTTTGAGAGAAAGCTTCTTCACATCCTCCAGGGAGTTACAGCTGTTCATCAATATTTGTTCTATAAAATGTGTTCCCTTCCATATCAATGGCCTAAAGACATGGGGCTGTATTTACTAAGGGGCAGATTCACTAACTTCGAGTGAAGGATTCGAATGAAAAAAATTCGAATTTCGAAGTATTTTTTGGGTACTTCGACCATCGAATTGGTTAAATTCGTTCGAATTCGAACGAAATCGAACGATTCGAACGAAAAATCGTTCGACTATTCGACCATTCGATAGTCGAAGTACTTTCCCTTTAAAAAAAACTTCGACCCCCTACTTCGGCAGATAAAACCTACCGAAGTCAATGTTAGCCTATGGGGAAGGTCCCCATAGGCTTGCTAACCTTTTTTTGATCGAAGGATTTTCCTTCGATCGTTGGATTAAAATCGTTCGAATCGTTCGATTCGAAGGATTTAATCGTTCGATCGAACGAAAAATCCTTCGATCGATCGATCGCAGGATTAGCGCTAAATCCTTCGACTTCGATATTCGAAGTCGAAGGATTTCAATTCGAGGGTCGAATTTCGAAGTATTTTTAACTTCGAAATTCGACCCTTAGTGAATCTGCCCCCAAGTGTTGATATTTTGTATTATGCAGATTTGTTAATTAAATATTAAATGAAGGGAAGCTTAATGAGTTGCCACACTGAAAAATTAGATCCTTTAACATAAGTAATCACTGCATGTGTTGGATTCAAACAAACAAATTATCATTGTTGAAAAATGTTAATAGGAATACAGGTATGAGATCTGTTATCCAGAAACCATTATCCAGGAAGCTCCGAATTACATAAAGGCTATCACCCATCCATTTTATCTAAATAATTTATCTGTAATTTTTAAAAACTATTTATTTTTTCTCTGTAATAATAAAACAGTATCTTGTACTTGATCCAACCTAAGATATAATGAATCCTTATTGGAAGCAAAACCAGCTTATTGTGTTTATTTAATATCTTCATGATTTTCTAATAGACTAAACATATGAAGATACAAATAACAGAAAGATCCTTTATCCGGAAAACCCCAGGTCCTAAGCATTCTGGATAACAGGTCCCATACCTGTAGTACCATAAATCAGTATGCAACATGGTAGCAAAGTTATTAACACAGTTGTGATCTCTCAAAAACAAAGTTACTTTGGCAGAGGTGGTTCTGCATACTGCATTTTCCATGACAGTATCCCTTTAAGTTTTTGGTCAGTAGAATTCTGATAGGTGAATTGGTTTCCATGTGTAATTATGTTTTTTTCTCAAACTCTATAGAGAACTAGGGGGAGCAATGGGACACCAGTAATGTTGGGTATAGTGTCCCTTTAGATCTCTATTTCACTTTGCATATCCAGACCTATTTATGGCACCCTTCCTGGTTTGTCAATATATTTACAAGAATGGGTGAGTTCATAGAAATTCAGGTTCATTTAGGGCCGGGGTTATTATTTTATGCTATATTGGACCACTTTAGCTAAGCTGTTCCTTCTAGGGTCTCTATTCACCTGGAGCCACTACAGGGATCCATGGTCCCTTATATAAAATAACTAGAAATTTTCGGCTCTAGAAGTTAAAAACATACATAGGACAGATTTTGTGGTAGTTCTTTCCCATCTGTAGCCCTAGCCCATGATTTTTGAAACATATTTTTAAAGCACCAACATATTCTGGACCACTGTGTCCATATACGTACAGGCCTACAAGAAATTCTAATCTAATTTGCCGCCAACATTACTTTCGTGAAAAGGTCAATAAATTGTCATAAAGGACTTCAAAAACTCCAAGCAGAGATTTTTTTTTACCCAAGTAAATTTTATTCGCATAAGAAGCTCTTATAGCCTCTTGGCACATGCAGTTGAGTGACTAGAAAAGGTTCCCTGAAAACCTGCATTGTTACATTTTTTTCAGAATTGGAGGTGAAATTCTCTGTGCTATATTATTGATCAACCTGGTCAATCTTGTTTCCAGGAACAATCAATTTTTCTTACTCAGACAGATTAAAATCTCATCCTTGCAGTATTCGTTATCGAATCCATCTTGAAAATTGACAAGCAGTTTACCTAGCGCATTAACAACTGTTCCTATGTCTAATGCCATTGTTTAGCTTAACAACATCACAGTCTATAAAAAGCAGATGACTCTGTGGCATACTGTATATATAAACTTTATTGACTATGTATTTCATATAAATGTACATTTGTCTGTGTATTAATATTCTTTATGCTTTATATTCAATTTTTTATCCCACATTTGCATTTTATATCAAATTACATAAATATTAAAATGCAATCCCTTTATTGATACCTCAATTTAAAAAAGTACTAACTCAACCTTAAAAACAATGTGGGTGCTGGGTGGAAAGGGGACCCTCCATATCCTATGATGCTATACATCAGCACAAAAATATATTATGTTAGCCATTTACCACCATTTGCTAACATATAAATAATAGATCCCATACTGTACCAGTTCCATCAACATATGAGAATGCCAGTGTCCCGATTAATGCTGGCATTTAGTTGTAGGAAGTAATCTACTTGGGATTTTAAGTCATTTAGAAACAAGCTTCCTCTTCCGATAAGAGGAAGCTTCCCATAACAACTGACCAGAGATTTTCCATTAGTTATTCTGCAATAGAACTGATGAAAGCTAACTGTTGCAATGGGTTAGTCATGGGTTGCAAGTAGAGTGGAAGCAGCCAATTTATTGTTACTTTATCGGAATTTTTGGTAATTTTTTAGCTGTAATGATAGACAGAACATTACTGAAGGATGAAGTTTCAACAATTTATTTTCCGCATTGAAACAAGTCATTTCATAATTAAATATAATTGTCTGAATTTCTTTTCCTAATGATGAGAGAATCTGTCCTGTTTTGCTGAAAAATTCTCAAAACAGCAAAAAAAAATTTTCTTGACAATATTTTGTAGTGCAAAAAACATTTTTTGTACCAAACTACATTAGAGTCTATGGTTTTTTTTTTCATGTTACCTTGTTTCTGCTTTGGGAGGAAAAAATCACATGCATTTTGCACTCAGTATACTGCTATGCACATGCCCTACATTGTTAGAAGACCTATCCATTATACTACAACTACTTTATCAATAGAAAAAAGGCTCCCATGTTTTAAAAACCTATTTGTCCGCCAGCAAAACACAGAAGTTTGTAGTGAATCTGAACGTGGCAAAATTTTCGTTTAACACTAGTTCTGTTTGCACTATCACTAAGGGCTGAGCCAAGCTCACCGGGCACCCTAGACAACCCAGCTGGCCACCACGCTCATTCGTGCACATGCGCCGTAATGAGGGGAGAACGGCAGAGGGGAAGGGAGAGTGAAAGAGGGGAGGGAAGTTGAGGTAGATGAGAGTGACAGAGGAGAGGAAGGGGAGAGTGGCAGAGAGGAGTGACTAGAGGTAGGCAGAAGACCCTTTAACAGGTACCTTCCCTGCATTCCCCTATCGTTGCTCCCTTGGCAGGTGCCTTTTCTGCCTACCCCTAATTCTGGCCCTGATATCACTTAATAGGGCAGCATGCCAATCAACTGCTTAAAGCAGTCAAACCTTTCGGACGAATTGTCAAAGGTTCCAACATTAATAAATACATAGTTAAAAACTTTTTCTGGAGATAAGGAACATTCTTCAGAGAGATAGGAACATTTGAAAAATTGCAAAATAGATCCAAGTGCTGAGAATCCTTATAGATTCCCCAGTTTGATCTATAATAAATCTGTCCCTTAATCCCAGTAATCATAAAACGCCTATTTCCTTCCTGCAAAAAAAAACCTTGGTCAGAGAAAATCCTAATGAAATGGTTGCCCACAGCTCTTTTCTTCTCCTGTACTTCTCTTTATCTGCTTCATTAACCTCAATATGATGAATGATTACAGTGCTATTGTATATCGATGGTAATATTTCTTTACAGATTCTGACAGCACTCCAAGAGTTCTTCTTAACAAAAATTCCTTTGTTAGAAAGTATGTTGGCTCAGGTCATGGTAGCAAGCTAGTTTGATAAAATGCCACAATAGGCCTTCCTTCCACTTGGTGGCGAGTGACCCCATGACATGGGGATCCTTTTTATGCTTTAAGTGGTGTGCTGACTTAACAACTTATTTTTATCAGTTAAGCAGAAGAATGTTTTATGTTGTTATATTTGTAAAAAAAAGTGTTTTTAATCTGAGGCTGTATTAATGCTGCTCATTTAAACTGTATCATAATTAAAGGAGATGAAAAGTCTTGGGGTGTCAAAAGTTGCAAATATACAGGATCACTTCATGGTGTTTGCTGGAAGAACCCTGGGCTATTTCTGTTTCTGCCAATAGGAGAGCACTGGCCGAGGTATCAGGTACTGTAAGTAAATATAATCACATGGGGGTGCCTAACACCCCCAAAAGTCCTACTACAGAACAACTTTGGTTTCTGGCACCTCACATTTAACTTGTGGCAGCATTTATTATACCTCTGAACACTGAAGGTCTCTAAAAATATTTGGCATAAAACAGCCTATATGTAAAACATTGTTTCATGTAAATAATTTTTATTGAGGTTTTCTGCAGCAACTGCAAAGCCATTAATTGTTTATTTCTGACAATGACAAAGATCATTAGTTAAATTTTTGATTAAAACACTACGGGGCAGATTTACATAGTTAATTAACCCTCGATATTTGACCATCGAAGTTAAATCCTTCGACTTCGAATATCAAAGTCAAAGGATTTAGCGCAAATAGTTTGATCGAACGATCAAACGAATCGTTCGATTCGAAGGATTTTAATCAATCGATCAAACGATTTTTCCTCAGCCAAAACATGCTTAGGAAGGGGAAAGGTCCTCATAGGCTAACATTGACTTCGGTAGCTTTTAGGTGGTGAACTAGGGGGTCGATTTTTTTCTTAAAGAGACAGTACTTCGACTATCGAATGGTCGAATGATTTTTAGTTCGAATCGTTCGATTCAAAGTCGTAGTCGCAGGTTGAAGAAGCCCATCCGATGGTCGAAGTAGCCAAAAAAAACATTCGAAATTCAACGTTTTTTTTATTCATTCCTTCACTCGAGCTAAGTTAATGGGCCCCTACATGTAGTTTGATTTTGGCAATGTTTCTTTGTCAATTAGGATCAGGCTGTTGGAAATCCTAGTTCTGCAACAAACGAATAAATATTTTCCATTCATTCCAGTACATGCTACCTGCTTACTGGCTGCTTTTTGTGCAAATATTGCTGATTTTACTGCCAACCATGTTTATGGCAATTACTTCTGCGTGGTTAGAACATTAGTAATATATATCTGTATTTGGGAGGAAATAGACACAGCTGTATAGGTACTGTTTGGTCATATGCTACTGTAACTTCAACAGTATATGAGGATATAAATTATAGCACAATTTTGTTTTGGCTAATGGCATTGTATGGGAATTAATTTTAGGGCAATTGAGAACCAGGCCTTTGGGATCTAGCATCAGCTGCTGAAAGATTAAAATCACAAGAAGGTCTGAAGTGTGCAAGGGGTCCGAGTTGAGTATATCCTTCAGAGACAAGCACAGGAAGCTAGGATCCGGGATTATATTAGGCTTCTGTATTCACAGTCCTTTAGAAAGAAGTTGATGAGTTTGGAAGGGGTTTTTTACAGTGAGAGCTGTGAATATGTGGAATTCTCTCCCTGAATCAGTTGAACAGGCTGATACATTAGATAGCTTTAAGAAGTAGTTGGATAGTTTTTTAGCAAGTGAGCAAGTAACTTATTTACTATGTGAAGTACTACTATATGAAAGTACCATGCTTTTTAACATTCATATAATATTTCATTGGCCAGGGCTGCACAAAACGATACATAAAACAAAATAATTTGACTGTTGTTACTTGCCTCTGTCATGAAAGTGAACACAAAAGGAGGGTTGTTGGATGATTTTAAAATACTGTATTAACTTGCACATAAACCATTAGGAAAATCGTTATTGTGAATAACATAGACACAAATGAAGTAGAGGCACTCATTGCAACAGTTTTATACCATCACAGGACCACCATACAGATACAGTACTTGAAGCAAAAAGGTGAGTGCTATCAATGTGACATCTCCCAAGTATACAGAGTCATAGATATAAAGAAAGCAGGCCCTCCAAATGCTGGGGGACCCAGGAGGTATAGTGGTTGAAGTGGGGCACTGTATCATAAGTAGTTACAATACATACTAAGGAAAGCTGCCTTAATCACAAAGTTTAGTGGGGAACTTATAATATTTTGTAATTACGCCACTGCAAGAATATATGCATAAAGCGGAGATATAAGACTGAATCTTGAATTGTATTGTCTATTTTATAGCAAAGCACTGGTGTTTATTTTTCTCCTGTTCTACCTGAAAATAATCCTGTTTATATGGAAACAATATTCTGTCCAAGGAAAAGGTTTTTTCAAAACACATCCGGTAATACTGCTAGTTGGAGTATTATCACCCCCTCCCTTCTCCCCCAGCAGCCCATCAACAAAACAATAGGGAATATAACAAGGCAGCAGGTCCCTGACCACCCATGATCCACCATGTGGTAGATAAGAGAACATCTCTCAGCAGTGAAACATCCAAGCCTGACCACGACTCCTCCAGTTACATAGAAGTAAACAATAGCTAATATCTGAAAGAAGTTCCATTGTGAATTGCTGGCTCTTTCTGAAAGCACAGGATTGGACACAATGACCTGAGATGGATGCCTACATACCAATAGTACAGCTAAAAACACATTTATTGGTTAAAGAATAACATTTTAAATGGTAGAGTAAATTATTTGTTATGTAATTGTAATTTAGAAATAAAAAGTACACCATCAAAACCCTTTAGGTATCCCTTTAAAGTGTTTTTCAACCTTAAAACTGGCCCTTTAACAAATATAACCCACTGCCTGTTTAATCTTTATGGCAATGTTCCTTAGATTTAACTTGGAGCTTGAATCTTTAAACTCAGAACTAGATATTGATTTAAACAGTTTATTTGCTTTGTTGTAATTCAGTTTTGTAGGAAATAACTTTAAGGTTATAAGAAGTGCCAATTCTTCTGGGACTCTTTCTGTACTTTTATAGTTAGGAAAGTATTTCTACCCGATATTTTCCTTGCATGAAAATGTCTTATTTGGGCATTTTCTATTATTAAACATTTTTATGACAAAGTCCATTGATTTTCTCCTCTGTATCTGCTGTCTTTGCTCCAACTGGATAGAATTGCTGCCATCTGGAGGGAACTTGTGAAAAAGAGCATGATTATTTCATTTGTAATCTATTAACCGCTTACAGCATTGACAAAATCACAGATAAAATGCACATATAGTAGAGCTCATTTTATTTTAATATGGCTTAGACATCAATCCATTAACATGCATAGCAAAGAAAAGAAAGGACAGTAAAGTGCAAAATAGTAAATCCATTTCTTGATTACCCAATGTCTCAGATTTCATGTTACATTTTACTAACAATGCAGTACAGGTATGGGACGTCTTATCCAGAATGCTCAGGGTCTTTTTATAATTTGGATCCCCATACTTTGTCTACTAAAAAATCATTACAACTTTAATTAAACCCAGTAGAATTGTTTTGCCTCCAGTAAGGATTAGTTATATCTTAGTTAGGATCAAGTACAAGGTACTGTTTTATTATTACAAAGAAAAAGGAAATACATTTTTGGGTCCAATCTTCCTGAAGATAAAAAATAAACCCACAACTTGAATGTATTTCATTGATTACACAATGAAAAATTGAATCCGAAAATGAGTGGAATGGCACATACAGCTAGAGAGCTGTATCATTCTTTGAAGGTAATCTTACAATGGCTTTGACACTGCTAAAGGTTATCCACATTGTTTTACTCTTGAAGGGCACTCCGAATAGTGCTGAACTAGGGTCTAAGAGAAGATTGATTTTAAAAGTTTTCAGAGACATCAGACAGGATTCCATTGAAGTAAGATATATTGTGTACCTTCCTTGTGCCAGCAATAACAACTGAACCCAGGAGAGGAATAGACTGTAGTGATTGGCGAATTTGTTCCGTTTCACCGAAAAATGTGCGAATTGCCCGCAAAATTCGCGAAACGGCAAAAGATTCGCAAAACTGTGCAAGCGAATTTTCACGCCATTTTGCGAATTTATTAGCGGGTGGCGAATCGCACAAATTTGCCGCTAATTCACGCCTGCCGAATAAATTTGCCCATCACTAATAGACTGCAATGGGAGATGACTATTAGTTTAGTTTGGGATTACTGGGACTTCTGCACCTATATTGGCTGTGCAGAACTGCCCCAATAGGAGAATATCCTTTTGTGGATTAGAAGAACCAAATTGTAATCATAACATTAATGATTACACTTAGATTATAAAATTACAATATTTACAGTTACACATTACACAAGTCTACGTTGTTGTTACCAAAAAGGCAGGGGAATAGAGTTCAGCATCATCTCTGCCTTCCCCTCTGGTCTGCATTCCTCACATGTTGTCTTGTCCCAGGCTCCTCTGGCTTCTCCAGCTCTTCCTCTCAGCTGCCCAGCTCCATCTTCCTCTGTCCAGTGTTCTTTTATCCTGGGCTCTCACCTGCCCCCACAGAAACCCTTCCAACTGCCAAGATGCTGTGATAAACCCCCCAACTTGCCTACATCCTGTTGAGCAAGTTTTCTCGCATACTGTTAGTTGATTTATGGTCCCCACAGCAGACATAGGACTTAGTAGTCACAGGAAACCCTTTGTTATGATATTTGGGGCTTCGTGTAAGTTCCCTGAAAAACTGCTTTCCTATTAAATACCCAAAATGAAGACGGCAATTTCTTACAATATGTTTAAAATTTCCATGCATGGACAAGGGAAATACTGTATAACCTTGTGGTTCTCTATAAATGTCTAAATACATAGCTACATAGTTACTTAGTTATATTGGTTTGAAAAAAGACCAAAGTCCATCAAGTTCAACCTCTCTACATGAAACCGAGCATCCATATATACACACACTCCCACTGACCTATACCTTCACATTAATGATATATACCCATATCTATACTAACTATAGAGTATAGAGTTTAGTATCACAATAGCCTTGGATATTCTGCTTTATCCAAGCCACTCTTAAAAGCATTAACAGAATCAGCCATCACAACATCATATGGCAGTGCACTACAATACAATACTGTGTTGGTGCTGGCACCAGAGTAAGATTGACATGTCAGGATACCATATAATATCCAGGTGGATGCTTCTGACTTTATATTGGGGCCTTTTATCTTTCCCCGTGCATTATTTTTGCCTACAAGTCTGAGAAGTGTGGAGCACTTCCATAGACTACTGAAAAACAAGATGAAATGAGATTGGACAAGCAGCAAGGGTTTGAATTGCTGGATATACAAACTTGGGGGCAAATTCACTAACCACGGGAAATTTGCCAGCAACGGCTTCGCTCACATCGCCATACTTCGCCACTAAATGCGAAGTTGTGTCCAAGGCGCGGAACGATGGTCAAGTTTTGAAGTTGCGCTAGCATTGGCTAATTTGCATACGGCGGGAAGTTACACTACACAAGCCCAGGGAACCTTAATAAAAGAAAATAGAGTTGCTTTTTTCACATGTTGCCCTATACATGTGCCCAGTGTATAGTTTATGCTCCATATGTAGGGAAATGTAGCGGGGAAGCCGGGTACCCTAAAAAAAATTATCATCTTTTGCTGCCTATCACCCTGAAAAATGAAAAGTCGCCAGCGTTTTTTGGGACTTTTTCAACTATTTTTTGAGGAACTCCTATATAAATTCGCCCGGTGTTAGAGTGCGAAGTAGCGTAACAGTCTATCTCCTTCTCTAGCGAATTTACGCCTGTGCCTGTTATTAAATCGGCGAAGTCCCAAAATGATGTCACACTGGCGAATTTTCGCTAACGTTAGTCACTTCGCCCTTTAGTGAATGTCCCTCTTGGTACACTTCATTTGCTTATTTATGTTCTGGAAAAGGTAAAATAAATCTGTGTGAAGCAGGGGATAAAAATGAGCCAAATGACCATAACCTAATAGGCGGCCATTATGACAGACTTGATCCGACGTACTGGGCCTCAGTGTAATCCTGGGGAGCAAAGTGATGGTATTTGGCGTCAAGATAACTGTACTGGGCATTTTCGTTTCTGCACTTTTCTTAGGGAGCATCCGAATCTGGCAGCTTGTTTTCATTCTGTTAAAAAATAAGCTGTCCAAATGGAAAATGTATAATTATTAGGCGGTATTATTTACAAGTCAATGTTACTGAGCAATTCCTGCTTTACCTGCACTGTTCAATAATGGAGCTACTGTATTTCCCATTTTGGCAGGGAAGTGCAGTTTATCCTCAGTGATTTTGTGAGACGATCACAGTGATCAAATACCCAGAATGCCATTGACCCAAGAATACGCAGTAAGTCATGTTACAGATCATAGGCCCTGCATGGAGATTAATCACCAATAGAAAGCAAAAAACAATATGCTGCAGTAAATACAACATAACTTATAGTGTTTTAAAATAAATGTCGTAAATTAAAAGTTAATCGAACAGCAGCACCTGAATTGGAAGCATTAATTTCAAGAAAAGAACACTTATCTCTGTAAAAGTAACAATGCAGAATTTCCATAAAAGTACTGCATAATAACCATTAATTGGAGATCTGCCTGGCAATTTGATTACCATTTCATTAGCAGGAAGACAAAGGAACCCGAGTTCCCAGACACAGGGATTTGCTGGCAGGTCAGGCAACCTGATCTATCACCAAGTAAATTCCCTGTACTGAGACATATAAGGAGCCAGTTAGTATGCATCAGGCAGTATGCATAATAAAAGTGTATAATTACACTGTGGCTCTGCACTGCTCTTTTATAGCTTTTGCTTGAGTGAGTAGCTGCATTATCAGAGATGCAGGGCTCTCTTTTAACCCATGGGACAAGTGAAAAGGATTATGGGAAGGATTAAAGGAGAAAAGAAAAAGGCCTTGTGAATTTATTTTCTGTTCACTGAGTTTGTATTTAATAGACTGTATGGAAACGTGTGTTAGAAAAAAATTAACTGTTATGGGGTAAGGCACAAAGTGGAAAAAACAGGCAGTAAGCTACATGATTTTTTTTTATGTTTATAATGCTCTGTGCTCTCCCCATATGGTCACTCACCTTGGGCTGTCACAGGATTTGTGGGACAACTTGTATCTTTTATACAAGGGGCAGCTAATAGGCAAGCAGATGCATATTCGTTACTAGCATGTTCACAAGCATTAGGTGCTTGTGAACATGCTAGTAACGAATATGCATCTAACAAGTTAAGAGTCCTGCAGCAGGTCGGGTACCCACGGGTACCTGCGGGTTATCCGCAAAAACCTGCGGTACCCTGCGGGTTGAAGTTCCGGGTGCGGGTACTATAGACGCAGGTCGTGGTTCTGCTGGTTTGTTGGCCGCGGGTATTCTCAATAGCAATTTTTACTCTTTTTTTTCAGATCATGCCTACTTCCAATGATGTCATTTCCAGTTTACAATGACAGCACTTCCTATTTTACGCCTTTTTTTCTGATCACGTCTACTTCCGATGATGTCACTTCCGGTTTACAGTGACAGCACTTCCTGATTCTTGATGGTCAGCGGGTCGCAGGTCCGGGTTTCGGATAAGGTACTTGCGAACGGTTCGTGTAGCGGATCCAAGCGGGTAAGAATGCAGGTTGCGGGTCTGGGTTGTGGATTGCAGGTTCCGAGTGTAAGGGTCGGGTATGGGTTCCAAAAAATGGACCCGCGCAGGACTCTAACATAAGCTGCACCTTTGGATGCTCAAAACAACAAGGAAAACCCCAAAATTAGATTTTACCAGTCAGTTGTCCCCCCTTGACTTTTCACAAATGCTAAGTTTGTATTGCCCTACATATCTTACTTTATTTAAAATGCGCAGAGTAAAGCTTCTGCTGCTTCTTTTATTGCAGCTGGGAAAATCCCCCACACTGTGTCACAAAGATGGCCACCAAATAAATTCAGAGCATGCGCCAAAGTTTTTCTTCTCGCTCTTGGATAAGGCACCATCTGCACATGCTCAAGTCCCGGCTTGGATCATTCTGAGCAGAATCCTAGTCTTGGCCTTGTCTTAGACTGCTATATTATGGGAAATTTACATTGCGCAAGAAAATTGATATTTTAGCATGGACAACCATGGTACAGTGATATCATGGAGGACTATGTAGAAACAGCAGTGCTGCATACTTAAGTCCAAGTAGGCTAATACTTTGACAATTTATCTTTATTGGTTTGCCATGTCCTTTAAAGGGATCCAGTCAATGGGAAAACGTTTTTTACCAAAAATATTAATAATACTCCTCCAGCAGAATTTTGCATTGAAATCCTTTTTTCAAAAGAGCAAACAGATTTCATTTTGAAACCTGACATGGGGCTAGACATGTTGTCAGTTTCCCAGGTGCCCCCATTCATGTGACTTGTGACTTCAGTCACTCTTTACTGCTACACTGCAAGTTGGAGTGATATCAACCCTTCCTTTCAGCCAGCAGGCTAGCAACTGAACAACAGGAAGATAACCAGATCGGAGCTCCCTGACATCGGAATTGGCAAAAATGCTCCAATGCCCCTACCTTGGGGGAGAAACCTACATAGATACCTAGGGGTACCTATCCACTAACCTGTACGTCAGACACACAATTTAAGAAGCGACAGTATTCAGAGGCCACAATGCAACCCTGAGCTTACTGCCCTAACCTAATGTATTGGGTGTACGTTTTTAAATGCCCTCAAATATTGCAAGACTGCGATGGCATTGTGGTAGTTTCCTTGGGAAGAAGACAATGATTAATTCTAACACTAGAAGGCCTAGTTACAAATGCAATGTGCAAAGTGTAGTTTTTGGCCGCAATTTGCCATATTTTTCCTCTCAATGCAATGTTTTCTTGATTTGTTGCTGCTGCTATTGCGGCTAATGCATCAAAAAAGGAAAAAATGCAGGTACAACTTTTTGTGACTCAAGGTGCAATGTGCTGGAATTGTGGCAATTGCATCATTTCCAGCACACATTTGCCATTTGCATGTGATCATTTCAGTGCAAGTATGTGGCACCAATTTACTCATCCCACTATAAAAACCCTAGCCAGCTTCAGCTCTGAGGCCTGAATGCAAATATTCTCAGGGCCGAATAAACTCTTTGCTTCCAATATATAACAGTAGCGTTTGTTACTTCATCCTACATTTTAGGATTTTTATTAAAATGTACTTATTATAAGTTATTTAAGTTATTTATTTTCCTCTTGTTCTGTTCTAATATATATATCAGCATTGTTTTATATTGTATTATTGTTCTAGCTACAGCTGCTTCTATCTAGGCAATGTAAAATTGGGTTTCTTGGTTTTTCCCACCTTCTAACCACCCATCACCTCTGTTTAGAAGTCCTTTAATCTTAGACGTGCCGGCAGCTCTTAAAATTAACATGAATTTGTACCTGAAGGAAAGGAACTGCAAATAAGAGCTAACGAGGTCGCACAGCCTTGTTAATAAATATAATTAGATTGTGTGTGTAAACCATGAAAGGAATGATTAATGCCTTTTTTTTTGATGAGTGCAAATAAATTCATTTAAAATAAATTCATTGTGTCCACACTTTGATGTGTTGTCATTATTATATCTTGTGATAAACAATTAAGCGTTAATAAAGTGCAATAGTGTAAGGAGTGCTAATTACGTAAGCAACAGTTTTGAGAAAGCCTATACAGGCGAAACGTATGTCAGGCGTTTGCTCTATCGAGCGTTCTAAGGGTGGGGAGGAGGCACTCTGGAGGGTGGGCTGAATGGTGACAGCAGTTTCCTTCTAATAATGGAGGTATCATTGGACAGACTGATAATGTTGTTACCAGCACTCGCACAGACTTCATTTTCGGCTTTGCCCGTTTTCAGTTTTCATTGTTGCATTTGCACTAGCGATAGGGAATAGGTCACATTTACTTAGCGCCAGTTACTCTACGCACACTGTATTGGAAACATGCTGGGTCTGGGTCTGTCCTCCGTCTGTATGCACTACCTTTGGTTATTTAACCTATTGTGTTCACGTCCATACTTTTGGTGTTGCTTTAACACAAGACATAGGGAATAGGCCATACCTACTTAGGTGCCTCTGAGAGGACAAAGTGTCAGTTTACTCTCCTTGCACACCATTTTGGAATTAAAACTTGTGCGATACATCAAGGTCCAGCATACAAGGTGTTGGTTTGTCCGTTGTTTTTCCCACAATGGGAGCCACCCAATTTCTTTTACTATAGACAACCTTCTGCTCCCCACCCCAACTCATACTACTATTACAGGGCATAAAGGCTGATGTAATGATCTAGGTGGGACCAGTATTCTCATTACTCAGATATACTGCAATCCTTACAACTGTGAATCCAGATCGGGATACATCATAATTTTAAGTGTTTTTTGATTTTAAATGAACCATTAAATGTTATGTTTTATTGAGTGATTCCTTCTTCTACAGACTAGTGGAATGCGAACTGTTGCTTATGTAATTAGCACTCCTTACACTATTGCACTTTATTAACTCTTAATTGTTTATCACAAGATATAATAATGATAACACATCAAAGTGTAGACACAATGAATTTATTTTGAATTAATTTATTTGCACTTTTTTTGCAAAAATGATTAAGGCATTAATCATTCCTTTCATGGTTTCCAAGTTACATACACAATCTAATTATATTTATTAACAAGGCTGTGCGACCTCGTTAGCTCTTGTTTGCAGTTCCTTTCTTTCAGGTACAAATTCAATGTAAAATGTTGTACAGCAGCAGTGCTATCGTACACAAATAGCTATAGTTGTGTTTGGATCTGATATGTTAGATAAGTAAAGATGGCCATAGACGCACAGATAATATCGTATGAAACAAATTTTCGTATGATATTCGGTTCGTGTATGGTGGGAAAAGAGCCGACTGATATCGGCAAAAAATGTGGATATCGGTCGGCTCGTCGATCGGGCTGGTCGGAAAATTTTGATCGGGTGCCTTTGAAGGCACCCAAACATCGGCCATTGTTAGTGCTGAATTGTCAGATAGAGGTACAATTCTGTTGTTTCTACCTGTATATCTGACAACGTTTATGGCCACCTTAGGGTGTGATTAGAACCACCACATTAAGACACAATATAAGTGGCTAAATTAAGTCTTATGGGAAATATCAGATATTACATTAAAGAAATAATACTTGCAGCATTCTACCAATATACACTTGCCTGGCTTATTTTCTCTGAATTCTAAGTGATGTTAGTCCCTTTATAAATGAATCCCTCAGGATTTGTTTGTGTCCTTACTATTTTAAAATATGTTAGATGTTTCCCTTGTGGGGCATGGCCTCAAGTGGTATCAGTGAATTCTGAAACTTTTATCTGAGCCCCTATGGAATAGACAAATGTATCAATTAAATAGTAGTGTGATAGATCAAAGAATTAACAAATTACATTGGCAATAGCAAGTGTGCCCTTCTGCGCTGATCCATTTTACATCCCTGAATACACCTCTAAAAATTCTCCTAATTTCCCCTGAGGTTTGGCACAGACAGGCAGAAAACTAGACTAGAAAAGTTAATAGAAAATGAGGAGTTGACTTTCAAAATGTATGATTATTCTTTGTTTATGTAGCACTAAAATGTTATTCATTGCTTTATATCGATTCCACCTGTTCCTTCTGTCATTTTCCTCATTTGAGGCTCACTGCATCAGGCTCTTTTCTCCTTATCACTTCGCATTGCTGTGATACTGTATATCGACTTACTGGACCAACCTCCCAATTTTTTGACAACTTTTCTGCTTGTCTTCCTTATTCCTTTCATCTGACACCACACCCATCATATTAGTTGACTTTAATATACCCATTAACAATCTTAACAACCCATTCACTAACATCCTTCTAGGCTTATCTGTGCTCAGACTCCTCCTCTCACTACAATGGTAACTCTCTGGATCTTATATTTACCAGATTCTGTTTAATTTGCTATTTTACTAGCTCACCATTTCCCATATATGATCACAATATACTCACATTTCAACTCTCATGAACTCCTTCCTCACCCCCTGCCATTCACCAAACATGTACATACCATGACTTGCAAGCTCTAGATGTGTTGCATCTCTCTTCTTCCCTAGACTCTCTTCACTCACTCTAATATCTCAGCCACCTCCTGTCCTAATCTGGCTACGTCTGTCTACTACAGCCACTACACCACTGCCCTAAATGAGCTTGCTTCTGCCAAACCGAAATGCTCTAGACAAGTGCTGTCCAAGACTTTTTCTGGCCTACACAGTGGAGGGCCGATAAACCACACCCACTTTAAACCACACCCATGTTACCACAAGATCATGTCCACATTAATTATGGTAGCACACCAAAAAACCAAATGGTTGGTGCTCACTGCAGGGATATCACTTATCACTCATATGTGAAAAAAGTTGTCATATTAAGACATAGCCTTAAATCCATATGCCTCATGATTAAACACCTTAGGGGCCCCTAACAATAATTTATTTCAAATGCTAACAAACCCCCAGAACAAATACCAGGCTTATGTTCCACAGGCAGAGCAGGTCACACATAGGCAGAGCATGGCACACAAAGGCAGAGCATGGCACACAAAGGCAGAGCATGGCACACAGGCAGAGCATGGCACACACAGGTAGAGCATGGCACACACAGGTAGAGCATGGCACACACAGGCAAAGCAGGGCACACACAGGGAGCATGTGAAAGGCAGAGCTGAGCAGGAGACAGGGAAACCTATCAGGACCAGTCTAATATGTACTACATACAGTGACACAGTGCTGGTGCCCCATTAGCAAGTATGAACAGATGAACAATGTGGGCAGTTTCTGGGTCTCAGGTGTGAACAGTACAGGTCTTTAGGGGTTTGAACAATAGTGGTATCACAAGTGTGAACAATGCAGGAGGATTACAGGTATGACCAATAAAGGGGATAAATCTGAATTTGAGGTTTAAACAATGCAAGGGACAGTTAATCTCTGTAGTGATACCATTTAAAGTTTACACATGGTAAGCAAACACAGCAGGTAGGTGGGGGGCCACACAAGGGCGGGCCACCAGTTGGACAGCCATGCTCTAGACACAAACCGCTTCAACCTTGGCATACTGCTCATGCAAAAACTCTCACATGCACTATTGGTAGCACAAATCCCTCTTATAATCAGACTTCTGGAGCTCCAAATCTGCCCTGCACTCATATAACACCATAACACCAGCCTTTCCCTAGCCAAACAAACCTACTTTACTACACTCATTAACTCCCTTTCTAAAAAAAAAACCTTCACAACTTTTCTCTACCTGTAACACTTTTCTTTTTCCTTCCCCACTCCCTCTCTGCACACCTGTCTCTTCTGGGCACTTCAAAAATGAAACCATCATAAGTGACATTACACTATTAAACCCCCCTAGACATTAACCGTGCTTCCTTCACACTCTCTTCTGTGCTGCTTCTCCCCTGTGACTGATGAGGAAGTCTCAAAACTTTTGGCTTCTGCTCACCTTCCTGCTCACTTGATCCAATTCCTTCAGCACTTCACCATAATGCCAATCCCTCTCTAATCAAAGCCTTAAAGGAACAGTTCAGTGTGAAAATAAAAACTGGGTAAATAGATAGGCTGTGCAAAATAAAAAATGTTTCTAATATAGTTAGTTAGCCAAAAATGTAATATATAAAGGCTGGAGTGAACAGATGTTTAATAAAACAGCCAGAATCCAACTTCCAGCTTTTCAGCTCTATAACTGAGTTAGTCAGCGACTTGAAGGGGGGCCACGTGGTACATTTCTGTTCAGTGAGTTTGCAATTGATCCTCAGCATTCAGCTCAGATTCAAAAGCAACAGTTATGACCCATGTGGCCCCCCCTCAAGTCTCTGATTGGTTACTGCCTGGTAACCAGGGTAACCAGTCAGTGTAAACCAAGAGAGCTGAAAAGCAGGAAGTAGTCTTCTGACTGACTTGTTATACTTCAAATCACTCCAGCCTTTATACATTACATTTTTGGCTAACTAACTATATTAGAAACATTTTTTATTTTGCACAGTCTATCTATTTACCCAGTTTTTATCTTTACACTGAACAATTCCTTTAACTCATACATTTAATCTCTCTCTCGCTCTCAACTGGAATCTTTCCTTATCAATTAAAACATGCTCTTGTCACCCCAATTCTGAAAAACCCTCTCTTGATCCCTCCAATCTTGATAACCTCTGGCCCATCTCTCTGCTACCTTTCATCTCTGAACTACTAGTTTACAACCGACTAATGCCATTCTGCTGCTGGACCCCCTAAAATCTGCTCTGACTAACTAATGACCTTCTAACAGCAAAAGCCAACAACCACTTCTCATTACTAATACTTCTTGATCTCTCAGATGCATTTCTCTTGGTCTCCAATCCCTCCATTTTCTGGCTTTTGTTACACAGCCCTGTCCTGGTTTTCTTTTTACCTCACTAATTATTCCTTCAGTGTCTCCTACAATGTAGTATTATCTCCTACAATGTAGTACTACTCTTCTCTCATTACCTCCTCACACTCTTGCATTCAAGACTTTGCAAGGGCTGCAACCCTCCACTGGAATTCTTTCCCACAGTCTGTCCAACTTTCTCCCAACCTTTCTGCTTTTAAAAGATCTCTTAAAACACACTTATTTAGTGAAGCCTACCCTCATTCTGTTTATCTACCAAATGCAATACCATATGCTACATCTCTAAACTTGTGTCTCATTCACTTCCCCTTTTAGTTTAAAAGCTCTTTTGCACAGGGCCTTCCTCACCTCCTAGTACTAGTTATTGTGTATGTAACTGTGTAAGTTATATGTATGTTATTTAAATGATTTCTTTGTATAAACACATTTATTTTACAGTGCTGCACAATATATTAATGCACTAAAAATAATTGATTATTTATCATTCACATCAGTCCCTTCTCCAATTAAGACTACAATGTAAACCCCTTTGCTATGGTTGGTGTATCCATTTAACTGGCCTGTGTGTTACTGGAGTGTGGGAGGAGGCTGTTTGCTGCACTATGAGAACATACACAAGGTAACTTACAACTGCAAGCACAGTTGCGATTGTACAAAATTGCCCGCATTCAGTTGTATATTAACCCCATTGATTAAAAGTACCTGCTATAAGTATAAAGCAATGTGTATCTAAGTAGCTCTATATACAGTAAATAATAATATACACATACATATCAGGGGTTAATGATAACTATTGAACTGTTCATTGGCTGGTTATTGTATGCTTTTCTCTGTAACTTATGCAGAAATATAGATTTTTTTTAAATGTAGAAAAGGAGAAAAACAGAGATTGGCATTAAAGCATGTATCACTTCGTCATAATATTTAGAGTTCTTCCACAAGGGCTAAATGTGTAGCTTTACACAAGTGGCAATAAGAACAATTTTGGCATATTTGGGTCTGTGAGATGGAGAAGGCTTGTACTGTTAATAAAGAAAGTAAAGGGATTCTGTCATGATTTTTATGGTTTACTTTTTATTTCTTAATTACACTGTTTACATTGCAAATAATTCACACTACCATTAAAATATTTATTCTTGAATGAACAAATATATTCTTTTTTAGCTGTAATATTGGTGCTAAGGCAGACATCTCAGCTCATTGTGCCTGATTCTGAACTTTGAGATGGAGACAGCACTTCAGTATGGAAATGCTTTGAGGCCGCTGTTGTTTTTCCCCTTTTCGTTGTACTTCAATCCGACCCAGGTCCCTAGCCCCTAGTGGCATACATGAGAATAGCAGGAAAAAGCAGGGTTTTTGTAGCTTGGGTGCTATTCTTATGTCTATTACTAGGTGGATCTAGCAATGCAAATGACAAGTCACATGGTTGGGGCACCTGGGAATTGGACATCATGTCTAACCCCATGACAAATTTCAAAATTAAATTAAAAAAAGTTTGCTCTTTTAACTGATGCATTTCAACATGGTTTCTTACAACAGGGCACACAATACTGACTATGTTTAATATAAATGTCACCATATAAAGCTGAGACTGATAATTATTGGTACTTGGCATCTCAGAAATCATTAACATTAGACTTGTAGCATCAACTTTTATACCAGGCAAAACTAATTTTCTGCTTGATGACAAGAGGTGTTAAAGAAGTTATGTACCGTATATACTCGAGTATAAGCCGAGTTTTTCAGCATCCAAAATGTGCTGAAAAAGTCTACCTCGACTTATACTTGAGTCAGTGGGCAGTAGCTAAGATTGCAGTCACTTTTAATCATTCCTATACCAACAGTTCGCTTGGGGAGAGACTGCAATATCACACAGCGCCCTCTGTTGGTTATATGAAAGAATAACAGTGACTGCAATATCACACAGCGCCCTCTGTTGGTTATATGAAAGAGTAACAGTGCGCCCTCTGTTGGTTATATGAACAGTGGGACAGTGGGACAATGCACACAGTAATCCGTTTGGCAATTCTCTGTCACCGTCAACTTTGCAAAGAAGTCCGATTGATCGCTGGGGGGGGGGTCGCTTTGGCGGAATGTGCTCTGCTGGGAGACAGGGCTGTAGTTGTGTCTAGGCTTATACTCGAGTCAATACGTTTTCCCAGTTTTTGTAGGTAAAATTAGGTACCTCGGCTTATACTCGGTGGGTTTATACTCGAGTATATACGGTATGTAAAAACTGAAAAACCAAGTCTGAATAGAGGCGGGGGGGGACATCTATTGTTTGCCACATACAATGCTGTTTTGTCAACTCTCCCTAGAAGTTTTAATAACACATCAGAGCTCTAATCTTGCTAATTCAATCAACACCTAATTTAATGAATTGTGGATTATAATAAACAGATTATGTTTATTGGAGCAACATTCCAGAGGATATATATACTCGAAGGAAGATTTACAAGTTATTCTGAATTGAGAAAGCCAGTTGGAATACTGGTGAAACGTCTTCAAGGAGAAAAAAAACACAGCAAGTCCAGTTGATTTGACTTATTTCTATAGATACACCATAACTTTATAATGTTTTATTGATGTGCACCTGTCTGGGGATCTTTAAAGCAGTAAGGAGAGCACTGGCACTTTCAGGTACATCACAGGCCACCAGCCCAGCTCTTCTGTGGAGCTAAAGCACTGAGGAGGAACCAGACCAAATAACAGGACATATAAGGGGGGTTAGGGAAAGTCCATTAAGGCAAAGGTGCTGCTCAGTGTGTGGCTATCGTTTTCACACAGAAGTTAGCTGGTCTGTCAGGAACTATTTATTATTTGATTAGAACCGGATTAACAGCAAAACATTTATTTACCAGTAGGTATTTCCAGCTAACACGAGGTCACCCATTCCGATTAGAAGAAAAGAGGTTCCGCCTAAATATTCGGAAGGGGTTTTTTACAGTGAGAGCTGTGAAGATGTGGAATTCTCTCCCTGAATCAGTTGTACAGGCTGATACATTAGATAGGTTTAAGAAGGGGTTGGATAGCTTTTTAGCAAGTGAGGGAATACAGGGTTATGGGTAATAGCGCATAGTCCAAGTTGATCCAGGAACTAGTCCGATTGCCATTTTGGAGTCAGGAAGGAATTTTTCCCCCTCTAAGTCAAATTGGAGAGGCTTCAGATGGGTTTTTTGCCTTCCTCTGGATCAACTGGCAGATAGGTAGTTAAAAAAAAAAAAGAAAAAAAAAAGGTTGAACTCGATGGACATGTGTCTTTTTTTCAGCTTACTTACTATGTTACTATGTATCTTAATTTTTCTAATTCATCATAAGATATTTTTGGAAGGCTTAAACTCTCTAAGAGTGTTTGTCTCTGCTTACTATCTGTATTAGTGGGAGAATAGAGTTTATCATAATATGACTTGAAAAAAATCTCTACTACTATCTCTGTTGGATTATGAGTTATTTTGTCATCAGCAGATTTGATAGCAGATATATTCCCTAGGTGAGACTTTCTGGGGGAATTAATTAACCGCTGTACATATGGGAGTAAGACATGAACCTAGGGGAAATATATCTTCCTTCACACTGTGTTCCAGTTACCGGTTTACAATATATATATATATATATATATATATATATATATATATATATATATTGACTGTACTACTAGCTCCAATTTGGAAAAATTAAAGGCCTCAGTGAAGAAAAGCAAGCCAAAAAATACCTCCATGAGATGTTTTTAATAGTATTGAATTTGAACTGAAAATTATGCACTGTGATGTCACATTGACTTTTTAACTTTTCACTCAAGACTCTCTGACACCTGGTCACAGGTTCCTCATACAGGCAGTATCCTTCCTGCTCTGTGCCCTGCTGTGAGAGACACACTCCAATTCTCTAATTAAGTTTAAATACCTTTTTCCACATGTAGCGCACCCGTAGGTGTAGCTTTTGCTGTGTATTAAGGCTGTGTGTGACCAGGCTAAAACTGCTTGTAGTGTGCCCTGGACCCCGAGTGTACCCGTGCAACTCCCGGCAACTCCCGGTACCTGGTGTAGATCAATGCGGTAGGATATTCAGCCAGACAGTTTCTTTGCAGTAAACTATAACTTGTTTATTAAAGGGGACCCGTCACCCAAAAAAAATATTCAAAATCCTAATTTATCACATTAGTCAAGCACAATGAACTTTAATTACACTATTTAAATTATTTGAATCTGGTTTCCTTCAGTCTGGGAATTCATAATTATGGCAAGCATGCGGGAGCCATTTTGTGCACACTATTATTAAGGCAAGCCTTGTATCATCTCAAAATATTGTTTGTGCACCAGAATGGTTGACCTGATGTCCATCCCCATGCACTGGCTACACAATTAAATGGTAAAGAGAATGGGGGAATGTGGGGAGAGCAGTGACATCTAGGAAGTGCTGAATGGAAAGTGAAAGTAATTGTCTGCCCCGCCTCTATGCCACTGGCATAGAGGAGTGGCAGACAATATTTGATTGACTGCTGAGATTTTTAAATGAGCTTACAACAGCTATGAATGCTTTAATAAAAAATAGAAATTGGATTTCATGTTTAATTTGAAAAGGACTTTTATTATACAGATTTTTGTGTCAGGGTGACAGGTCCACTTTAACAGAGAACAATGGCAAGGTCGTAGTTTACAAGCACTTTGACGTTCACAGTAGCCATAGAGTAGCTTCAAACAGTAGTATTCCCTCCAGGGTGGGCAAGGTGCAACAGATGGGCTAATATTCAATGTATATCAAAGTTACAGCAACAATAGACTTGGGGAATAGTTACCACTCTCACTGGGCATTATCCCTCTGGTGAAGCACTAAGGCATGGGTTTCTCAGCCTGAGGTCTTGTATCTTGGCATCGGACTTGATCCTCACCTCACCCACTGTATTCAGCCTGGGGTCTTGGGTCTTGGTATCCTATCTGGTCCTCAACCCACCCACTGTAGTCCCTGCACTAGTGGTTCAAATACCACAGGGTCCTAACCCCACTATTTCTCCTCGTTGGAGCCACATCTGCTCACTAGCTACCCTGTGCTGACTTTCACTCCTAGAGCGACTATTACTGTATTACTATCACTATCTTACACTTAACTAAATTTCCCGGCAGACCTGGACCTGTAGTACCTCACACTGAGGCAAAGTCCCAGGACAGACCCAGACCGCATGGTGCTAAACCGTTTTATATTGACAAACAGTGCCATCTAGTGGACAAACTCCATGAACTAATGTGGACCCAGCAAGGCCTCAGTTAACTAAAGGGCCCTTAGGTATCCATTTACCAAGGGGAAATGCCTGAGATAAATACACCCAAATCTCAGGGTCTCTACACACAGGACAGAATAGCCATTGGTTAGTTAGTACATGTACTGTGGCATTGTGCCATCCTGTAATTAAATTGCATTTGTTACTATATTTGTGCCTTCAATATTGTATCTTGTTCAATAAACCTGTTGCACTTCAGAGGAGAACAGAGTTCACACACTAAAATCTTCAGAGGAGTGTTTAACATTCACAGCATAATTTAATCTCCAGCACCGGCACACAGCTTTCATGTTTTTCATGGTTATAATTTTCTTACTAATTAGGAGTCTCTCACTATCTTTCTTTTTCTTTTGCCAAGAGCAGTGGGCATGAATGTTGGCAGCTTTCTGATATAGGGGAATTGGGAGATTGCAATTAAAAACTAGTCTCAAGCAACATCTTGGTTTAGATGATGTTAATTGAAAAAATAACAACAATCGGATAAAATGCCCGTTTCCTGAGGGATAAAAACTCGTCACGCTGTTGAGACTTCCAAAATGATATGCAAATTGTCTCATTTTCCATGCAAATTAGTGGGCTATTTTCAAAGAGTCAAGTTGTGCACATTTGATTTATACTTTGGGGAAATGATAGCAGAACGATAGGCCAATAGCAATCAGTGCTATCAGCATCTCTTTCAATCCTCAAACTTCTAAGAACAGAGGGAATGGGAACTACAATAAAAGGACCTAATTCAGTCATTCTAAAATCACTAACCATATACTTAGACAAAAACAATCTCACATGTGTGCATTTTATATAATGCTACTAACACTTATTATGCAGTTCAATAACACAATACAGCATTTTAAGTATAGTGTCAGGTAAGTACAGGCTGAGATGGGAAACACTGGTGCCTGATGAAACCCTATTTGTTAAGGAGTTGGCTGTAGACCATTGCCAAGCCAGTAAATGAGACTGGGTCCTGAACTTCTATAGGATGGTGCCTACAGCAATGGGTCTCAACAGGGTGTTTGTAAGTGTAATACTAATGTTTTAAAGTAGAACTAACACTTAAAAACTCTGCATAGGGCCCCTTATTCCCTGCCCCTTGCATCTAAAAGTGCAGTGGTAGACTGTGCTTTTTCTGTATGTACAGAGTTGATATATTTGCTTTTAGGCATACTGGATCAAGATCAAAATAAAGAGTAACCGTGAGAGTTGACCAGCTGTCTTTTTTTTTTACAGCATGCAGACTTACATTCTGGAGTTGTAGTAACCAAGACCAAATATCCCTCAGTTAGTGAGGTCACCAAACAGGAATTATATTGTCAGTTTAAGTTTGCCATTAAAAAACAAAGGTTATTTGGATAAGCGCCTAAAGTGAAAAAACAAGAAAAATAGTAGTAATATGGTGTAGTATTTTTCGTTCTTTTTGAAGCATCCTGTGTTCAGAAAGAACAGACTCTAGTGCGGGTTTCCCTTTAAATAAGACCTTTCTTAATGTTCCAGTACTGTGTGTAATTAGGTCTGGTGTTCCATTATACACAGGGATACTTTTTTTCCTGTTTTTTCACTTTCTCTGTTTGCTTTAGGCGCTGATCCAAATAACCTTTGATTTTTATATACAACATTTTCGTGCAGCTGGGAGACTGCAAAGGAACGTCAGGAGAGAGCCAATTTAAAGGACTAACTTATTCCCTAAGTATTGTCATCACATTTATTGTATTAAGTTTGCCATTAACCTGAAAGTAAAATAACCTTAAAGCTAAGGGCACATGGTAGAGTCCTGCAACAGGTAAGGTTCCCTGGGGAATACCCGCAAGGCAGTTGGGTCTCATTTTGGATTCTGCTTAAAGGAGAACTAAAGCCTAAAAAGGAATATGGCTAAAAATGCTAAATTTTATATGCTGAACTTATTGCACCAGCCTAAAGTTTCAGCTTCTCAATAGCAGCAATGATCCAGGAATTCAAAGTTGTTACAGGGTGTCACCATCTTGGAAAGTGTCTGTCCCATGCAGGTCGCTAGCACATGGAGGGTTGGCTTTGCTGTTCCCAGCCTGAACTTTTTTCAGTAAGTAAAAGGGTTAAAAAAGTCAGCATATGCCCAAGTCAGCAGGTAGTCTATGCATGGCTTCAGGTGGGTACATGTAATGGACACCTAGGAGCACCAATTAATTAGTTAAAGAAGAAGTGCACGGTACTGGGGTGATAGGTTACTGATTTTGGCCACATTGGGATGTCTAACAAATTGGCATCCCCTCATTCTTTACTTTCTTTATCCTTTAAAGGACAACTATACATTCTGAATGAAAATGTATGAGAATATGCATATTGCTTTAAAAAAAAAGTAATGATAAGTTTACTATTGTAATGGGATTTTTGGTTGCTGTGGTTACTAAACACATTATCTATTTGCTTGTATTTTCTGCTTAGTATAAGATGATACATAAATTATACATGCACCAGCTATGCATCTTGCTTCTGAATATATTATTTATCACAAAACCACAATCTTTTCAGAGATGGTAGATTATATTAGATAATATTAGATATCTTACAAAAGAATTAAAGATGTTCTTTTGAAAATTAACATGCTGTAAGTTTAATAGATTTGTTGGTAAGCATTCACCAGTGAAAACTTCCATTCATCAGGTACATGAAGCCATCACCTGTTTTCTCTTTGACCTGATGATGGCTGATGTTTGACAGCTCCATGCCACATGATCAAATATCAATTGGGATTTCTGGAAAACCCAAATTGCAAAGCGATGCATGTAAGTATAGTACCAATTTTGGCCTGTTTGATGGAACATTGGCTTGGCCCAATTTAACTCACTAACTGGGTAGTCAAACTGCATAAATAAATAAATAAATAAATACATATATAGAAATTCTATGGTAAGAAGGACAATGTATTGACCAGGAATATGATCAGATAACAAAAGTTACAGTTCTAACCATTATGGAAATTGTTTAATTTATGCACACCATATTCTATCACCTATCATATCATATTCAATCAACTATCACACATTCTATAGAGCAGAGATTTTCTTTATTTTGACATCATAAGCTATTGAACATAAAGGGGGTTATTTATCAAAGGTCGAGTTGTGTTTTTCAGGAAAAATTCAAGTTTTCGAGACTATATTTTTAAGGTAAAAAAAACCTCAAATTTTTTGTTTTGTTTTTTAAGAATTTTTTCAGATTTATTATACCCCAAACCTGTAAATAGTTTGAATCTGAAAATACACCATCTAAAGTCTGTTGGGGTTATGTAGAAGCCAATGGCAGAGGCCACTTAAACTTGAAGAATTGAATTTGAAGATGTTTATCACCTCATGATGTTTGAGGGGTTTTTTTAATGGGTTTTGCTCTAAAACGCGATCAATTTGAGTGATTTGAGGTTTTTTTTGGCCGAAAACTCAATCAATTTGAGTATTCATGTTTTTCACCCTGACTACACTGATCCGAGTTTTTTTACATTCCAGTTTTTTCGAAAATTAGAAACCATTCAAGTTGCAAGTTCATTTAAAAATCCTTCTAGGTCTAAAAAAAACTCACCTAGCTCTAAAATTTGACCTTTGATAAATAACCCCCAAAATGCGTTATGCTCTGGATTCCTTTATTTTACATTCAAGACTTTCAACATATGGATTGTAGAGTTCACTATTTATCTTCTACCAAGCTGGCAAGTGAATAATTGTAATGTGAATGTGAAAAAATATAGATAATAGGTTTGAGAGTTATTGCAGTCTCAACATGTGTTGAGCACATTTCATGTACTTATTGTGCTTTGGTCTCCTCTTCTAACCTAATATTTTTCTTTTCCCTTCTTTTGGAGGTAATGTCTGGAATTTGCATTATGAGCTGGACCCACAAGAAAAACACCACCCATATTTAAATAAGGTAATACCACAGCTGACATACTGTAGATACAGTGCAGCAACTGCTGATATGAAAATAGCAAAACAAAAAAACAAAATAATACAATTATTAAGAAACACTTAATTTGTCAGTTATTTAGGTATCAGTTTTCAGTACAAGTTCTTGGTTCATAGCCATATAAGTGGAAAGTCTCATCAGTTTATAAATGGAGTCTGGGTGCACATGCCCTAGACCTACAGCTCAAGGTGGAGCTATCATACCAGGCAAAAGGAACGGCAAGTGCTCACAGATCCCACAGGACAGGCAAAGTACAGTAAAAGAACTGATTAATTGCCTATCATTAACGTGTAAGGTTTACCAGAAGAACAAAGCAGAGCCAATACTGATGTGTGAGCAAAACAAAGGCAAAATCTATGTTTGCGCCCCGGCAGAAGACAGGTAAAAATTGAGCAAAAACCCAAGTTGTACAAATTTTTCGGATCTAATGCCGGAATCGCTAAATTTTTTTGGGGTTTTGCCCGAAAACCCTGAATTTTTTTGATTATCAGACGAAACCCAGATCACGATATCTTCAAATTGTAAAAGGGACATCTCTCATTGACTTATTCATGAACTTGGCAGGTTTGAAATGGTGGATTTTCAGATTTGGACTTTTTGCAGCTTCGGGGTACAATAAATCTGATCTAAATATAAAAAAAAAATTTCTCTAACAATTCGAGTTTTTGACCTAAAAAAAAAAGTAAATAACCCCCCTAGTATTAAAGGAGGGGGTTCCAGCATTAAATGACATGGTGACTATCTGCATTAGATAAAAATCCCTGGCACCAATGTACAGGTATGGGATCCTTTATCCAGAAACCCATTATGCAGAAAGCACCCTAATTATGGGAAGGCCATCTCCCATAGACTTCATTTTAATCAAATAATTCTAATTTCACAAATTTTTCTTTCTCTGGAAAAATAAAACAGTGCCTTATGCTTGATTCTAACTAAAGATATTATTAATCCATAGTGAAGGCAAAACACTCCTATTGGGTTTAATTAATGTTTAAATGTTTTTAGCAGTCTGAGTGGGAGCTAGTCACCCACTGTCCACCTATGCCACCCAGGGTGGTATAGGTGAACAGTGGGTGACTAGCTTCCAAGTGAATTATGGCTAGCTGTTAAAGACTAATTACATCATCTGTCCATCTATTTGTTTTTAAAGTGTGAGTTTTTTTATGGGCATTGTCCAACACTACTCACAAAGGTTGTTGTAGTGAATTGTATGTTTATAGGGCAGCGTATCTTTTAAGTAATTTAAATTAAAGTTTATATTTTAACATACTCAATGTGTTCACAAGCTGAACTGGTTATCTGGGGGTCAATCTGAAGCTGATGCATTGGCAACATTGCATGTAGCCACAGAGGGCCTTAATTGTTACATGATTGTTATATTTTAATTAACCTGCAGTTTCTGACACAGTAACGGAATTCTTATGCTCTCTTGTGGTTGACTCAGTCACAGGTCCCAAGCATTCTGGATAACTGGTCCAATGCCTGTACTATTTTATATGAGAACAAGTTTCATTGTACATTTCTGTAAAGACCCATGAATGGCTGAAAATGAAGTGTATTCTACAGCACTCATGTGTTATTTGTCTTGTAAACATATGCTGTATTGCCCAATTCAAACTTCAACAAATGCCTAAATGTCTACACAGTAGCTTATGTAACTCACAGGGACTCCCAATATTCATAGTGGTTCTCAGCATTAAATAGTACAGTGACCTACAACATTAACTGGTACTGTCAGAAACTGCCTAGTCTAGAACCTTACATTTTATTTGCTGGCAACTACTTCTCCTGATCAAGTCACAGAAGGCTGTGTAAGGGCTGTGTAAGTTCATGCCTGCATAACATATTTCATTCACGTAATTAAACAGTAGTTTTGTGTGAGTGAGTAAAAATTCTGTTGAAAAAATGGATTCCGTGCTATGGAATCTTCATTTCACTTTTGTAACATTCATATATCTAGCAAAATCTAGCAAATTTAAGTTAGATATTTATTTATCTGCTGCTAGCTTCATTCAGTTTTATTTTTAAATTGTTCTGCTTCATCTATTGCCTCTAGATTCATTATCTGCTGTCCTGCTTTCTGCATTGTAGTTGGTGTGCTTTTTTTCCATAGAAGTGAGCAGTGCTCTGATTGGAGAAGTTGACAAATCTGAATGGAGAGCAACCAGCCCTATTCTGCCTTTACTTCTCTAATATGCCTTCCTTTTTCTATTTTCAAACCTAACTTTATGGTCAAGGAAAGTATATTTATGATCCTACTGGGGGCAAACAAAACCCCTAGTTAATCATCTGCTGATTATGTAAACATATTCCATAGACTGAGTCACAGTAACCAAGTCTCTTTTTAGGTAATGTTGGTTTAAAGCTGAGACAGTAAGGGGGTTATTTATCAAAGGTCTAGTTGTTTTTTCCAAGAAAAATTAAGAGTTTTGAGGGTATTTTTTTTGTCAAAAATCAATATTTCATCTTTTTTTACATTTTTTTCAAATTTTTCGAGATTTAATATACCCCATACCTGGATATAGCTTAAATCCAAAACTAGACCATCTAAAACCTGTCGAATTCATGTAGGAGTCAATGGCAGAAGTCCCTTGAACCACTAGAAGATGTTTGTATCTTCATGATGTGAGATATGTTTTTTTCAGTGGGTTTTGCTCAACTCGAATTTGCTGATTCGAGTTTTTTACATCCAAGTTTCTTCTTAAGTTAGAGACCATTCGAGTTGTGAGTTCATTTGGAGGTTTAAAAAAAGCTCACAAACCTCTAAAACTCAACTTTTGATAAATAACTCCCTTAGTGTAAAAAAAGATCTCAGTACCCCAGGCAGATCAGACATTGAGGATAGCATGAGCATGAGACTATGCCTCTACTTCTTTATGCACAGATGATATCTGAAGCAACATACTTATGAGCAGCAGCAGAAGTTGCAAAGTTTCTTTTGAATAACATTGCCTATAGCAAACTTCTCATATGTCCAGCATGAAATTTAGCCTCCTTAACAATTAAAGTATCACTTTCAGCAAACAATAATATTCATTTTCATAATATAAAATAGTCCAGTGGCTGAAAAGAGAGAGCATTTTTTAAGGCTAGAGCACTTCGTATTCACGATAACGATTCACGATAATAGCTGTTACAGAAAGAAATTACCAACAATGGAAGCAACAAAATAGCATTTTTCACTTTTAAAATAGACTAGCTGCTAAAACTGATGTATAAAAAACAAACTGGGGCTCATTTATAAACACTGGGCAAATTTGCACCTGGGCAGTTTCCCATAGCAACCAATCATTGACTGGCTTTTTACAGGCAGCTGCTGGTTGAACAATGAAAGCAAACATTTGATTGGTTGTCATAAGTTACTGCCCAGGTGCAAATTTGCCCAGTGTTTATAAAGGAGCTCCACTATCATTTCCATAAATAAAAGAGGGAAAAAAGTCCATTGCTCAAATTCAAATGCATATCATTAAAAATTTGTTGTTAGTACAGGTATGGTACCTGTTATCCAAAAAGCTCTGGACCTGAGGTTTTTCCAATAAGTATTAATGATATTGTAATGTAGATCAAGTACAAGGTAATGTTTCATTACTACAGAGAAAAGGGATATGGTTTTTTAAAGTTTGGATTATTTGTATAAAATGGAGTCTATAGGAGACAGCCATCACATAATTCGGAGCTTTCTGGATAACAGGTTTCTGCATAATGGATTCTGTACCTGTACTTCACTTTGGCCAAAATACTGTATGCATGTAACATCAAGGATTCTTATTATAACTAAGCTCTATAATTGCCTCTTTGTGTATTTAATGCAAATCAAATCCATGAACGCTTTATGTAGGGTTAAAGTGGTTATGGATTCAATAGTGTATAATAAATTAATTTCTTCCCTAGCTAGGTCTGTGAACTTATATAGTAAGGGTACAAACAAAGTATAGATTTAAAAAAAGAAATGAGGTATTCTATGTGAGTTTTCTCTTCTGTGTATAATAATACAAACTGTATTGGAACATACATTGTTCAATCAATGTCAAGGACAAAGGTCCCTTGCATAACACTGAAATCTTTATAATAATCCTTTTTTTCTGACAAAAGCCTTGTGTAATCTTCACTTCACCCAATGCATTGCACAGATAAAGCTGTTATACAATAAAAGGGCCTACTAGCTGCCTGTCTGATACATTCATTCCAGGGTGTGATAAAAGTGGGGTGAAGTAGAAGAAGACAGGAAAGTGTGTCATAAGGTGGGCTTAATCTGAAAATGCTGGTGGAACAAGATAAATTGGACTCCAAACACTATTATGTTAAAGGCTTGGATAGAGGAAATCGACAATAAATCATGAGCCTGTGTTGGATTTGCTATGTCATATTAAAGCAAAAGTAGAGTGACTCTAAGACCAAAGCTAAGGTACCACCCTAAGAGAGATCGTAAATCATTAAATGTCACTTGCTTAGCCTAAGAGTAGGCATGTGCACAATGGCTGGAAGCAATTTAAAGGGGTGCCATTATAAAAAATTGTGAAGGGCAGTTATCAGACCTTCCAGAGGTCTCCATACATTCAATTGTGACATGGTTGATGTTAGGGAACTGCTAGGCATATCGGCATAGACAGCATTAAGAAGGGAAAGAATTAATCTTCTTCAGACACTTTGTAGCGCAAAACTATGCATCATCTGCACACAACAGCTATTAGTCATATTGTACAGCCCTTGTGATGAACAAGTTAAAAACTTCTTGGTATCTGAAAAGTAAAATATTAAATATACCTAATATATCAGTAGGCTCTCCATTTATTATGTATTATTTAGACAGCAAATGAGGATAAAAAGCTAAAGGCAGCACTTTTTTATGCAGGTATCTTATAGTAGATCTAAGATAAGGTGTCTTTCCTTACTGTGAAGCACTATGCCATAAGTGTAATAAAATAAAAGTTTAAACATTTAAAAATACAGGATTATTTCCCATCAGCATGTCATATATGTAGTTTAGATAACACTTGCAAGTGTATGGAGGCCCTATGGGTGAAATTTCAGCTAGAGTAATGAAAAGAAAAATCATTGAATCTTATAATGAAATTTATCCACAGCACTAGCATGGGTGAGTATTTAGGAAATAGTAGAAATAACATGGTTGTGACAATGGCACTACATTTTAGATGTACAAACTTTGGGCATCTCTACAACATATTAACCGAGAAAGACTTTTCACGGTTAAACAGAAGGAAATTGAATGTCAACGCAAATATACAGTACCTTTCAGTATAGTCTCCTTGTTAGAAACAAAAGACGTAGCAACACAAAACCATTATAGCTTAATAGAAGTGTTAGGGGATTATTTGTCAAAGGTCGAGTTATGTGAGGTTTTTTTAGACCTTGAATTAAATCGATTGAACTCAAAACTCAAATGGTTTGTAATTTAAAGAAAAATGGTTAAGTTAAAGTTAAAACTTGAATTAATCGAGTTTTCCATGAAAAAAACTGGAATATCTCAAATTGATCTAAAATTGATCTTGTTTTTAAGCGAAACCCTCCTAAAAAATTTAAATTAGTATCCTTAAATGGTTCAAGGTACCTCTGCCATTGACTTCTACATGACCTTGACAAGTTTTAGCTGCTGTGTTTTCGAATTCAAGCTATTTCCAGGGTCCAGGGTATAATAAATCTCAAAACATTTGAGTTTTTGTTAACCTGAAAAATCTATTTTTGACTCAAAAATAACCACAAAAACTCAAAGTTTTCATGGAAAACACAACTCGATACTTAATAAATAACCCCCCAAGTATAACAAAACCCTGCATTTAAGGCATGTAAGTTAACTGGGACAACTGAATATTTTACAAGGTACAAAGAGGCCATCAATGCCTGCGAATATCAACAAGGCAAGCTAAAAAGAGAAAAAAAGAATGAAAAAGCACTACAGTGAAGAGTAAAACAAATTTCTAATTATTTTTATAATTATTTTATAAATATGTATAAATAGGAAAACAAATTAAGCTATAGGAAGTGGGACCCCTGGTAACAAAGTGAGATACATTGGTGAATTTACCAGATTTTAAATTGTTTTTCTTTAAGCATTTCAAGTATTGAAGACTGGGCAAATCCTATATATAGGTTGCTAAATTTCACAAATACCAGGAGCAACTACTACAAGCACAGATCTGATTGGTTGCCATGGGTAAGTGCAGTGTACCATTAAGCATACATGTTCAAATGTGCACTGCATGGCTCTAAACAAATCTGTGCTGCCAGAGCTGATAAATTATCAGCCCTGCAACATAAAATATAACAGGTATGTGTTTCAAAACTGATGCTCTGGGTATATATTTCACAAATGTGATTGTTTCTCAGTTTCCATTACATATATTGTGTACCACAACTGTTGTGTGTGTGTTATATAGGCATAAGGTGCAAAGCACAGATATCGATGGTGTTATGTAATAAAAGACACAACGTTTGCCCCGGAGAAATAACCCAAAGCAACCTATCAGCAAACAGCATTTACTGGTCACCTGTTTAAAAGCATATATTTTATTATGTGTTACTGCTTATGGGTAAACTTATTGCTCTTTATTACATATAGGGGTAAAAGTCCTCTTGACACCCACAGAATCAAGTACAAAAGGAGGCCTTGTAAATAAATGTGCATGACCAATCTACATGATGAGCATAATAGTGCAAATCCAACTTGTGGCACATTTACAAACAAGATGAACCGTGCATATATTAGATCATCATTTGCACAGAATTTTTGGGTGAACACCCATGACACTGGAATTCTGTGAAAAAGTTGCATCAGCTTTTAGACTTACATCTCTATGTTTTTTTCTGGGTTATTACAAATATAAAATATCTGCTCTATTGCCTTTAATACTTTGGCTTTTTTGGATGTTTTGCCTTTAAATAGATACAATATGATACAAAAAGTCTGCACAAAACTTTTTGGAAAAGCAGTAAAATGCTCAGGGGTCCCTTTAGCATGCAGTTATTGTTCAGAGTTGTGAAATCAGGGAGTTTTTTTCTCTCAAGAACTATAAGCTCATTTTGTATGATGATGAACTATTAAATAATTTGATGGGAAAAAGCTAATTTTGGCTTTGGCAGTTTAAAATATTCTAAATATAAAAAAGTATCTAAGATTAACATACTAGAATTACAGATTCATATGTAGTTTTTTATAAACTACATTTATACTTGAAAACTACTTTTTTTGTGATAAAGAACTTTTTTTTCCAAATTTGCCTTAGTGGAGTTCCAAATTGCTGACATATTGGCCATTTGGTCATTGGCTGCAAGAACATCAGAAAGAAGGAAGTCCTGGGGCAAGCCTGGGGGATGCTGACCATAGACACATATAAAGGTGATATTCCGGTAGAAATGAGTAAGGCATTGTTATGAGCGAATTCTGCCCACGGGAGAAGATCAGACCAGTCATCTTTCAAAGAGACACGTGGCACCTTAAATTGTTCAAGAGTTTGGTTTACCCTTTCAGCAGCTTCATTTGATTGAGGATGATAAGAAGAGGAGAAGTGAAGAGAGACGTCAGGGGATTACACAGGAAACACAAGAATTAAAGATAAATTGGGTGCCTCTATAGGACACAATTTCTACAGGCAATCCATGAAGAAGAAAGATATGGAGGATAAAGAGTTGTGACAGTTCCAATGCAGAAGGAATTTTATATGAGGGAATTAAATGTAAAATTTTGTTGAAATTATCAGTTACCACCCATATGATGATGTTGCCCTTAGAATGTGGTAATTTAACAATAAAATCCATCGCTAAGTGAGTCATTGGATGGGAGGGTACAGGAAGTGGCTGTAACAACCCAAAAGGATGAGAATGATTGAGCTTAGAAGATGCACAGATGGAACAAGAAGAAATAAAATCTTTAACATCTTTTTGCATGGATGGCCACCATACCAGACCATTCGGAGACTTATTTTTACTGGGCCCAGCCTGTCTAGAGCAGTGGGTCTGTTGCACAATAGAGTGAAGAAGTTCAGGAGGAATATGGACCATGTCAATAGGAGTATCAGATGGTGCAAAGGACTAAGCAAATTGTATCTGAGAAGCAAATTGTGGAAGAAGAGATGCAATAATCTTGGTAGGAGGAATAACTGGGTCATTGCCCTCACTGTGTTGATCCTGTTTCACAGCAATGCAACGCAAAGCACAAGACCCATTGGCACTGCCATCTTGAAAGTGGCGCCAAAGCCATCAGGTGCTCCTCACAACTGAGTTACAATGGCATCCACATTTCATTCATAAATAGCAGTTTCCCATATGCTCACCATATATATCTTATGGTTTGGGTGACCTTGCCCCAAACCTTTCGCTTGTTACACTCCGCACACAGCTCTATATCAGGGTGCTTTATATCGGGGTGCTGTGCCCTTAACCCGTAGCAAGGGGACAGAGTGCACCATAACAGCAAAATGGACTTATGCTTCACAGGCCTTCAACAAAGCTTTATTTCCCATCTGATTTCCTTATTCCTTTGGTGTGTGAAGTGCTCGTCCATATTGCTGTTACAGTGGATTATCTTCTCAGCCAAATTTTTTTTTGTAAACCTACAAATTCCAAAGTTCAAGCTTAATGAAACCCACAATTACTAAACATCTATATCTCTGTGACGGATAACCATATACATTTTAAAAAGAAACTAAGAACCTAGGTTACATTTTTGTTCAGTTTTTGCTTCTCTAAAGAAGACAGCCACAGAATTGTTGATGCCTTGTTATATCTTAGTTTTCCAGTTCCGTTACATAAAATGACTCCAAGGGGTTAATGAGCGAATACAAAACTACAAATACAATGAAAATCAAACTTGCATGCATTTCAGTTTTTTTTGTAAGCAGTAAGAAACTTCATTATTCCTAACTGTCACTGTTCCATTAGAGCAGCTAATCCCAAATGAGTTATTTAATGATCTCTTCAACATTTCCAAGGCTCTCCTCAAAACTATTAGCAAAATATGCACATGATCCTATTTACATATTTAAATCAATCATAGTTTCTCTGCTTGGGCATGTTTCATTGACTTTTAGCTTGCTGCTAATGAAAACCTAATCAAGAGCTTCAGGCAGACCCTTCATATATGTGCTGCAGGATTCCCATACAATACCCATGACACAGGTCATTATCAGCATTTACCAATTTATCCATCAGTGTCTGCCATACACAGCCAGCAGCCTGATGGGGCAGTGTGTTCATTGACCTGACAGATGATTTTGAACAAATTGTCAGTTAATTAAAATATATATATTCTATAAAAAAATTTTTATGTTTTTAACTCATACAAGCTCACTCTGCCTGTTGCATTTAAAAGAATATAAGGACAAGTTACATGCCTGTGTGTGCAGATTTTCTATTCTATAAAAAAAAAATCAGTATTAGACAACATGAGTTTTATGCAAAGATATTCATATAAACTGCAACTGATCCCAAGATAAGATTACAATTTCTCTCTATTCTGCCCTGTAATAATAAGGATTTAAGGGTGTTGTAGCTGTAGATACTTCTGGGTTTATCTTTACAGTCACAAGTGATCCACTTTCTTTATTGTAGGATGTAAAACTCCCTTTGTAGGAGCCCAGCGACTAATATGTGTTAAAATGCATAAGGTAGTAAATGGCAATTACTGTAAGGCAATCATTTTCAGATGGGTTCATTCATTAAGTTAACAAGCAATAAGCTAACAGAGGCTCTTAGATGAGCGGCACAGCTGACATGTTAGAGAGGGAGCGATTTATATTACTGCTATCAATCTTCTGTTAACCATTGTGTCTTCTGCATTAATGGGATATGGCCAGTATTAACTAAGTTTGCATTTACATTTTTACACGCAGTTGCTGTTTGCATGTCATCGGCCTGCGTTTTGTAATTACTCCCTAATGTCAGAATAATGTAAAAAGATCACATTTCATTGTGTTGTATAATTACAATTCGTACTTGGTGATCGTGAGAAGTGTGTCTCAAGAAAAAGGCAAGGGCATTGGGCAAATGATTAAGGAATTTGTACGGCATTAATCACATGTTCATCACAAGTGGTGCACAGCAAATGTGGATTTTAAGAAGTAGGCGCGACCATTTGTCCTGGTTCCCCAGCTTCACAAGAGACCCTCGAGGAAAATATTAATTCTGAAATAAAGAACATATTAGTTCATTTATGTATTTCTAGCATATGCACCTGAAGACCAGCAGCTGTTATTGAAGTACACATCACACTGATACGTGATTTATTCATCTGGTCTCTTCATGCTGTTTAGGATCAATTCTTAGGCCTGGTTCAGACCATTTTCTTTTCATCACAATCAGTGATTGATGCTCAGTCATAAATAGTCTCTGTGCCTACAGTAGGTTTATTATGTTTATGAATGACTAATGCCATGATGAGTTAGACAAAGTTTTATGCAGCATTTTGCTGTTGAGCCATCCTGCCCCAAATGAAGTATGTACAGGTATGGGATCTGTTATCCAGAATGCTCGGGGCCTGGGGTTTTCCAGATAACAGAACTTTCCGTAATTTAGATCTTCAAACCTTAAGCCTACTAGAAAATCATGTCAACATTTAATAAACCAATAGGTTGGATTTGTCTCTAATAAGGATTAATTATATCAAGGTAATATTTTATTATTACAGAGAAAAAGGAAATCATTTTAAAAAATTTGGATTATTTGGATAAAATGGAGTCTATGGGAGACAGCCATTCTGTAATTCAGAGCTTTCTGGATAATGGGTTTCCGGATAAGGGATCCCATACCTGTATCTTGGCATTCATATTATTACATGCTTATTGCTCTTAATTACAGTTATGAAAATGCATTTCAGCACCCCTTTTAAATATGTTTAAGTCATAGGGATATATTTGTCAAAGGATGAAAATAGATCCCTCCAAGGGAGACTTCATAGTTCTTACCTTGTGTCTATATTTATCAGGGGCAATAGCGAGAGTTCTCCTTTTTCATGAATACAGTCCTAAAAAATGTATGCAAGTGTTGCTGAATTGCAGTCAGCTCTATATTGACACTTTTATAAACAAACTGAGACCTGATTTTATACAGATATATGATCTGTTATCCGAAAACCCATTATTCAGAAAGCTCCGAATTACAGGAAGGTAATTTTCCATAGACTCCATGAAATTTAAAAACCTATTTCCTTTTTCTCTCTAATAAAAAAACAGTACCTTGTACTTGATCCTAACTAAGATAAATCCTTATTGGTGGGAAAACTGCAATGAAAATTCGCAGGCGAAAAATCCGCCGCGTGAATAAAAATTGTTGCACGCCCTTTGATTCTAATGCATTTGGACAAAGTAGGCACACATATAAAAATTGACGCGGGTGTCTAAATTGAAGCGCGTCAAAATAATTTTGAGGCCAATTGACCAATGCGTTTCGCTAATTTTTCACTGTTTCGTGAATCTCCCGGTAAATTCTGTAATTTTTTTGCGAAGCGAGATGGTATAAATTTGCCCATCACTATCAGTGAGTACATTTACATGAGTGCCGACATCCTGCTACATATTTAGATATATACACATTCAAAAACAATATTTTACCTTATTTTAAAGGCCATCAGATTGCAGAATACTACTGGCAAATGTGTGTAATATTTGCACACACATTTAGGGCTCAGAAATAAATGTAATGTTACAGGAATTGAGATATTATTACCAGAATACATTTCTCAAGCTCTAAGGCTTTAAATATAGAAACACCTGGAGTGCAGAGATATATATCCCTCCATAATATATTCACAATCTCCATACACTGGCTGAACTAATTCTCTGTGAGTGGCAGGTGGAATAAGGCAATATATTAAGTGTCAGTTCCATCAGGCAGATGAAGCATAGGTGGAAAATAGACAAAGCACAAGAATTCCATTGTTTCAGACAAAGAGAGGTTCAAGATATGAAGCTAATGCAAAGTAAAATTTAGCAACAGGCGGAAAGAAAGAAAGAAAGAAAGAAAGAAAGAAAGAAAGAAAGAAAGAAAGAAAGAAAGAAAGAAAGAAAGAAAGAAAGAAAGAAAGAAAGAAAGAAAGAAAGAAAATAGTAATTTTTAAAAACATGAGAGAAATATTATTCAACTAACAATGCAGTATCTGTGACTTTTGTATCAGTTAAATTAAACCCCCAATTCCAGGGTATTCTAGGGTTCCCACAGTTGCCATTATCAACAGGGCAACAGACTTGAGTCCAAAATGTCACACGCTAATACTGTTATAATAGCAAACAATAGAAGTGACACCTTCCCCAAAATAAAAATGCTAACAATTATGTTCATTACCAATAACAGCATTGTACTGGGTTGTGATAATATTCAAATTTTAGGGAATTTCAGGTAAAAATACACTTTCCACATTGCACTTGTGTAAGTAAATGACCATTTATATCTATCTTTGGTCATGTAGATTAGGGCTGCGTAACTGGAGGTCAGATGCAGTCTTCCAAGGAATATTTAAGGACCCCATCCAGCACAATAGTTCCTTCATATATTTCTTCGGTATCAGGTAATTGGCTCACTTACTTAGGAAAAAACAACTGGGTAGCACTGAGTAGAATTTACTGTAGGAATACTGAGCTGCTTTTATAAGATGAGGACACATTTTGCTGTCCCCTGTTTGAAGGGACCCTGCACAACGAAATTTAGTTTCAGATACGGATCACATATAGTATGGTACAACTACCACTGGCACAGGAGGTGCAATTGTACTGGGGCTTTCCCACATTTTGAAACTTTGAATTTACAGTTGGTTGGTTCAAATAAATAAGAAATAAATAACCATAAATTGTTCCCACTATGCAACGTCTGTTTCCAGAATTTCACAGTGTAAGCAGCTGCACAAAAAATTGCAACCATCAAAGTTGCATGCAATGCGATATATATATATATGAGCAAATTAACATGCTCATTTCATGAATTGCATGCAATTTGGAGCAAGGGATTGCATCACTTCTGGTACACCAATGGAAGTCAATAGCACCTACCGACACAACACACTAGTAGTGATGAGCGAATTTATTCGCCAGGCGCAAATTCGTGGCAAATTAGTTGTGAATAAATTTGCAAAACCGCAGTGTAAAAAAACTGGACGCCGGCGTCAAAAACGCAGATTTTTCACCATTTCACGAATTTCGCAGGAAATTTGCGAATCTTTCAGTGAAGCGAAACGCCCCAAATTCACCCATCCCTGCACACTAGTCCAGACATGTGGTATTTCCAATGTTGGCTTGCATCAATGAGCACAATAGCCAATCTTTTATTAGAGGGGGCTGTGTGGCAGCTTTGTCACTCTCTGCAAGTACATGAATGTGAAAGGAGTGTGTATATGAACTAAAACCAATACAGCATTGCTGAAAACTTTACCAAAGCGGTTGTTCACCTTTTGGTTAACTCTTAGTATGATGTAGAGAGTGGTATTCTGAGACAAATTACAATGGGTTTTCATTTTTTATTTGTGGTTTTTCAGTTATTTTGCATTTTATTCAGCGGCTCTCTGGTTTTCAGCAATCTTTGTATTACTCATCTTTCTATCCAGGCTCTTGCCTATTCATTTTCCAGCCTCTTATTCAAATCAATGCATGGTTGCTACAGTAATTTGGACCCTAGCAACCATGCATTAATTTGAAAAAAAGACTGGAATATGAATAGACGAGAGCCTGAATAGAAAGACAAGTAATACAAAGTAGCAATTACAATAAATGTGTGGCCCTACAGAACATTTCCTTTTAGATGGGGTCATTAACTCAATTTAAAAGCTGGAAAGAGTCAGAAAGATCATTCAGAAACTATAACAAAATTAAAAAAGTGAAGGCCAGTTGAAATGTTTCTTAGCATTAGTCATTCTGTAACTTACTAGATGTTAAAGGGGACCCATCACCAAAAAAAAAATATTCAAAATCCTATTCTATCCCATTAGTCAAGCAAAATGAACTTTAATTACACAATATAAATTATTTGAATCTTGCTTCCTTCAGTCTGGGATTTCAAAATTATAGCAAGCAGGCAGCAGCCATTTTGTGGACACTACTTTTAAGGAAACCCTTGCATCATCTCAGAATCTTGTTTGTGCACCAGAATGGGGGACCTGATGTCCATCCCCATGCCCTGGCTACACAATTAAATGTTGAAGAGAACAGGGGAATGTGTGGAGAGCAGTGACATCTATGAAGTGCTGAATGGAAAGTGAAAGTAATGGTCTGCCCGCCTCTATGCCCAGGGCATAGAGGAGTGGCAGACAATATTTGATTGACAGCTGAGATTTTAAAATGAGCTTACAACAGCTATGAATGCTTTAATAAAAAACAGAGATTGGATTTCATGTTTAATTTGAAAAGGACTTTTATTAAACAGATTTTTATGTCTGGGTGACAGGTCCACTTTAAGATACAAAACCAAAAAGGACTTTAACTCCACAATAGATGTGCCCAAAATGATCTAATGGTAATGTAAGTAATTACACATCAAAACAAAAACCGATTTTTATTTATCACCATGCCATATTATTCAAATTAAAACCATTTAAAAACAAGCAGCGCTGCATGTGAGAAAGGAGGGGGTCCCTTCCATATGGACATCCAACCCCATTAGCTGACCATGTCAATCAGATATGGGACAATTTGCATGCCAGTGTGTAAAAGGAATATTAATCCTCTAGTAGAAGATGGACCTTGAAAGCAATAAATGCAAAGTCACAACTGTGATCTTCTATGATTATTCTGTGTTCAGTTGAATAAATCCTTGCTGGTCCAAATACAGGGAAAAGTCCCAAAGTCAAAGAGCAAAATAGCGTGCACGCATTCCCCAAAATAACTTAAAAATTTGAAAAGGGGTTACAAATAGTTGTTTGGATATTCTTTGCCCTTGGGCCAATGTTCAATGTAAATAAGATGGCTCCAATGGGGGTTAATAAATTCTGTTCGTGCTGGAGTCTGTATGATCCTGAGGGAGCGCTATCTAGAGCTTCATTGCACATTAATTAATAAATAGTCCAGATGACCAAAATTAGCGATGTAGCAATCGCAAAAGGTACTCCCAAGTATTTCAGTCAGAATGTAAGTGGTATATCCCAAATAGGGATGTAGCAAACGGCGGAAAAAATGTTCGCGAACATATTCGCGAACTTGCGTCAAAAATGCGAACGGTTCGCGAACCCCATAGACTTCAATGGGAAGGCGAATTTTAAAAGCTAGAAAAGACATTTCTGGCCAGAAAAATGATTTTAAAGTTGTTTAAAGGGTGCAACGACCTGGACAGTGGCATGCCAGAGGGGGATCAAGGGCAAAAATGTATCTGAAAAATACATTGTTGACACAGCGCTGCGTTTTGTGCTGTAAAGGGCAGAAATCACACTACGTCACTCAGGTGATGTTTCTGGACACGGAATGTGAAAAAGCTCACACAGCTAGGTGGCACTTGGTTAAAGACTGGGCAAACAATGCCTGCAAGGGCAACGTATACAGTAGTGGATACGGAATATATTATTGCTGCTGTAAAAACATCACTCAGGTGATGTTTACGGACACGGAATTATTATTGTTATTTAGACAGAATGTGAAAAAGCTCACACAGCTAGGTGGCACTTGCATACCTCCCAACTGTCCCTCTTTTGACCACTCAACCCCCTGTCCCTCTTTTGTACTGGAAAGTCCCTCTTTTCTCTGCACTGAACAGCCAGAAAAAAAACAGTTTCTAACTTAATTAGCTTTTGGCAGAGAGCTCAGAACAGCTAACAGGTGCAAATAAGATACTTTGTAACAATTTTGACTCTGGTTGGTGCTGGTGGTGGTGAACTACTAGGAGGAGCAGCACACCAGTCCCTCTTTTCTCTGAACTGAACAGCCAGAAAAAAAACAGTTTCTAACTTAATTAGCTTTTGGCAGAGAGCTCAGAACAGCTAACAGGTGCAAATAAGATACTTTGTAACAATTTTGACTCTGGTTGGTGCTGGTGGTGGTGAACTACTAGGAGGAGCAGCACACCAGTCCCTCTTTTCTCTGAACTGAACAGCCAGAAAAAAAACAGTTTCTAACTTAATTAGCTTTTGGCAGAGAGCTCAGAACAGCTAACAGGTGCAAATAAGATACTTTGTAACAATTTTGACTCTGGTTGGTGCTGGTAGTGGTGAACTACTAGGCGGAGCAGCACACCAGTCCCTCTTTTCTCTGAACTGAACAGCCAGAAAAAAACCAGTTTCTAACTTAATTAGCTTTTGGCAGAGAGCTCAGAACAGCTAACAGGTGCAAATAAGATACTTTGTAACAATTTTGACTCTGGTTGGTGCTGGTAGTGGTGAACTACTAGGAGGAGCAGCACACCAGTCCCTCTTTTCTCTGAACTGAACAGCCAGAAAAAAAACAGTTTCTAACTTAATTAGCTTTTGGCAGAGAGCTCAGAACAGCTAACAGGTGCAAATAAGATACTTTGTAACAATTTTGACTCTGGTTGGTGCTGGTAGTGGTGAACTACTAGGAGGAGCAGCACACCAGTCCCACTCCCCAACACAGCTAGACTAATAGCACTGGGCTCTTACAGTAGCAAAGTAAAAAAAACAAAAAAGAAAATAAAAGCAGTCCTTACAAGGACTATTGGGTTACAGGCAGCAGTCAGCAGATGAGAGATCAGCAGCAGGACAGCTGCCCACAGCAGCTACATACAGAGCACTGCTGTAGAAGGTAGATTACTAGCCAGCAAAGCTTCCTAACCTAAAATGTCCCTCAAATCCCTGCAGAGTTCTGTCCCTACAATACAGAGCAGTATCAAGTAGATTACTAGCCAGCAAAGTTACTATCAACTGTCCCTCAAATCACTCAACAGCTCTCTCCCTACACTAGCTCTTCCAAGCACACACAGGCAGAATGAAAAAACGCTGCAGGGCTTCAGTTTATATATGGAAGGGGAGTGGTCCAGGGGGTTTGGGGATGGTCCAGGAGGGAGAGCTTCCTGATTGGCTGCCATGTATCTGCTGGTCTGGGGTGAGAGGTCAAAAATAAGCGCCAGCTAAGGCGAACCCAAATTGGCGAACGTCGTGCGACGTTCGCGAACATTCGGCGGACGCGAACAGTCGATGTTCGCACGAATTAGTTTGCGGGCGAACAGTCCGCGACATCCCTAATCCCAAAAGCCATTCTCTGTTGCGGTCATATAGCACTCAAACATGAGGTAAAAGGTTTATACTGACCGTGTGCTGAATTGCGCTCTTAAATAGTGATCGCTGGTGGCGAATCGCGTAAATTCACCCATCACTACTCTCAAATGCTGAAAAGGTTAGTTAGATTGGCCGCATATCCTTGCTGCACCAGAACTCCATTTGCACGCCAGAAATATCCAGGAAAGGGATAGGTAATATCCAGGAAAGAGCTCTGTGTGTCAGACGCAGCGATAAGCCTCGACAGCCACAACCCGTGGCTTTGTCCTCTTGTCCTGATAAACATGGGAACGGTATGCTATAATACAGAAAATAAAACATATCAAATAATACACATGACAACATACTTTAGTTGGAGAATGGCTGCAGCAGAATTTATTAATAGATTTTTAAACATACCATGTACTCTCAAAATACATAAACTAGCCAGCCCAATTCCTTCATTGGGTAGCCTATCCCAAATAGTTCCGCCTTTTGATTCTTTCGGCCAGGAAACTACTTTTATATCAAAAAAATTTTCCTCCAGCTGCGACATTAGTTTTTTTTTTTTTTATTAAGCTTTATTAACAACATATACTCAATACATTACACAACCGGGTGGGCGCAAATCTGGACAGCATGTTGACGATGCTCCTCCTTCACCGATCTTCGCCGACTGACAGGTATCTACAGAACCTTTTAGGTGACGTGATCGCTAACCACCGATCGCCTTTCTTTTCTACCCAGCTGTCGTCCAAGACCTTCAATCAAGCCAGGGTCTTCGCTGACTACAATTTTCTACCTCAGGTAAGCATATAAAATTAACTTTTTCTTTACAGCAACCTTCCCATGCCTGCTATTAAGTGTTAAGCACACTTAACACACCAAAAATTTCTGGACAGTGCACTCTTCAGTTCACGTCAAGGAATCGCTTGATCATCAAATCGTTGGTAAAAAAATTGAATTTTATTCAATATTAAACATCTTTAACAAACTGTTAAACCCTGCGCCATGAGGTCTGATGCGTTTCGTGTCACTGCACTTCATCAGAGACCTCTGAAGTGCAGTGACACGAAACGCGGCAGACCTCATGGCGCAGGGTTTAACAGTTTGTTAAAGATGTTTAATATTTAATAAAATTCAAGTTTTTTACTAACGATTTGATGATCAAGCAATTCCTTGACGTGAACCGAAGAGTGCGCTGTCCAGAAATTTTTGGTGTGTGCAGAATCTCGTTCCCCTAAGCGACGGACTCAGGGCGGCTGCACCTGGGTCACAACGAAATACGGGTAAGATAACATATCTTTGAATACTTTTGAAGCCTGATCCAATGATTTTACGAGGGGTCCGGGGCTTGGTGCACCCGGACCAACAGAAGTGAAGGGTGAGCCCAAAACCGGCATTAGGCGTAATTTAAATAATGAAATAAATTAACTAATTAATTGTAATAAGAGTTTACCGTAGGACTTACAGGTTAACCTTTGCAATCCCAGAAGTACTGCTGAATATTCTTTTTTGTGATTAAGCACACTTAAGCCTACATTTTATTAGTTGTGAATTCACTATAGACATTTTGGAGGTTATTTATCAAAGTTGAATTTATCTGAATATTTTCTGCTACAAACTCCGATTAAATTCGCTCGGATTTATGCTTATTTATTATTACATTTTCCCGAAAATTTGCTTTGCTGGAAAAAAACCCAAAAATTTTTCTGAATTTTTACCCGAAAACTCTGGGGTATTGCACGAAACCCAGCGCACATCAAAGAATCATTGGGTCTTCTCCCATTAACTTTTATGCAACATGGACAGGTCTAAGATGCCGGATTTTCAGATTCTGACTTTTCCATCCTCATGGTTTAATAAATTCTGAAAAATGTGTGATTTTTTAAAAGCCTGATTTTTTTTTAAAAAAAATTACAATTTTTTTCGTGATTTTTGCATTCAGAGTTTAGTAAATAACCCCCCTAAGAGTGCATTTACTAAAACTCGAATATATCCTTTTTTTTCTATTAAAACAAAGTCGACCTAACTCCCATCTACCAATTTAACTCATTTATCAAAAAATCAGCTTGAAAAATCACGACAAAAATTGTGCGACAATTCGTATCGTCCAACTTTTACTAATGTGACACCGGAATCATACGATCTTTTCGAGTTCAGATCTCGATGTCAAGAGGGACATCTGCCATTGACTTCTACATAACCTGAACAGGTTTGAGATGGAGAATTTTTGGATTCAGCTTTTTAGCAGCTTTGGGATATAATAAATCTCTAAAAATTTGTTTTGTTTTTCCCCTAAAAATTTGAGATTCCCCTCTAAAAAACTCAACCAGAAAAATTGAGGCTTTATAAATAGGCCCCTAATTCTATAGGAATCTTTCCTGCCTTGTTAGAAATAGCAACAAATATTATAACCCTGAAAAATCCTTTGTATGGAGAGAGTTTACTCTTCTAATTTAAATATGTGGTATGTGATTGGTTGCTGCCATCTAGTGACAATCCAGTAGTTTCACTGCTAATGAAGGTACAAGTTGGAGATATTGAAAGACAAAATATATGAAAGGCATATTTATTGTAGAGTTTTTTTACTTAGATGCAATTTTATAGTTGGTGTTGGTATTACATGTACAAGTATAGGATCCCTTATCCGGAAACCCCATATCCAGAAAGCTCCAAATTACGGGATGGCTGCATCCCATAGACTCCATTTTATCCAAATTATCCAAATTTTTTACAATGATTTCCTTTTTCTCTGTAATAATAAAACAGTAGCTTGTACTTGATCCCAACTAAGATATAATTAATCCTTATTGGAACCTATTGGGTTTATTTAATGTTTAAATGAATTTCTAGTAGACTTAAGGCATGAAGACCCAAATTACGGAAAGATCCGTTAGGTCCCGAGCATTCTGGATAACAGGTCCCATACCTGTATATGCATCTGAAAGTTACCTTATACTGTATAAACATTTGAAATGTTTCTATATGATGCAGTTAGCAGGACTGTGGAAAATGTGTTCACGTTGCAAAGTCCAACCAAAGGGGTATGCAAGAGACACACTTTTCTAAATACAGGTATGGGATCCATTATCTGGAAATCCATTATCCAGAAAGCTCCAAATTACAGGAAGGCCATTTCCCATAGACTTTATTTAATCCAAATAATCCAAATTTTAAAACATGTATTTCCGTTTTCAATGTAAAAATAATAAAACAGTATCTTCTATTTGATCCAAACTAAGTTTTAATGAATCCTTATCGGAGGCAAAAAAGTATGTTTGGGTTATTTAAATGATTTTTTTAGTAGACAAAGTATGAAGATCCAAATTAAGGAAAGATCCATTATCCAGAAAACACCTGGTCTGGAGCATTCTGAATAACAGGTCCCACACCTGTACAATAATTTAGTAAAAATGAATCGTTTACATTGCATTAATCATTAAAGTGGACACGTAGGAGATTACCAACTTTAGGCTTTCCCTCTTGTGAAGGGTTCAGCGATGTTACCTTTCTTACCCCCATGTACCTCTATGAGGGGGCTGCCATATTTGTGCAGCAGGATTCCATTAGCATTAGAAACTGACAGGTTAAGAAGGGACAGTTAGTTTGGCAAAACATGATCAACATGACCTATAGGTAACATTTTATGTAGATTAATATTTTGAAAAGAAATATTTTAGTGTCAGTATCACTTTAAGCCTTTGGGTGTCACTGTTCCACCAGCTTTCTGCTCTAAGTCATAATTGAGGAAATGTATTTACAATTTATCTGTTAAATCAAAATGACTGGTATCATTTTGAAGTCCTTGGTCTCCCCCTGCTCCTTGAACTTCTTGGAACTGTTTTCTTATCTTAGAAAGTATCTTAGAAAGCGACTTTTATAGGAAAATAACAACTGCCAGTTCAAAACTGCCTTTCTCTGATAATCACCCATACTGACTCAAGCAATTGTTACCAAACTTGGTTGGCATTAGTGGGCTTGGAGAAGTGGTAAGGGGCTCAGCTGGAAGGTCAGTTAAAGTTATAAATATAGTGAGAATATATATTTCATACATGTCAACTCTCCCAGATTTCCTGGAAGTTATCTGGTTTTGGACCTTTTTCCCATTCCCCATATTCCCATTCTCCATATCCACATTCCCCATATCCCATAACTGAACATTTCCTTTATCTGTAATCTAGTAATCTAGTAATAAGAAGGTGGGGTTCTGGGTAAAGGGGGAACTTGAAATAAAAAGCCCAACAGCTGCCGGACTGAAGCCAGGGATTCCCTATTGTTTTAAAGCAAGTGAATATATAAAGAGGGATAGCAATAATAAAAAAGGAGGAGTTACAAATAAAGCAATGATTATATTGTATAAAGTGGGCGATAGATAAGCTAAGATTTACAACCTCTGTTTGTTATAGTTATAGATTTTAATTATGCCAAATTGTATATAATTTACCGTATTGAAAAATTTGGCAGCGTAGAGGTCTCTGGAAATATACAGTAGTAGGAAATCTATAAACAGACTGTACAGTATTGTGATATTTGCTGATATCTGTGTTAACCTAAAATAGTATTCAATTTGGTGTCTATCAAGGGGGTCTTGGGTATCTAGACAGTCTAGAAATAATGAATAATTTGTTTTTCCTGGAGCAGTATGATGGCCTGGTGGATAATGCCTGTTAACAATATTTTCGTGAGCACTGGTAAGAAAATGTATTTTATGATTACTAAAATAGTAAGGCATTCAAAAGCATGTAGAAATGTTCTGGCACTCCTGAGTTGCTGCTATGCTTTGGCTCATATTCCCTGACTTACAGTTGCATGTTATTGTATCTAAGCAGGCTAACAGCACAAGGAAATAAGGAATTTCCACTGATGTAAGTCTGGTAAATGAACTTGTGACTGGTTTAGGTACACAAATGCGATTAGTTTCGGCTCACCCAAGTATGACATTATGCATGTGTTCACACTAAAAGAAATTCATGCTGGCAAGAGAACTTGAGAAAGAAATGTTTCATTCCTGAAACCCAGCTAGGCTAGAAAATGTGTAAACTGCCACATTATGAGAAATTCCTCTGTCAGATATTTAAAGCAAGGGCTTGAAAGGATCAGAATCCATTAAACTACTGCCAATAAGAATATGCCAATGATCTGCTTTATTATAAAAATAAATATCCCCAGTTTAAATGTCCAGGCTTCTCTACGAGAATACATTTATATAACCAGAAGAAAGAGGAGCTTAGTGGGAAATAGTTGGCAAAAGCAGAGTGAATTACATGGCGAAATTTTCAAAATTAAAACTGATTCACTATGAATGAACTCAGAGCCCAGACAAAGTCATTTGGAGATGACTGAGTGGATCAGAGGTGCTGATCATGTGACGAAGGGAAGCTGGTGGGGAGGACTTAACATTGTTGTTTAGTCTGCATTTTTAAGAAAAAGAATAATCCTAATTAAATACTATAGGGCTAAAGAGAGGCATAGAGGAGATAATTATGGGAAAACCTGGATGGATCAGAGACTGCTAGCACTGCTGCACTTTAGCCATTGCTGCAATTAAGAATAATTAAACCTCCCTCCCATGTGGCAGAAGCAGGTTAATTCCATAATTCCGCTTTACAAATTGATATATATTAGAAGAGGATGCCCTGACAAGTTTACAAAAACATGGGACAAGTGGCTAGAGGCTCAACCAGCCCTCACAGTGTAAGGCAAAATTTGCAAATACATAAAGAGTATACAGGTACCTAGATATTCAATATCTTAGATAACCCCGTTGCAAACTACTAGAACATCCACCTCAGATGATACAGTGAAGCAAGGAACCACACAAAGTGCTACCAAATCTCACATATCCTTTAGTTAGATTAAGCAGGTATTAGAATCCCTTCCTGTTAGATCAAGGTACAAGTATAAGTCCTTGTGGCAAGTGGGTGAGCAACTCGTTCACACATATGAACCCCTATACCATCTAACAACCCAATTGCCTAATACACAAGGTAGACACGCTAAGATGTTAGACCAGTCGAGGCTTACAATTTGTATGCTATATCTGCTATCATTGTTTGTACTATATTCACTTGTAAGATAACTTTGCATTACCTACCTGTGTCATACTAATGTTATTCTGATATACTTGAATTGTTAAAAAAAAAAAGAATACTTAAACCTGATCCTAGGCCTAAGAAACAGTACAAATATTGAAAAAGCATAACTTTTCCTTTCTTCTCTAACTGAGAGATCACTAGATTCAAAACAATGCTGCAAACATCATGCCATAGATAGGATGATAGCGAAAGATAGAGTCTGAAGTTGTGGAACAGGGACAGGTGGCAGGGACAGTTTCAGATGTTTCTATATTGCCTGATATATGCCAGGAGAGAAATGCTTGGTGTCTCATTAGCCTGTCTGTATAATTTCTGGCTATACAGGTGTGGGACCAGTTATCCAGAATGCTCGGGACCTGGGGTATTCCGGAAAACTGATCTTTCCGTTATTTGGATCTTCATACCTTAAGTCTACTTGAAAATCATGTAAACATTAAATAAACCCAATAGGCTGGTTTTGCTTCCAATAAGGATTAATTATATCTTTGACGGGATCAAGTACAAGGTCCTGTTTTATTATTACAGAGAAATGGGAAATAATTTTTAAGCATTTGGATTATTTAGATAAAATGAAGTCTATGGGAGATGGCCTTTCGGTAATTTGGAGATTTCTGGATAATGGGTTTCTGTATTACAATTTGATACGTTTATATTAACACAGCCAACTCCCATGACCTTGCAAATCCAAACACCTATAGACTTTTAGTTTCTTCACTTATCATTGCAAAATGAGATAACTTAAGGTCGAATCAGTCACTGTAAATATAGCTTGGAATGTTCCTTTCTAATCAGCAACTTTGTTTCCTTAGTATTTGTCAGAAGAAAATACACAGTAAAGAAGTTGACAAAGGCTAGATAACAGATGCGGTCTTTGTAATGTGTTTCATTTAATTAACTGTAGTTTTACCAAAGGAAGTCAAGTGTATCTCACATCGCTGAGATGAATTTAGGAAGCAATGGCAATTTCCTAATAAATGGATGATGAAACAGAAGCCCCAAAGTTAGCCAAGATTAGTAGCCCAGTAGCTCATCTATAACAGAAATAAAACATGTGCTTTATGACTACTGGTTGATTGCTAGGGGATGGTTGTCTTGGCATACATGTTGATATGCTTGGTCAATTTCTATATAAATAAAACCAATAGGATTTTATTTGCCACTATATGATATTTTGCAGCTTAGTTACAATCAAGTACAAGGTACAGGTTTATAATTATAAAGCAAAGGAAAAAATTCAAAAAAATAAATTCAATTTGCTTGAAATGGAAATTTTTTTCACCAACTTATAAACGTTATATTATGTCAATGTACAGAACATTCACAACATAATGATTTTATAGCAGTAATTTGCAATACTCAATGAAGCCAGTGTATTTAACTTGTATGTAAAAAGGCAGAATTTATTTTATACCGGGAAAACAATTCTCAAAACGATGCTACTTTACACAGTACCTGTATATAAATTCCAGCCTAAGATAGAACAAAAATTCATTACTGAGAATTCCTTGTTCTATAATATGTGACATTAACTGAGAAATGTATCAAAGCTTGATCTGGGAATGATATTTGAACTTTGAAGGAATTGATCAAACTAGATGGACAAATCTATTGTTTGTTTGGTACGATTCGAGAAATAATCAGTGTTAATGACTGCCCAAGCCATAAGGATTTGTTATCCCAAACTATCTACAAGAATAAATGGTCTGGCATGTTGAATCCCATAGATTCTTTGGCAATGATAACATTTTTCTGTAGAGGTTCTTTTCAAGTGCATTCCATTAATATTGGTATTGATCAAATACACTCCTCTGGATTCAAGGTGGAAGGTGATAAAAAAATGAGCGAATTCATACTGAAATCAAGTCTTTTAATTATCTATAGCTCACGGCTTCAATACATTCCAGTTATCATTATGGAGAGATTCGAAACTTCAGTCTTTGTAACTGTATAAATGCATACGGTATGCAGTATATGCACAGCGCTGGATATATAAATGATAAACATAATAGAAAAACCATAATTAGCTGCATTTCAGTCATAAGTCCTCTGTATAACCATTACTTTTTTTTCTGAGGGATTTTCCCAGGGAAATGATGCCAGTGTTAATAAATTATACTTGGAAAGAATGATTTTATTTGCCTACACTACAAATATTTACACAACTTAATAAATAAGAGGAAATATGTATGGTGTAGTAGAATGAATGCAGGCATATTGTTGTGGATTTCTCTTTCTGCATCTCTTTTTTTTTTTGCTTCCCCCCATGTGGTACTGTAAGAAAATATGTACCCTGATATAAACTATTATCTACTTTGACAGATTAAAATATTTTCAGATTATGTCCTGTATTCACGTAGACAAATACAAGAGGTCTTCTGCACCCATTATCAATATGTTGAGGACACTGAGACATTTTATGCCTTAAGTTTAAAAATGCCCTCCCCTTCAAGCAAAACAGGGATTACTTTCAAGTTAAAAACTGGCAAAAATGGTTGCCCTTTTATTGGCCACCACTGGGATCACCTGACTAAAGCTGCAAACGGTGGGAGCTACAACATGGAGCTGACCACTACTCCTGTATAAACTATAGCAAAAAGGGAATGTTCTGTTCACCAAGAAATGGTAAACCATTACAGCCGGTATTTGTCCAAATATGTTTGTTTTGTATGATTCCTATGTTCTGTGACTTTGCGGCAGCCAAAAAGCCCTATACCACTACAGCCCCTATGATATCCCTAATGCACCACTCTTTCTCCATGTCCTTGGCATAACATTATTAGTTGTTTGCCATAGGGTGCATGTTATTATTGCACAGGTAACCTTCTCACTGGGGCATAGCACCCCCAAATGCATGGTGCCCTGCAGCAAAAGGAGAAGGAGGACTAAGGTTACACTGGTGGCTCCAGTTGCTGGTGGCTCCTGCTGGTCATAAGTGATGGCTCATTATACCTAGTCCATAAGACAGAAAAACAGAAAATATTTATTGTAATCTTTATCTAACCATTACATATTGTATTTAGCTGGAATTACACCTTTAAATACATAAATAGATTTAAAGAGATATTGAAAGCAAGTGCTGCTCTTAGTACCCAAGGCAGCAGGTAAATAAATATGACCAATAGCTTTATTTTCAGATCTGCAGATTAGGCCCTGTTAGTTAATGTTGGGTTGCAAGAAGTCTAGTTCAGAGTCAAAAGACCCAGAATGTGAAGAAAGCATTTCACAATGTCCCAGGAAGCAGTCATTCCAAGGAGAAGAGAGGGGTGCAAAATGGGACAGAGTTCAAAAGCAACCAGGGACAGATGGAATGAGCAAATTGCTGCAAACTGGACAAACACATGTAATTACATGGAAATGCATATAAGTGTGTAGCGGAAAGGAACTCTGTGAGAAAAAGGTCTTTTTTGGATAGTTTGTTTACAGAGAAGCATATGCTTAAATCAGTGTAATATGACAAGATGGACATTTTTGTTTAAATGGTCTGGCATCTTTGCTGGGACAATGTAGAAGAGAAAGGGAGAAGTCATGTAACTCAGACTTCTTACCTGGCAAAAAAAATAAAAATACAGGAGAGGAGAGTCAGTAAACTTGAGCTGTGGCTGTGATACAGCACTGTGCTTATCCAATGTGACAGCATAAAAAGCATTGAGCGTCGTGACTATTGAGAGTGGAAAAGTTTACCAATGCCTGGAGCCACACGGCCAAGCAATGTAAATTCCTCTTGTGATTCTGCACAGTGACACTGCTAGGGCCTACAATGGAATTGCAACAACACAAAGCTTGTTTTGCTGGGAAAAGCCATTTAGTCATCAGGTGAAATATTACCATACTGTGCTGAATGATCAAATGCAAGAACTGTTTCTAAGGCTTATTGTATGCATCAAATATAAGATTATATTTTAAATCAACTTTAAAGACACATGCCAAAGTCATTATAAAGAGTAAAGTATTTTGGTGAAGATTTTACCAGCCTGTAAGCGAGGGGGCAATATAATGAGGTAGCAAATAAAATTCAATACATTTTAGTCTTTAGCTGTGTTATCTTTTCTTGTGTGGAGATAGTTCAGTGTCCTTGCCTGGTGCATTGCTCACGTAAGACAGATTTAAATCTTTCTGTTGCAACAAATACATTTGTGTTAATGGTATAGTTCAATCACTGTAATGCCCCTGTACAAGTTGATGGTAGATAAGAAATAAATGGTAAGGGAAAACCAACCACTATTCCCACTTCTAAGCAGCACATAAAGCATGTTTTGCTTTGTACAAGTGTTGTTTACTTGCGGAAATGTAGGTTAGAGATTGAAAAATCTATAAAAGATATCAAACTGCTTAAGTGAGGAAAGAGTATATAACTATAATGATGTCATTACACCCACTCAGAAGAGACCACAGGCACACCTTAAATTTTCTTTCCCGTACAGCTCTTACTTTTTGTTCCATTATATACCTGTTTGGAAGAGCAATTATACAAACTGGTTTTTCCAGCTCTTCCCTGCCAGTGTTTTGAATACAGAGTAAAACAATCCTCTTTTATGAAAAATGTCATGAAAATGATATCTTCCTGCTTTTTCTAGTTTCCAAGAAGAATAGCTGCTACAGTTCTGATGAACGTTATGGAAGTTTTATCTTTAAAAAAAAGGATAAAAATATATATATTTTTATTAACTTTGGGGCTTTATAAGTGTCTGGACAAGGGAACAAATATACATAGCAAACATAACAATCAGACTTAATATTTTTCTTATATCACAAGCAGTTGCATGGGGGTCAAACCAGCATTTGGGTTGCAGTTACGATGGAATTATGGGGAAAATGTGGCATTGTAAGGATGAGTATATGGACGATGCAAGGGCATCAGTCAAAATACCCAAACTAGATATAAATTGTTAATAGATTCAGCCAGAAAGATCCAAGCCTTCTTCACACAAAATGTTACTATTAGAGGCACATTTATCAAAGGTCGAATTTTGAATTGATGTGAGTTTTTAAAACCTCCCCTAAACTCCTACTCAATTCGAGTTTTTTCTCCGCAAAAAACTCAAATGTCAGGAAGACTGCAAACAACTCCAAATTGATCCCTGGACCTCTTCCATTGACTTAAAGGGCCAGTAACATCAATTTTTTTTATTTGTTAGCATAAAACAAAAAAAAAACACAGAGACAAATGAAACGTTTAAATCGCTAAGTTTCCGAAACTCTGCTTGCGCTCCTCTTCAGAAAAGGCGGTGCGGCGACGACCCATCATGCAGTGCTTGATTTCTCCTCCCTGGGTATCTCCTATAAGGAAGGCAGGGAGGAGAAATTGAGAGCCGCACAATGGATCACCGGATCGCCTTTTCTGAAGAGGAGCGCAAATGGAGTTTGGTAAGTTATTTCTTAATAAAGACTTAGCGATTTAAAAATGTAATTTGTCTTTGTGTTTTTTTTCGTTCTATACTAACGAATTAAAAAAAAATTATGTTACTGGTCCTTTAATTGGCAATTCGTCAGGTTTTAGGTGGCAAATAGTCAAATTCGTGTCCTAAAAGGGCCAGAATATGATAAATCTCAAATTAAATTGTTTTTTTTAAAAACTTGAATCCAATTTGAATAACTCCATAGTCGAATTTGACAGTTTTGACCAAAAAATAAAATAAATTGAAAATTCGATAAATCTGCCCCTTAGTATAGATGGGTACTCACAAACAGACTTAAACTGAGGCAGTACTCCCGGTGTCAGGAATACACAGCTGACATATCTTTTTTTTTGTAAAAAAGAAACCCATAATTCAGAAAGCTCTAAATGACAGCCGATCTTCCATTTTAAGCAAATAGTTGTCATGTTCTTAAAACTATCTCTCTGTAATAATAAACCAGTAACTTGTACTTGATCCTAGCTGATCTGCATGAATCCACACCTGTGTTGTGTTAATTTAATTTTTTATTTTTTATAGACTTACGGTATGGTGAAATAAATTATGGATAGATCTCTTGTCTGGAAAACCCCAGGTCCCAAGAATTTTGGATAACTGGTCCCATACCTGTAATAACCACAAGTCTTTTGTCTCTAGGCTGGGCCAGATAGGAAACCTTTTCACAAATGTAACCTGCTCCCACTGGCTGCTTTAGTGATATAGCCAGATGAGAGAATGTTAGTTTATACTGTATACTAAGGGGGCATTTACTTTGGCTGTACTGTGCACATTGAGCTATAAAAAGAATCCAGCATGAGGTGCACAGTGCAGCTTTAGGGGGCACAGGCCAGCAGAGATGTGTGCCAATTTATTATACAAGGAAGGCAGTGTGCAAAGTGCATAAAAAGTGCAGTATACCCATTTCCTGCACATTGCATGCTGCTCTCTTCATTGTAAATGATCCCTTTAATTATCCCAAACTATTAATGCTGATTCTTCTGCCAAAATGCCCCAGGCTTTGTCATTCAGGTGTGGGACTCTATGTCTATGTGTGCGGGTGAATTTCATCAGTGAATAAGCCATGATGCTAATGCTTTCCTTTCTCTGGACAATTCCAATTCTCCTACAGTATTGTGATAGCTTCCTCTTTCTATTACTTTGAGAATTACAAATGAATAAACCAAAAGACATGGATAATTTTTCATTGTAACTGTAATTCAGTTTCTTAGGTCTTCCTTGTATACATGTGGAGCACAACCCAGCAGAGCATAAACTCATTATCTAACACCTACACATTTCAGTGCATGGATACCATTGCCATTTTATTCCACAGACACAAGTATATTTCCACTATATAGACATCCATCATTTAACCTGAAAAAACAATCTTTAAACTTCACTACTTGCTGTGCCACCTTTGAAAATAATGCTGTAACCTTCTTTTCTTTTTTCTGGCTCAACAGTGCCTTCTCAGTCTTGTACACGTAGAACTTGGGTCACACTGGACTGTCTTACCCAGAATGGGCCTTCACTAAGTGAAAGAGGAAGGTTGGGGTGTTGTGCCACTTCACCTATCTTGCTGATAAAAAATATAATAATAGGTAAAGACAAAGGGTGCCAGAGGTTTTTGCAGACAACAAAACTAAAAGTTTATTCAACAGCACGTTTTACTAAAACATCATTTAAAGGAGAATTCAACTGTTAACTAAAAAAAACCCTACCCCCTGCCCTACGTAGACCCACCTCCCCTCCAGCCTAGCTGCTAACCCAGGGGAAATGCCCCTAACTTTTTACTTACCCCTCGGTGCAGATTAAGGGATCCTAGTTCACGGCAGCCATTTTATGGGTTTTCGGTAATCTGAGACTGAGACCGGCGAAGTAGCGTATGCGCAGTTGGAGCAATTTCCCGGATCGCGACAACTGTGCATGCTCCAAAAATGACAGAAATTGCTGAAGCGCCAGAGGAAGACACAGAGATGGCTGCAGTGAACTGCGATCCCTGAATCTGCACAGTGGGGTAAGTAAAAAGTTAGGGGCATTTCCTCGGGTTAGCAGCTAGGCTGGAGGGGGGGTCTACGTAGGGTAGGGGGGTAGGGTTTTTTTAGTTAAGGGTTGAATTCTTCTTCAAAGTATAGTTATTATTTTACTGAACACAGACTTGTAGCACCCGTGTGAATGGCAGGTTTCTAGATACACCCTCAGCAGAAAGTGTACCAGGAAGAAAGACCATGGAACCAGTGAAGGTTTACAGAAGATAAATGGCAAAGTAGTCATGTGTTGCCAGCACCAGCAAGGTCATCAGATTTGAAAAGGAATACATCATGGAGTTACTTTGCAACCTGAATAGAACTGTTTGTGAACTCTGTTTCAAAGCCATCCCCTCACTCTACCCTAAGAAGGAACTCTACATATAAATTTTACAAACTTATTAGACTTTTTCTACTGGCCAAAGTTGCAAGACCTATTAATAAGTAAGATCAATCCCACCCAGGTCCAACTTCAAATGAAGCTGAACCATGTTGGCATAGCTCTATTATTTCAATTAAGGCATGCCTGCACTGCACAGTTTGGCTCCCTTCAATACCACAACATTGCCTCATGAAGACAGGCCGTGGGTACTTTTTACTCTTTATAGGTACTCTTCAGTACCTATAAAACCCTTCTGCTCTTTTGAGGCTCCGTTTGCCAAAGTTCAGGGCCTGTAGATGAATGTCATTCCTAGACTAGATAATAAAATGTGGGAGGATTCTACTTTCGACCTATATAACTATATAAATGTTACTGTTCAGAATAATAATATACATCATGTGTATTATCCCTCAGAAACTAAAACTATAGAGATCATTTCCACTGCTGAATTTTCATACCCCTAAGGCAAATTTTTTTTATTTGCTGTGGCAATGTCTTGTGGTTCAGGTATATTGGTCCCGAGTACGTAATGCTGCCTGGGGTACTATCCCCAGAGGTGTGGCCGCTCAGAATCATAGATGCTCAGAATTACTACTAAGGTCTCTAGTGTTATACCCTGATAAATTGCTGGCCGTGAAGTGGTTGGGTCCACATGCATCCACAGTCACCCCCTACAGTGAATCAGTGGGTGAATAGGTAAATAACAAATTCCCTGTGAGAAAAATGACATACATAGCAATATACTGCCCACACAAGTTTTATCATATATGGGGTTCATAGCTGGAAGGCTGTTAGTCCCCTCCTTCCCCTAAGCTTCTTTTTCATATAATGGCAAGTGCACCCTGACACTTGATCCCAGTGTAATTATGTATGGTATGACTCATTGAGTACAACTGTCCTTCTACAACCTGCTACTGAATGGATTGCCTGTATTATCCTATGTGTAGTACTATAGCATTGCCTCTGTTTATGTTTGTTTTTTATGTTTTTTTTTGTTTGTTTTTTCTGCACCCCATTTTTCTGCACCCCAGTCCCCAGTGTTTTCATGTGTATCTGGGTTATTTCTCTTTGTTTCCACCATGAAAACTACTTCTGAAAAGAGTTAATTGGACTGTAGATGGGTGTACCAGGGTCCCAGTTGTTTCTGACAGTTCTGAGCTGATAATGGTTCTGGACATCTTCTGATTGTGATAGGAAGTAAAGTTGCACCAAGTTGGCACCTAACTTATCTGCGTGTTCACAGGGTCCAGCAGCAACCTGTCCGACTGATACAGTATCTGGCTGAAATGTATGATTAGTTTTTTTCTTTACTTACATTCAAATCTTGTATTTTGCAATTTCATCTTTTTTTTGCAAAAGGTACTTTAAGATGTATGGCACAATCTGATCCTCCCCTTGAATGTATGTGTGCTTACAGGCACAGGATCAGCCTGTCAGTGAACACCCAAAGTGGATTTCCGTGGGAAAATTCTATTGTGGGGCCATTAGTTAACAATTAATACATGTATGGGACTTGTTATTCAGAATGCTCGGGACCTGGGGTTTTCTAGATAAGGGATCTTTCTGTAATTTGAATCTTCATACCTTAAGTTTACCTTAAAATAATGTAAGCATTAAATAAACTCATTAGGCTGGTTTTGCTTCTAAAAGGGATTAATTATATCATAGTTTGGATCAAGTATAATTACAGAGAAAAAGAAAATATTTTTTTTAAAAATGTGGACTATTTGGATAAAATGGAGTCTATGAGATGGCCTTTCTGTAATACAGAGCTTTCTGGATAACTGGTTTCTGGATAGTAGATCCCATACCTGTACAAGAAATTTGGAAAAATGTTGTTGGGTAATGCAGCAATGTAGTTAAAAATGATTTCACAAAAAGTCAAAAGCATTTTCTGAAGAGCTGAAAATTCTAAAAATATTTTAAAATTTAAGCAGCAACAAAAGCATTCTACTAGAATAATCAAAGTAACTTGCAGAGAGTTTGCTGTGGGCAACTGAATGAGGAAACTTAGCTATAATACAGAATGACCTCCCTTGTCTCTTAAGAAACGGCAGTGCTTAAATTAGAAACATTTTACCAGGCGCAAAGCCCAAGCACTTTCCTGTTGAAGAACAACGAGGGTTAGTCTACTGCTAGTAGAAGAAATTTTTGCCTCAAACACTTTGATTGCTGAATAAATTAAATATGCTAAATCACTAAAACCTGCTGTGCTTGTTTTCAATTTAGCGCTGCTACTGATCTCAATAAAGCAGAATAAGGGCTCTTACAGACGAGAGTTTGATGCTGCGCTCCCCTGCATTACGGTTTTATGTGTTCAGCCGCAGGGGAGTGCTGGAGTAGGTGCATTCAGTTTTTTTCAATGGGGCTGTACTCACACAGGTGCCGAACGCAGGTTGCGTTCGGCACCTACAAACTGAATGCGTCTGCTCCTACGCTGTGGCTGAACGCATAAAACCGGAATGCAGGGGAGCACAGCTTCAAAAGCTTGTCTGTAAGAGCCCTAAGCGCATAATATTTCAATTTAGACACAGGATTCAGTAAGGCCTTTCCTGAGTTACCTCCATGTTCCCTTACCAAATAACTTATCTGCAACTGAAACACCACAACAGGATTGCCAGATCAACGGGACATGGACTCACCATGGCTTAAAGAATCTGTTGAAATGATATGTAAACTACCAACACAGTATCATAATATTAATAATGTGAATGCTGGTCAACTGGATTGTTTGTGTTTTTCACAAAAAAATATTCAGGCCCACAGGTTTGTCCTGGTCAATAAGAAGCAAGAAAGCAAAATAACTAAGTTAAAAGTCGGGAATTGGCTTTATTTACTCATTTATATTTTAAAGGGGTTGTTCACCTTTGAGATAACTTTTAGTATGATGTAGAGAGTAATAGTCTGAGACAATTTGCAATTGGATTTAATTTTCAATTATTTGTGGTTTTTGAGTTATTAAGCTTTTTATTCAGCAGCTCTTTAATTCGCATATCAAGCAATTTGGTAACTAGGGTCCACATTACCTTAGCAACCATGCATTGATTTGAATAAGAGACTGGAATATGAATAGGAGAGGGGCTGAATAGAAGGATGAGTAATAAAAAGTAACAATAACAATACATCTGTAGCCTTAGAGAGCATTTGTTTTTTAGAAGATAGTCAGCAACGTCCATTTGAAAGCTGCAAATAACTATTAAAAAAAGCACTATAACTATAAAACTATTAAAAATAAATAATGAAAACCAATTTAAAAGTTGCTTAGAATTGGCCATTCTCTAACTTAATAACACTTACCTTAAAGGTGAACCACCCCTTTAACTTATTTTTAATATTTTTATTGTTGTGATGAAGGAAACATTTACAAAGATTTAAAAAGTAATGAAAGGGGGGGGGGGTTACATGAGGCATCCAGTAGCATCCCCTTTTACTTATATCTTTTTCACTTACACCTTTAAAAGGTGATATTTAATAGACTGCTACAGTCTTCTGCATGGGAATAAACCTGAAGAGGGACCTGGGTTTGAAGGGATGGAGATAAATAAATAAATATTTACCCTTGACTAATGCCAACTAACCCTTTCATAAACACATAGCTTTAAAAGATGGGTAATCACATGAAAAATAACGTTAAATTAATTAGAAATGTATAGCATATATAAATGACAAATTGAGAAAATACAATTTTCTTTTTGGGGGCAAATTACAAATTAGTTATTGTGCAATTGCAACAGGTGCATCTCCCATGTCACAACTGCAATTACAATGGAATTATGGGGAAAATGTGGCAAAGTGGGTAAAAACCAAGGTGACTTGTATCTGAAATTGCCTTTTGCTCACAGCATGGCCCTGTTTTTGAACCTTGTTTTGCTAATTGTAATGCACAGAATTTGCAGTTGCAACATCTCATGTATTTCTTTACTACCCTTTTATTTGCATAAGTGCTTGTTACCACATTCTCCAATTACATATTGAAATGAGAGTACAGCTAGTTGCAGTGTATTATACGCCAAATAAAATGCAGTCCTCTTATTCCCTGGAACAGTGCCTGCATTGCCTCTTTCATTTAACTCCTCACAATCATAATGTAAATAGGATCCATGGATACTGTACACAAATAGCCTAAATTCAAACAAAAACAACAAGATCTGCTTTAAAAGAGTTATAAAGAAGTTCACTTCTGACCAATGCCATATTAAATTAAAAAGTCTTATGGTCATAATAAAAGCTGCAAAACCACAACCCAGGGAGGCCCATTTATCAAAGTCCAAATTTATCTCATTATCTTCTGTAAAATACTCCAACCAAATCTGCACAGGTTTATCAATCGATTTTCCCGAAAATGCTATGTGCGAGACCCTGAAAAAATCATGAAAAAACTAATTGTGCGAATTCTTGCCTGAAAATCCTCGAAAACCCAGGGCCAGTTTTCATTGTCAGGTACCCCTAGGCCACGCGGTCCTTGCGACAGGCCACACAATGCTGCACGTCCCCAGTGCTCCTCAACAAGTGGCTGGGCAGCATGCCACCCCTATCAACTTGCCGCCCTAGGCCCTGGCCATTGTGGCCTAGCCACAAATCTGGGCCTGACGAAACCCAGCGCAGATCAAGATATCTTCAGGACTTCTCCCATTATATGCAACCTCAGCAGGTCTGTGATGCCGGATTTTCGGATTCTGACTTTTTCCATGCTCGGGGGTATACTAAATCCAGAAAAATTCATGTTTTTCTTTTTCCACTAAAAATTCGGATTTTATACTAAAAAAAACACACATTTTACGGGTTTTTGGCATTCGGAGTTTAATCAAAACCCCCTTAGAGTCCCATACACAAAGCACTTAGATTTAGCCCTTGTGCAGTATGATTTGTGGTATGCAACCTGCACTGGATTCAAAATCTGACCCACGGAGCAGAGAGCAAACTGAGATCTAGGGAGACCTGTATTCAAGTTTTGCCAGAAGTATTCAGTAATACTGGGTCCCCTTGTGATGCCACTCATTTCCAGGCAAGCGTGTCTTACTCATCCTGAATGAGGAGCACCCATATCCCACCCTGTCTGTAAGAAGTACTGGCCAAGACTGTCTTAACATGTGTCTGTGATAGTCGTTGTTTTTGCTGAACAATTATTCTATCGTACAGTTTTGTTATTTTTTTTGATCCATGTTTTTTTTATCATATGTGAACAATTATTACAAAAAATGACAAGAAACCTAAACACAGTGTACAAGATTGTCTAAGGGTCCCAAATTAGTTGCACCTCTAATTAAGGCAAGCTGAATTGAGAATCAGGCCAAGTTAAAAAATGAAAGCATAGGATAACAGAGGAACAATGCTGGGATCACAAAAAACTATTATCAGGTCCACAGGGTTTTATTTGTTTCTTCAATATTCACTGACTTGAGCGTGGCTGTTTTTAATTACAACTTCAAGGCAAAAACATTTTGTACATAACCTAAGTAAAATACTTTTCATTTACTGTACCTATGTTGCCTCAGTCTCTCTGGTTCCTTTATTCAACTTACATTCTTACCTCTTATGGAAAGTTCTGGCCCTGTCAGGAGGCTATGGAGTATATTTATCAAAGAGTGAAGTTAGAGGTCTATACAGGTCTTCTAGAGTGAAATTCCATCACTCTACATTCATTTCTAAGGAATTCTGAAAGGCGTTTTTATCAAAGGATGAACTTTTACTTTCACCCATTGATAAATACTCTTAAAAATTCCATAGAAATGAATGTAGAGTGACTGAATTTCACTCTAGAGGACTGTGGCAATCTCTTTGATAAATATACCCCTATGTGTTCGGTCCAGTTTGATATCTATATTTGTTAAGTTAAAATGCATATCCTTTTATGGGCTTTATAACAATAGAACCTTTTTTTACCTATCCTTCTCTTGCTGTCTTTGTCATTAAGTGTTGTTTTGTTCCTGGACATCATGACATTGACAAAATGGTAAATATAGCAAAATCAGAAATTGTGCGAATAGTTATCCTGATTTACTGCCACAGCTTTACCTAAGATCACACTAACCTCATTGGCTCAGTCTTCACTGAGTTTACTGGCTTTACTTTCTGTACCACATTCAATCATTCACTAAACCCTAAATCACATTTTTGTAATGGATTTGTGTTTTCAAGTGATGACTACCCTGTGAAATAGTGGATAAAGAGATCAAAACTCTACACCAAAGCATAATAATGTTAGGACAGGTATGCTTCTGCTTTGTACCAAAACAAATACAAAAGTAGTTGCTAGGAGCGTTAGCAGGAATAAAGAGCCTATTGTCACATTTTGGCTCAGGTTAGTGTCCAGTTTAATCAACATGCTACTGCCTTGTTAGTGTATGTGCACAGAAAGGTTCAGCTCCAATGGTCTGCATTTAGAATATACTGCTATTGATGATATCAGTAATTACAGAAGAATATTACAAAACATAGCAAAATAAGTTGACTATAAATATATCAAAGCTCATAGTATCAGTACAATAACAGTATAACATATTATATACTAATTTTCACCTACCATATAGTGATAAACTAAAAAAGATTTACCAAACCTATTGGCTAGGTTAATTTTTATATTTGAGGTTTCATGCTGTAAATGTTTTGTTTGTGTCAAGGACCCACAATTTCATTTTGTTACATATTGTCAATAACAACCAGTATATGCATTTGGAAAAAAATATAACATTTCCCCCACACATCACATCTTTTTCTTTCTATGGCAGCCATGCTATTCAGTCTTATCATGATGAATCATGCTCTGGCTCATGTGATTTTCCTCCTACTGACGTCACTTACTTTGAATGCAAATACATTGTAAGAGCTTTGAAAGAGGATGTGACCTACAGTAAAGTCGTTGATACTCAGCAGGATTTCCTTGTTCTCTTTTGACAGAGTTTAGAAAGACTATTAAAATATATAAAAGCTTTTAAGAAACCATAAACCATTAACTGAGGTTTGAATTACTGGCTGAACAGCATGATGAAAAAAAATGAAAACTCAGCCATATATTGCATTTGGTATAACTAACACATGAGCACATTGTATTGCACGGAGTTGTGCTGATTGTTGCAGTTTTTTTTACTGTTTTATAAAAAACAAAGGATACAAATGAATAATAGTAATAAATAAATGGCAACCCCTGATGCAGATAATGTAAATATCCAGTGTCAGTTTGTAATCCGTTGGATCAGAAGTTGCCATTTATTTATTAATATTGGTTTGTGATTAGTATCCAATATATTGCGTACATGTCATCTTTTCCATACCAAATGGAGGGGCATCTTCTCTGTTCCTGTCCCCTTTGTTTTTAAGGGTTAGGAATTAATTTTAAATTTGTATTGAATATATGCGATGTATACTTAAAAATACTTTTGTAGTTTGTAGTATCTGAGCACTCAAGTATGATTTTGGCCCCAAAATTTTGATTTAAATAGATCAAAAGAAACTCACCCTTTAAAAATACTCTTTTCAAAGTGATGCTTGGGGTGTTCCAGATATGATGGTTGACAGATATAAGGTTGACAGATATAATTCAAGAAATAATTGTCAAAATCCTAAAGTATAGCCGTGCATAAGCTTAAAGGAATTACAGGTATGGGCTCTGTTATTCAGAATGTTCAGGGCCCTTGGGTTTCCTGGATAAGGGTTTTTTTTCCATAATTTGGATCTCCATACTTTGTCTACTAAAAAAATGATTTAAACATTAATGAAAGCCTCCAATATGGATGAATTATATCTTAGTTGGGATCAAGTACAAAGTATTGTTTTATTATTTAAGAGAAAAAAGGAAATGTTTAAAACTTTGAATAGAGTCTGTGGGAGATGACCTTCCCATAATTTTGGGCTTTCTGGATAACGTGTTTCCGGATAACTGATCCCATAATTGTACCATATTTCCATCATCAGATCTAAATACCATTCTAACTACTCCACATACATGTTGTTCAGGACTAGCCCATTAAATCAAAAAAAAGGTCAGCCAGTTAATAGTTGCCAGAGGTCACACTGCCAGCGAAAAATCCAGCGTGACAAAAAAATTTGAATAGTCTCGTGCATAAAATTGTTGTGCATCAAAATGATTCGGACACCTATTGACTTTAATGCAATTGGACAAAATAGGGTCAGCCAGTGAATAGTTACCAGAGGTCGTACTGCCGGCGAAAAATCTGGTGCAACAAAAAAAATTGTCACACGTCAGAATAGTCATGTGTATAAAAATTGACACTCGTGTCAAAATTCACTTTGACTTCAATGGCATTTCACGAATTTTGTGGTAAATTTGCAAATTTTTTGGTAAAGCGAAATGCCACAGATTCGTCCATCACGAATCCCAAATTTTTATCCCCAGGAATTGACCACAGAAAGAGCTTCTCAACATGGATCAGACGACATTGAATGCATCATATAACTACTTCGTACTTCGACTTCGACCATTCGCCGTCAAAAAACCTGCCAAATTGCTGTTTTAGCCTATGGGGGACCATCTAGTATTTGGGGTCAATTGGGGGACTTTCAAAAATCAAAGTTTTTTTTAAATACTTTGAATCTAATTTGAAAACGATCGAAAACGATCTGACTTCTATTCGAATGATCGAATACAGCCTATTCACCCACAAAAAAAACCTTCCCATTTTTTTAATACATTTCGGTTGGTCTTTTTTTATTCAAATTTCGAAGTTATGGGAGTTCAAAAAAACTCCCATTACTTCGAAATTTGTCCCTTGATCTGCCCCTAGATGTTTGTCAGTGACCCACGAGCAAATAACAACTTGATTAATGCATTCCTGCTACAACCACCAACTACTAACAGCATCTGGGCCAGCAAATATCACTTGCTTCATATCACTCTAACTGGTTGTGTGACCCCCATGAACTGCTTAAAAAATTAGTTTACCTTTTATAAACTAAATGTAAATTCCCCCTAAACAACCCCACTGATTTCATACACCTGGGGGGGGGTATTTATCAAGGTTCGAATTTATCTTAAGATCGGCTGCTACAAACTCCGATCTAACCTGCTCAGGTTTTTAAAGCTTATTTATTATTACATTTTCCCTAATATTTGCTCATATTTTCACGATTTTTTTGTTCACCCGAAAGCTCCGAAAACGTGAAATTGCCGAAACCCGCGACACAACCAAAAATCAATGGGACTGTTCCCATTGACTTTTATGCAACCTCGACAGGTTTGAGATGCCGTGTTTTTATATTCGGGCTTTTTAGCCCTCTGGGTTTAATAAATTCCGAAAAATTCGTGATTTTTTTTAAAAGTCTGATTTTTTATAAAAAAAAAAACATGAATTTTTCGGCTTTAGGGAAATTTCGGGTATTCGGAGCTTAGTAAATAACCCCCTTAGTTTACTTTCTTCTTTACGAATTCCCTGACACAATTGCAGTAAAAATATGGTGTAGGTGTGGGGGTAGGAGATGAAACCTCACACATTTCCAAACCGAAACTGTGTGTTTTTTCTGAATGAATGCAAACCCCCCCCCCACACACACACACACTAGTTGGACTCAGGAAAACAGGCATTTCCTTGGTTTTATTTGTAAAACAATAGGGGAATTAGCATTTAAATAAACCAGTTGCCAATTCACAGCAAATCTTGCATCTTTGCAAAGGCTCATCATGCACTGACCACTATAAACTGTCAATGTGACCCTTTCAGACCTAACTGGCAGCTTATTATTGTGCATATAAAAGGCTTGCCCAATTTGCCTATATGAGTAATCTAATTGTTCTCTTAGAAGTTACAGTTAGATCATTTAACAGTTTAACTCCTTTCATCAAAAACCCTGTGCAGAGAATTTGTAAATACAGGTATAGGACCTGTTATCCAGAATGCTCGGGACCTGGGGTGTTCCAGATAATGGATCTTTCTATAATTTGGATCTTCATTCCTTAAGTATACTAGTAAATCATGTAAACATTAAATAAACCCAATAGGTTGGTTTTGCTTCCAATAAGGATTAATTATATCTTAGTTTGGATCAAGTACAAGCTACTGTTTTATTATCACAGAGAAAAAGGAAATCTTTTATAAAATTGTTGATTATTTGGATAAAATGGAGTCTATGGTAGATGGCCATTCCGTAATTCGGAGCTTTCTGGATAATGGGTTTCAGGATAAGGTATATAGCATTATAGTTAAATAGGAAAGATATATGCAAGTATCATTATTTGCTTGCACTGGATCAAAACTGGATCACTTACCTCTCCATCTGGTCATCTATTTGGCTGAAGTTTTTTTAAAAGTTTTTATGATTAAAAACGATTTATGTGAATACTTTTCCTTCCCCCCCCCCCCCATCATGATATTTCACTTCCCAAAAGATTGCAGTCAGTCTAGGCTGCAGGAGAAAGAAGAATCACAGATTTCCTATTATTTTCCTTACAATGGTTCATTATATATATGTAGTTTGGTCTTTTCTGTTCAATCACATTTGACATCTGTATTGCATTGCAAGTGATGTATAATAACCTAGTTAGTTTTATTTTTAAAGTATGTGTCACCTGATGATGAGTGCATTACAAACACCACTAAATGAGAGAATGAGGTAATGTTTATATGACAACAGAAGGCACCTAATGACTGTTTCCTGTTCTAGTCCTGTGACTTCTGAATTCTTACCAGCAAAAAATAGACACGTTCATGGGAGCTATATTTGGCAACCTCTTTCTGAACAGTATTTCAGCATAGTTTTTTTTAAAAGCCACAGGGTATTCTAAGACTATCTAATTCTTTCAATTATCAATGACCAGGTTAAACACCTCCCGCAGACTAATGGAAACTCTAGTATCATACTTCTAGCAAGTAAACCTTGTAAAACAAGTTACAGATTCACTTGTCACATTTGAAGCATTCTCCCTCTTTCTGTTTTGTTCATCAGACCATGTTTCCTTCATGCCTATATAACTTGATCACAGGTTCAAGTCCGTCCCTTAGGGCAGCATTTATCAAGCTGTGAGGCAAACCTTCCTTGTCCTGTACACCTGCAAATCTGTTGCTTGAGTCATTTCAAAGATTTCACCTGTGAAAAAAAAGAAAAAGTTTTTTGCAATAGTATATATAAAAATAATACAATATAAATAATACTTTTTTTTAAATTACACAGCAAACCAAGATCTGCATACTTCTCTGTATCCAACCTTGGATCATGTGTTGTGAAGAAGCGCTCACCCCAATTTTGGGATGTAAGTAGGCACTGCGTTTTTGCACTAGAATTAGATTTAATATATATTTTTTACATTTATTAAGTTGGCCATGCAGAGTCCAGTCATTTCATATAATTTAGTCATTTCAGAATGAACTGAATGTTTATTGGAACGTCTCTTGCCTTTTAACTGGCGATTGCTGGTGTCCAAAAACCAGTAGGCAGCCATAAGGAAAAAACAAATATGACAAACCATTAGAACTGCTTAGATGCACTTTGTAATATGATTTGACTGCCTGACTCTCCAGATGAACATTATTTTGTTCATCTACATATATGGTTAAATAGTACATCCATAGGATGATTTGTTAGGTACCCCTAAAGTGTCCTTCTTGTAAACAGTTAAACAAAGTCATCGGGCCTGAGTGTTGAGTTGGTAAACCAACTGCTGATTTTGCATCAGGATTACAAAATAGTATGGCATACAGGAACATTACTATTATACATGATACCAATGTAATTAACTGGGAAGAAATATTAACATAGAAAGGTTGATCCATATGTGGTCCTTAAAATATTGGAATGTTTATTTGAAACTATAATCTCTAGTATATTAGCTATATTTGTACCTGGAAAGCAATAATATGTTTCATAAATTGTGTTGCTGAACAATGCTTATCACTGATTGGTTAGCATTGGCTAATGGCCAGGTGCATATTTTAAGAGTGCTTATAAAAGACCCCTCACTGATTCCTTATATTTTGATAAAGGTTATACTGCTGGGCAGTTTTCAGACATACCACATTTAAACAACATCTAGGAGAAGGAGAATTAACCTCAAATTTCAATCTGTTTAACATTCATAGTATCTATATGAACAACTTGGAAAAAAACATTCTTCCCCAAATCTCATCCTATCTGGTAATAGATAAAAATGTTAGTCTATTGGACATGGCAACTGGACCTCTAGCTGTTTGATGAACATAAAGAAGAAGCTTTCTTGTGAGCACGTTGCTTGACTAAGTGAAAGGAATGTTAGTGCAAGAAAATATTGGGAAGGCATCCCAAATGTTTTGCACGTGTATATATGTTGAAATTCCTATGTTTGGTAGCTTTATATTTTACCGAGCCTTAATACTTTCTTTGTGCCTGAGTTTAAGTAATTGTTACTTTTTTATCATCCATTTCAGGCTCAGAGGAATCCCTGTTGTATGCTTCATGTGAAATACAAGCAGCTCTTTTATTTAATATGCATGTACAGTTTAGTGATTGTTAATGCACGCATTGCGTATTAATGAGATTCAATTACTGATCTTTGCTTAAGTATTAACAGGGACTGTTAACTGTGTGTGACTCATGAGTCCTCCTCTACTAAGCAAATATGTTGTTATATTTAGTTATGGGCGAATAAATTCACCTGGCGCAAATTTGCTGCGAATTTCTGCGTTTCGCCATCAGCATATAAATTCGGGAAACTCCAGCGAAAATACGCTCACGTCAAAACATTTTGGAAGCGCTTCCGAAAAGCCACTTGCGTCAAAATCGCCTCCCGCCTACACTATTCAGACGCCCATTGACTTTAACGGCAGCGACAAAATTGACGCAAATGCAAAAAAAGTGGCTCTCCAGAGGCTGGCCCTATGAGCGTCTAAAGGTGGCCATACATGGAGAGATCCGCTCGTTTGGCGATGTCGCCAAAACGAGCAGATCTCCCCTAGGGCCCAACGATCGGATCCTAACGATGCCCAAACGGGCGGTCGGATCGCGGGACCGCATCAACGAATAGATGCGGCCACGATCCGACGGGATTTTCTGCCAGATCTCGATCGGTGAAGCCCGTCATGGGGCCCCATACACGGGCCAATAAGCTGCCGACACGGTCTGTCGGCAGCTTTTATCGGTCCGTGTATGGCCACCTTAACACACTAAGACTAACACACTAACTTACTGGCCAATGTTACATATAAATGAAAGCACTTGGCATAAGTCATGCTGCTGTAGTTCTGAGAATATCTACAACAGATCAGTGTTCATGTCCAGCACCCACCATATCCGCAGGTTTTGGCACACCCAGGTAGGCCAGACGCATGTTTGGCAACATCAGTCTTGGCAAAATAAAAGGCCCTCTTTTTCATTAAATGAAACCACATTACTGCACTGAGGGGGTTATTTATCAAAGTCTGAATTTATCTCAATATTTTATGCTAAAAAATCCGATCAAACCCTTATTTATTTTACGCTTATTTAATTATTAAATTTTCCTGAAAATTTGCTTTGCAGGAAAAAAATCTGATTTTCACAATTTTTTCGAGAACTTCGGGGTATTGCACGAAACCCAGCGCACATCAAAAAATCATTGGGACTTCTCCCATTGACTTATATGCAACCTCGACAGGTCTGAGATGCTGGATTTTCTGACTTGGACTTTTCATCCTCGGGGTTTAATAAATTCCGAAAAATTCGTGATTTTTTTAAAAGTCAAATTTTAGAAAAAAATCATGAATTTTTAGTGATTTTTGCATTCTGAGTTTTGTAAATAACCCCCTAAGTGTTAATTGTTTCAATTAAGATGACACATATCTATAAACACATAAACAACTTAAAATAAATTGTACTCTAAAGTGAAAAATAATGTGAATATACATTTCTCTTCAGAACAGCTAGAGCAATGTTTTAAAGGGATAGTTAACCTTAAAGTTAACTTTTAGTGTGATGTAGATATTTAGTATGATGTGATATTTTGAGACAATTTGCATTTGGTTTTAATTTTTTATTATTTGTGGTTTTTGAGTTTTTTAGCACCTTTTCAGTATGCAATTTTATCAACCTGGTTGCTAAGGTCCAAATTACCCTAGCAACCATGCATTCATTTGAATAAGAGACTGGGATATGAATAGGAGAGGGCTTGAATAGAAAGAGGAGTAATAAAAAGTAGCAATAACAATACATTTGTAGCTTTACAGAGCATTTGTTTTTAGATGGGATCAATGACCCCATTTGAAAACTGAAAAGAGGTAGAAGGCAAATAATAAAAAAAACCTATAAAAACTAAACAATGTAGACCAATTACAAAGCTTCTTAGAACTGGCCATTCCATAACATACTAAAAGTCAACGTAAATGTGAACCACCTCTTTAACATTAAATAGCATGTGTAGCGCACAACTAGGGTTGCCACCTGACTGGTATTATATCATAAGATAAAGAAGCAGGGCTCACCGGCATTCAAACGGATCCACAAGACCAGAGATATTCAGTTAAAAGATAAATTTATTGGTAGAAAAATTAAAAATTATAGCTTCATCTCCATCCACCCTACGCGTTTCACACCCTTTAGGGTGCTTAGTCATGGAGCTCCCCGAAGCTGGGGGTCTGGGGCTGGTGCACCCGGACCACTTTCACTGTTTGGTGAGTAACTTTACAACTCATTCTGGAGCACCTTGTCGTCCTCTAACCATTTGAATGGTATTATATCATTCCAGCCAATAGAAATTTGTCAATGTTATCAGGCAGCAAAGATAACACAAATAGGAATATTGTTTGCCATACATTTTCTCCATGCGATGTGTAAATTACATTGAATGCCCAACAAAAGAACTTAATCGAGCTGAACAAGTTAGCAGTGAAAGAGTTAAAATAAAAACAAGCAGGAATTTGCCTGTGGTGCTACGCACGGATACAGTGATATATTGTTAGCACAATAGGGCTTTTACGGTTAGTTCCCTTAAAGGAATTGTTCAGTGTAAAAATAAAAACTCGGTAAATAGATAGGCTGTGCCACATAAAAAATGTTTTCACTATAGTTAGTTAATCAAAAATGTAATGTATAAAGGCTGGAGTGACTGGATGTCTAATATAATAGCCAGAACACTACTTCCTGCTTTGCAGGCAGTAACCAATCAGTTACTTGACGGGGGGCCACAAGGGTCATAACTGTTGCTTTTGAATCTGAGCTGAATGCTGAGGATCAATTGCAAACTCACTGAACAGTTATGTCCCTTGTGGCCCCCTTTAATCACTGACTAACTCAGAGATAGAGAGCTGCAAAGCAGGAAGTAGTGTTCTGGCTATTATGTTAGACATTCAGCCACTCCAACCTTTATATATTACATTTTTGCCCAACTAACTAACTAATAATATTAGATATTATATTATTTTGCACAGCCTATTTGCCCAGTTTTTATGTTTACACTAAACTGTGCATTTAAATCTTTAAATATGATTATGTTTGGAGGGACTATAATGAGTTGATTGATTTAATGGACAACTGTTTATCTGAGTCCCCTAAACATGCATAAACTGGATAGTGCATTTTCTTGTCTGACTATACTGTTATGAATAGAATCTCTCCCATTTCACTGGAAATACAAATAAAAAACAAAATGCTTCTGTTTGGGGGTGGGGAATGAAGGAAAGGGAAAAAGTTCCTTGTTCCCTGCTGCTGTAGGTGTGGTGCAGAGATTATTCGCTTGAAACAAAAGGGAGCCATCTGATTGGCCGGACAGACTTCTTGGTCCAGCCTCTGTGTGTATCACCTGTTAGCAGTTGAAGCAGGTGCAGCATAACAACTGTGGATTGCTCAGGAGCTGGTACAGCAGTAGCAGTGAGGGAACTTTCAGGTAAGATCCTGCTCATTCTACCTCACACACAAAACTGGCTTGTCCTTTGGTGTTCCTCATTCTTTAATTAAGGAGTTTAAAAAACATAAGTATATTTATTGTTTAACTGAATTGTAAACTCAGTTTTGGTTGTTTTTTTTTAGCAACCTTAACTGCTCAATACATTTTTGTCCAAATTTTGAAATCTTTCAGTTGCCTTTTAGAAGGCAGAAATCCTCCTTAAATCACCCTCTAACACATTTAAGAAAGTGTGTATTATTCTAGACGGGAGCAGCATAGTTAAGAGCCGTTATTTGCAAAAGGAAATATATAACAAAGATTAGATCTTTACAATGTAATTGGCGTGTTTTATTGGCTAGAAATACAATTCATTTTATGCCTGGCTTGTTGTGCACTTGTTGCTGTTTAACAGCCACTCACAGGATTTATTGCCCCTGTAAAATAAAAAAAAAATGTCCGTTCTGCTGAAAGGCGTACAGTATGTTGGTAACTACTTCAGTAATGTCAGTCAAAACTTTTGCCCCACAGGGCTGTACAGTGGGGTTTTGGTGTATTTTCAAAGAGGTGGTTCACCTTACAGTTAACTCTTAGTATGTTTTAGAATAGCCAATTCTAAGCAACCAGATTGCTGAAACTGCAAACCGGAAAGCTGCTGAATGAAAAGCTAAATAACTCAAAAACCACAAATAATGAAAACCAGTTGCAAATTGTCTTAGAATATCACTTACTAAATCATACTTAAAGTTAATTTGAAGGTGAGCAACCCCTTTAACTGACTTAATAACCGTTACAAATCTATAAAGGTATGAATTTGGTTATCCAACTGTGGGGTTGCCCCAAAGCAATGGATAGATTGAGTGCTTAATTACTGCCATGTTTAAAAGAGTATAACTTCCTAATATTTTATTCACCTCTGGAAACCTTTAACGCCGTGCCCAAAGATTTATTCTTAACTGCAATCTTCTAAATTGGCTTAATGGAGTATACTTTGTGATTTTACAGAGGACACCATGAAAAAGACATAAACACTGTTTCAAATTACAATCTTAGTGTGAAAAATCAACAGCAACTTTGCTGGGAAGTGTAAAAGTGATTGCAGGATTGAACCTCGGTGTATCTAGAGCAAGACAATCCCACTAGTGCATAGAAAGTGGACAGCTATAAACCCCCTTATAACGTTGTTAGTAGAAGAGGTGGTAATTCAAGATATTGTAAATGTTTAGTGCTAGCTGGACATCCCCAGACCTATTTGCTTAAAAATATAAATATCAGCAAATAATCTTCTAATAAAACGGCATTATCTTCAAAGTAGATTGTGCCTGGGTCCTAATCATTTAGCTTAAAAAGTGCAGCATATTTATGTGCCTAAACATTAATACCAAAAAACCTTTTAGTTGAAAGAGGCTCCTCTTGTGGTTGGAGCTGGTGGGATCAATGCTGAATAATGTCCTCCCACATCAGTAGCTTTAAAGGTTGCCTGTCCTTGGCCCAGACCTGAACAGTAGATGAATACAGCAGGAAACTACAGAGTTTACATTCTTATCATACTGTGTGCTTTTCCATCACAATGTTTCATAGATCTCGTGTTCTGGAAATTCTGGCACGAATATTGTCACAACGCACCCTTGTTCTTTTAGCGACATCTTTGCTGCACTTTACAGTAATGATTAAAAGACAACTAAAGCTTAACTAAAGAAGTGTACTAGAAATGTTGTACATGATGTTTTGGGCTTCTGTACCAACCCAAGGCAACCACCTTTAGCAGTAAAGATCTGTGTCTCCAAAGATGCCCTAGTAGCTCCCCATCTTCTTTTCTGCTGATTCACTGCACATACTCTGTGCTGCTGTCAGTTACTGAGCTTCGGGACCCACTCCCAATATACAGTACACATAGAATACAAAAGTCACAATTAGTACAATTAGGCTGATTAGTACCGATAATTACTACTTGGCTGCACACAAACCAGTTCAACTAGCATCAGAATCTAATAAGCAGCCTTATAGCATCATCTTAAATTACAGACCAACCTCATTTTCTGCTTGATAATTTGGGACGACCCCTGAGCTTAGCTTCTCAACAGCTGCTCAGAGCTCACTGAGCATGTGAGTGTCACATACACTTTCCAAGATGGTCACTCCTGTGACAAGTTTAAAGTCCTGGATCATTGTTGTTATTGAGAAGCTGAAAGTTTAGGCTGATTCAAGAAGTTCAGTATATAAAATATGCCATTTTTAGCCACATTCATTTTTTAGGTTTAGTTCTCCATTAAATATAATTCTGCCTGTACCAGAAAGTTATAAACATCTCATTGTATAATATATCTACCCACATACAGGTTATATTGCCCAGGCATAGTCAAAGTCTGGTTCATGTGTGGGAGGTTGTCATGCCCGATATCATGGTTACACGGACCAATTGTGCTCCCGCTAATTGCTCATACAAACATGGCCTGGGCACCCAACATACTTTGATGTTACTATCTGAAAAATGTTGTTGCCAGTGTGAGCCCTTCTGTGAGGCTGTTCTCACCAACATGTTGATTCCCACATATCTTAAGAGTGCAAGGAACCCTGTACTTCACACCTGCCTCTAAATGTTGCTCAAGTAAGGGAGCCTATGGACATTTTTCATACATCCCCCTTATGTGGTAGGTGCATGTTGCATAACAAAGGAGCAATCATTTGTGCCAGTACAGTACAAAAAGTGATGGCAAATTGAATCACGACCGTCAAGTACTTGTCACCAAAATCAGACAATTTATCCCACATTTGTAAGTCTCATCTTTTTTTTTTTTTTTTCAAATTGCCCAATACTGGCTCAGTCAATGACCCTTATCAGAATACGTGAGAGGTAAATGGTGAGACTGAAGTGGCAGAAGCCATACTCTTTCTCAGATGCCTTGGGATTGAGTCATCAGGGGCAAGAAATGAGTAAAATGTTGTCTTTGTGCTGTCAAATCACAATCTTAGCATGTCACATTTAAATAAAAGTGTGGGTGTAAAGTATGTTACACTGCACTTTTTTTTTATATTCTCTCATTTATGTTTAACTGAGACCTTTTACATATTTTCGATTTATATAGAAGATTTAATCTTGAGTCACTGTGGAATCATACAGGATAGTCTTAACTGTGAGGATTAGTACATTTCCATTTACATACAAGTTGCTGCAACTTTGGTGCGAATAGCTATTTGCCCTGTCACACGGTTAGAATAATATGGTCTGTGCCCTCACATTTGAATTTATATGTGAACCATTGCATTGACTGTCACCCCCAACATTGCGTAAGGCCTATGTCCACTGTCCAACACAATAGGACTCTAATATGTTATAACAATTTTAATTTCTAAGGCATTAATTTTCTTAAATAACAATGCTCCAAAATACTCATAGGAGCAGTATTTAATTTAGCTAAAGGTATTACTATTTAATCTCTCAATTACTTCAAATTAAGGAGGCTTATTTATAGCCTGCACTAAATCCTTTGTTTTTAAACTGTATACAGATGCATTTCTAAACACTTGATGGGACAGGGTATGATTTATATATCTCTACCAGGACAGTAAAAAAAAAAAAGCTTATATACTGTCCATGACTGTTATATGCTTTAAAGTCAAGCTAGGTATATTACAAAAAAGTGGGATGCAATGCAGCAGTAGAGAACTTTCTTGAGTCTTCGCTTGATACTTGGCCTTTGCAATGCTATATGGCTTTGACCCTTAAGGCAATGTAAGATGAATAAACAGAAGGGAAGAGATTCACATTTTTGTTTGGAGTGACTAGAAATGACCTACTTTTCTCCACTAAAGGTGGGTTGGCTGGAGTGGGTTGGTCTTTGCTGTAATCGCTCCATTTGATCAGGTATCTGTTGTAGTAAAGCAAAGTGCTTTAATTTTAGCTTTGTTTTCATGTCTTTGCAGCCAGAACAATGGGGTGTTTCTCGTTTATCAAAGTGATGATGATTATATTCAACGTTCTGATATTTGTAAGTATACAGTATCTATACGTGCTAATTAAAAATGTGCTATGTTGTTATTCGTAAATATTGCTATTCGTAAAACTGCTGCAGGATATTACAAAATAGAAACTACTGACTTCAAAATGTGAAGGTGAATAAAGACCGTAGGGCTCATTTGTCAACACTGGAAAAAATTGTACTGCCCAGGTGTATATTTGGCCATTGTTTGTAAATGATCTCCAGTATATTTACAGATTCTTCTTGTTCAGTAGTGGAGTACTACTCTTCTAGGATAACTTTTTTTAAAATGTAGTGTATTGCATAACTTTACGGTAACACATTGGCTATAGGAGGCTAAAGTTTTATCAAGGTAACAAGCTGAGAATTAACTGCATAACCTAGGTGGAACAACAAAACTCATGCGACCAAACGAGCCTTTCAAAGCAATAAGTCTCTGTGGGGCAAAACATTTCATACAAACATGTTTCTGAAAAATAGAGTGAATGTAAAGTGAGTATATTTTGTTCTATAAAATATAATTTGAAATATTGAGCTTGAGAATGGAACTTTTTATTACAAACAAGATAGAATTTATGCCACTGTTTTTTTTTTTTTGTTTTTTTTTTTTCTCTCTGAGTACCAGTATTGACTATCACCCTATTGTTAATTTAGTTGTTCAGGGTTTAATATAAAACATAAATGAAATTGACACATTGTACTTTTCTGATTTTCTTGCAGCTTGGAGGTGGTACCCTCCTGGGAGTCGGAATCTGGGTGTCTGTGGACAGCAACTCCTTTTTAAAAATATTTGGAACAGTGTCTGCAAGTGCTGCAGTTCAGTTTGTTAATGTTGGGTATTTCCTCATTGCCATTGGTGCTCTGTTGGTACTTCTCGGATTCCTTGGATGCTGTGGAGCACAAAAGGAGAGCAAGTGCCTCCTGCTCATAGTGAGTTTTTCAGTATTTCTGACATAGTTCTTTGTCCCAGTTGCAACTCCTGATCCTCTGTAGTTGAGTAAAGACCAGTTTATTTTATTTTTTTTATTTATTTATTTTTGGAGGAAAAACTTTTCAGTTTGAATATCACTTACCTGAGGCAGTTTTAGCTTTTTTTACATACGATTTTGAATACCCTTGAAAATTGTAACAGTGACCTGGACAATTGGTTACAAATAGAGTATTGTAACATTGTATAAGAAAACTGTCCTATAAATGTCTTCCAGTTCTTCACCATCATCCTGATCATATTCATCGCAGAGGTGGCTGGTGCTGTTGTAGCTTTGGTTTATTCCAACTTGGTAAGTTGTGTTCTTTTTTGTTTTTTTTTTATGTTGTAACCATAGAAATGTTAGTACATGCAAATGTATGTAATATAGTGCATAACCTTTCTGGTGTATGACTCTTAAAGGGGTGGTTCACCTTTCAGTTAACTTTTCATATGTTATAGAAGGGCCAATTCTAAGCAACTTTTCAATTGGTCTTCATTTTTTTTTTTATTTGTATTTGCATTTTTCTTCTGATGCTTTCCAGTTTCTAAATGGAGGGCTAAAAACAAATGCTCTGTAAAGCTACAAATGTTCTATTGGCTTTTTTAAAAAAAATTTTTTTACTACTCCTCTTTATATTCAAGCACTTTCCTATTCCAGTCTCTATTCAAATCCATGAATGGTTGCTAGAGTAATTTGGACCCTAGCAACCAAATTGCATAAAAGGCTAAATAACTCAAAAACCACAAATATTAAAATGAAAACCAATTGCAAATTGTCTCATAATATCACTCTACATCATACTAAAAGTTAACTCAAAGGTTACCAACCCCTTTAAAGGGTTTTGTACTGTGTTGGACCTATACCACATAATACTTCTGATTAGATCTAAAAGGCAGGTGTTTATGGTAGATGGTATTTAACTTGCTTGGTTGTAACTCCTTTAAAAATGTTTGTTTGGGTAGTGAAATCTCTGGGATTCTAGAGCTGAATAGGAAGTTGGATTTTATTGTTGTAAGATATCGAAAACCTTGCTCCTTTAGCAACATTAATTCTGTTTTATTCTTCACGTACCAGGCCGAGAGCATATTGGGACCCCTCCTAAAACCAGTTTTACAAAATGATTATGGCTCCAACAGTAAACCAGATGTGACAAAGATTTGGAACGCTACCATGGAAAATGTAAGTCTTTCTGGTGTAAAAACTTATGGGAGTTTTGACCATGTTGTGTTTTTTTATTTTTAATTTTTATTCTGACCATTGCCACCATTTACTTTTTAGCTTCATTGCTGTGGTTTTGATGGATACTCCGACTTCAATAATTCCACCTACTACAGCAACTACCATCAGTACCCGCCCTACTGCTGCAACTCAACTTCAAATGCTGTCTGTACTCAAGTTAACGCAATGAACTCTAAAATTTCGGTATGTTTTAATCCTTGTTAATTTACATTTGCCACATTTGCATTCATAAACCATGAAAACAGATTCTATACTGTTTGAGCGTACTGCAAAAACTTTGAAAATTAAGTATATTGGATTTTGGCACTGATGAACTGTTTCTTATCCATAGGGCTGTTTCAGTCAGCTCCTCTACCTCATTCGGCAGAATGCTGCTATAGTGGGGGGTGTGGCGGCTGGCATCTGTGCACTGGAGGTAAGTGCATAGCTCTACTTATATTTCAAATAATGTAGGACACCTGTTTAGGCCAAATAGTAGCTTAACTAGAACTTACTGGGTCCCAAAGCAAATTTATTTTAGGGTCCCCTGCCCTAAAAATCTTTGATCAACCATTAGTAGTACAGCTATGCAATATGCCTGGCATTAGTCACTCTTATTACTGAGATCTGTCAAATAAAGTCTCCCATTCTACGTGTGTTTGGAAGGTCATTGAGGCTTTATGGACCCCTAAACCTAGTGGTCATCCAGCTAAAGATTTATTTTATTAGAATAGCCTCTTTCCTCTAATGCAGGGGTGCCCAAAAGGTAGATTGGTATCTACCGGTAGACCTATGTGGTGATCAGTAGATCTCAAGACACTGTCAACACACAGCTTGACTACATTTCCCTCCTGTTTTGTTCTTTGCATTCAGATATTTACTATGTTAAGGTTACATAAGAAATAGTTGCTTTTTAAATAAAATAAATTATTAAATATAGCAATATAACTTTTCCATAAAGCAATATAATTAAGTAATAGTTTCCATGGAACAGAATGCCAACAATGCTTTTATGGATCATAATGGGACAACATTGCTAAAAGTAGACCCCCCCCCCCCGCATTAGTAAAGTATGGGCACTCCTGCTCTAATGACTGCAGATTCAAAAGAAATAAAAATGTATTTATAAGATTGTGTATTCTGTTACAAATACCAAATTTATTTTTCTTATTTCTTTTCCTCCCCAGCTTGCTGCAATGGTGGTTTCGATGTACCTCTACTGTCATTTAGACAAAGAAATCCACTAAGGAAGAGAAGACTGAATACTTTGCACAGAATTCAGTGTATATATTTGTTTTTCCAGAGATCTTCTGACCAGAATCAGTATGAACCTCATGCAATAGGATTACAAACCGGCTCAGATTTTTATATTTAGAAATGCATGCGTCACTGCATTCCTTATTTGAACCTTGTTATATATGAAGCTTTTTTGCCACTTTTTTTTTTCTTCCCATTTCCATCATTAGACATTTTTGCAGTACAGATTTTTAAATTTTCCAGTTAAAAATCTAAGCATGTAGTGACTATTGGTAACAGTCTGAGCCTTTTTGTATGATTGTGCATTTTTGTCTGACTTGTGTAAAAGATTGTGGTGCAATACCAAAAATGTCATTTCACCCATTTGACTGAGCTAAACAAGAGACCCAAGCATTTCAGAAAGTCTAGAGCCTCAGCTGAAAATCAGTAATGACCTACAAACATGAGCTGCTATAAGTATATTTCACAGCATCACCTTCTAGTGTAAGGCTGCGAGAGAATGCAGATAGTGGTAGTCGCAGCTTAGATATCCCAGATGAAGAAAAACGTTTAATAATATATGATGCAATAAATAATTTGTACATTATCAATGGCATTTTTCAAGAATGCTCCCTCTCTGTGGAAGAAGGCCCATGTTAATGCTTCCCCTGCCTGCCTCCACCAAACCCAGCCTTGTCGGTCCCCCTTGGACTGTTAAAAAAAATTCATAGGAATTCTTATGAAGCAGGTTTCTTTTTCTGTAGTATTGTTAGGTCTGAAATTCAGATATGTTTCATCTGTTTTGTTTATGTATTGTGAATGTTTTATTAACATAATACATTTTTTTTCAAAGGGATTAGAAATGAGATATTCATCTTCAACAGCTCCCCAAAGTATCACTTTGGCAGGGTCCAATCTTTGTTGCTAAATCAATAGTACACTGTGGGTTATGTACTGCATAGCTGTTAGATGCACTTGTCCTAATCAGTGGCTTGCAGGATTGCAAGATCAGAGACCGATGTGTAATTTTTACCTTAATGGAGACTATTTATTACTTTTTGTTGTTTGTTTGCTTTAGAAAAACCATGATGTCATGTGTCGGAGTTTTTTTGTTTTAAATTAAACGGCTACCTTAAGAGAAGTTGAATGGCTTTTATTCCTATCCTAACAAATAATTTGTCAAAACTAGTATTTATTTGCAGAAAATGTATTATTAAATATGGGTACTGGTATACTAAAAGATCTTAGTTAATATAGTGTAGCCCTTTATTCAATGATCACAACATAAGGTTCCTACCCTATTCTTAAATACTGAGGCTGAGGACCATCAAGAAGACCTTCTGCAAATAGGGCAGATCCAGTGGCTTAATGTGATATCTGATTACCTTTGTGTAATATTTGCCAGTAACCTTGTAAAAAAAGTAAAACAGATGGGTCATCTGTACACGGTGTTTACTGTTGGTACTATTTCAAAACTACTTCTCATAGTTTTACAGCCAGATTTAGGAGTCTTCACACTAAAGCAGAGTCATGTTTTTGGATTCAAACCTTTCCACTGGCCTTTAAGGCAGCGCTTGTTTCATAGGCATGCCCTGAACAGCAATTGTCAATGATTACATTAATGGGAAACGGAGAGACCTACTCATGTTATGGTGTAATTATTATTATATCCCCACTAGAGTACCAGAGGCTCACAAATTAGTGATATAGAGCTGTTTATCACTTGGGAATAAGTTAGCTGGGTGTCACAACGATTTTTTATTTAGAACAGTATGAAAGAAGATGGATTAATCATTGACCCTGCAACCAGATAGCATTTGATATTTCAAAGTGTAGAAACATTGCAAAAGAAAGTAGTAAAATAACTAAATTCAAGACAAATTACAAAATGGTTGCACTTATCACTATTAATGACTTTTTAATAAGGTGTAATGTTTTATTTTCCTTATGTCCAATATTAACATGTCTTTATTATATTTTCCCACTAATCTGCTATTATAATATAAGTGGCTCAGTTCCAGTTTTAGCCTAAGACACAATAGTCTCTTGACCTATCTTGGCATGACCATCATTATTACCCATCTTTGTTCTAAATGACCAAGGGGGTATGTTTAGACTATATTGGGCCCATAAACATGGTTGTTATGAAAGTTTGTAGCATGGGCAAATGCTAGATTTACTTATAGGTTGTACAGAGACCGAGTAAAAGTATACTAGCAGCTATACTGAGCATAGCTTTGCAAGAAGCAATGAGGACTATGGTAGATTTTCCAAGTTGACCGTTATAAACATGCAATACTAGCTTTGAGAACAGACACACAAAAAATAAAATAAATAAAATAAATAAAATTGCAATGACTATGTATTAAATGAACTATACTCCTAAACATTGATGGTCCATATAAAAGTAAATCACATAAAACAGCCCATATGTAAAGCATGGTTATACAGTAGATAAAGCCTTTTCACGAAGAAAACACTTTCATGAAGAAGTATATGTGACATTGGCCAGTATAAAATTGAAATACTGGCATTTTAAAATCTAGGCTCCTCCCTCTAGTGTATATGAGGCACTGTGCTCACACACAAATAAGGTACACATACAGTCATATGAAAAAGTTTGGGAATCTCTCTTAATTCTTTGAGTTTTGTTTATCAATGGCTGAGCTTTCAAAGTAGCAACTTACTTTTAATATATAACATGCCTTATAGAAACCGTAGTATTTCAACAGAGACATAAAGTTTATTGGATTTACAGAAAATATGCAATATGTATCATAAGAAAATTAGACAGGTATATAAATTTGGTCACCCCAACAGTGATATTACATCAATACTTAAGTTGAGCCTCCTTTTGCAAATGTAACAGCCTCCTATAGCCTTTGATGAGTGTCTGAATTCAGGATGGCGGAATTTTTGTCCATACAAAATCTCTCCAGTTAAGTTAAATTTGATGGCTGCCGATCATGGACAGCCTGCTTCAAATCATCCAATAGATTTTTGATGATATTTAAGTCCTCCACTTTAACAAGGGCCCCAGTCCCTGAACTAGCCACACAGCCCCATAGCATGATGGAACCTCCACCAAATTTGAGAGTAGGTAGCAGGTTTTTTTTTTTTTGTTTTTTTTTTTTGCTGTATTCTTCTTCCGCCATGCAAAGCTCTTTTTGTTATGACAAAATAACTAAATTTTTGTCTCATCAGTCCAAAGCACTTTGTTTTAAAATGACTCTGGCTTTTGTAAATGAGCTTTTGCATACAACAAGTAACTGTTTGTGGCGTGAGTGCAGAAAGCGCTTCTCTCTCATCACCCTGCCATACAGATGTTGTTTGTGCAAATTGCGCTAAATTGTAGAATGATGTACAGATACACCATCTGCAGCAAGGTGATCTTGCAGGTCTTTGGAGGTGACCTTTGGGTTGTCTGTAACCATTCTCACAATCCTCCGCATATGCTGCTCCTGTATTTTTCTTGGCCTGCCAGACCTGAGTTATACAGCAACTGTGCCTGTGGCCTTCCATTTCCAGATTACATTTCTTACAGCCGAAACTGACAGTTTAAACCTCTGAGATAGCTTTTTGTAGCCTTCCCCTAAACCATGATACTGAACAATCTTTGTTTTCAGATCTTTTGAGACTTGCTTTGAGGATCCCATGCTGTCACTCTCCAGGGGATGGTCAAACAGAAGCACAACTTGCAATTGGCCACCTTAAATACCTTTTCTCATGATTGGACACACCTGCATATAAAGTTCAAGGCTTAACAAGCGAATCCAACCAACTTGGTGTTGCCAGTAATCAGTATTGAGCAGTTACATGCATTCAAATTAGCAGAATTACATGGGTACCCACATTTTTGCACAGCCAGTTTTTCACATTTGATTTAATTAACTGAATACTGCTTCACTAAAAATCTTTGTTCAGAAAACACCCCAGTACTCAGATGTTCCTGGGAAATGAAAGACATACCACTGTTATCTTTTTTGTTGAAAGTGTAGTACATTATTATGCAGACGTAGTATTGATAGATAAGTTGGTTATTTAACAGATCATGATAGAAATCCTCTAAAGGGTATAATAAATCTGATACATTTTAACATTTTCCAGAGAACATGTTGATGTTCTAAATGCTCACTTAATCAGATACTGGCCCTATATGATGCTTTACGGTCTTTGAAAGCTCTTGAGATTGACAAAGCTCATAACATCTAAAAGTCTCAAGTAGTAGTAGGTTGTTAAGATCATTTTTATCTTTTCCTATATATTCATGTAAATGTACAGATTGTCTGTATGTTTCTTAGTGGTAAAGGATGAAGAGTAATCATTGCTTAATCATTTGCTAATATAAAGACAGTATTGTCATAAGAGTTACAGTAGAACACCCATTTCTGGAAATGGAGACTGAAAATGTAAAATCAGAGAAATGTAATATGTATAATATATAGGTAGGACCACACAAAAAACTGTGTGAAATGAGGGAAAACATAAAATTAGGGAATGTAAAATTGAGTTTTCACTGCACCTGGAGCAGCCTAAGCCACCATCCCACCTACTGAGGTTTGCAGTTAGTTAAACATTGCAATATTCATAATGTGGGGGCATACAAAAACTCGTGACTGACTTGTTGTTTTATTATTTGAAGCACATAAGAAAACGAAAGTCTGCATGGCATCTTCATATTCACACATGTCATGTGGAGAAACCAGATAAACTTGTAGGTTCCTCCACTTTCTAGCATTGACATTGCCTAGAGCAGCAGAACTTCGGTGGTGTTTTCAGAGAGGGGGTTGGGTGGAAACAGGACAGGTAAGATGCCATTACACTGTGTATCCATCCGCAGTTGATCGTTTTTTTGGCACATTCGCCAACATTCTTTTTCACCCTCACTGATCTTATTGTCTCACTGTAACATTCAGTAGCTTCATATCTTTTGTTTGGGCAGTCATTTCTGCCCCATGCTTAATCCAAGCCCAGAGAAAGATGAATAGGCAGTTCTTATTTCGCTTCCCATGAGTCTGCCATTCCAGAGATAATTCAGTGTCAATACCTGGGCTAGATGGAAACGGAATAATCCAGGTAATTCATTATATCTTTAACCTTACAGGGCCCAAATAAAACTGAATGGATTTTCACCTAAAACATTGTTTCCCTTTCAATGTTAAGCCATTCCCTCTGTCTTATTTCATTGATGATGATGTCCATTGTAAGTACAATGATAACATTACATGTCACTGTTTTTAGAAAAATAAACAAAGCAACATATTCAAGACAGTTCATTATATCAGAGTTTCTATGTAAAAAGATCTGCTTTATTTTTGTTCAGTGAGACAAAAGTATGTCCCTAAACTGTTATGTAAATTTGACAAGTGAGCTGAGCACATAATTGTATTGTACATGCACTATACATATACTGTAACAGCATGTAAGAAAACAACATTCACATGGTATACAATCACTGAACCAGGTCAGGTCATCATGAACCATTACTAATATATAGTGAATAAAGTACCCCCAGTTGTAAAATATAAGGATATTATAAGTTACCGAGGAATTTCATGACCATATAAAAACACGAGGCCGAAGGCCGAGTGTTTTTATACAGGTCATGGAACTCCGAGGTAACTTCTAATATCCTCATATTTTACAACTGGGGGTACTTTATTAATTATAATACACAAATTTTAGTGAGTCATGTGACAGAAATTACATCACTACTCACCGTTTATAACTGATGACATCACTACTCACCGTTTATAAGGATATAATTTACAGGATATTCATGGCTTTTGTGTATTATAAAAGGCTTTGTGACTATGATTTTTAAGAGGGTGTGGCCAGAAAAGATTAACATGCTAATTGTGTGTAAACTATTATTCAATAAGTTCATTTTTTCATCCGTTTTAATAAAAGCATATTCCAATTTTAGTATATTTGTGTATTTATTTTATGCATATTTATGACATACAGGTGTTTCTATGGTATAGGTAGGTACCTAAACAGTTCCAAGTCAAGAAGGCATAAAGCTCTTATACAATGATGTGCACCAGTGTTCAGAATCCTGTCTATATTGTAAAAGGACAAAAAAACTGTCATAAAGTCACCATCAAGTAAAAAGAGAAAGGGCATCATTTATCCTGTATAGCACTTTTCCCACTGGAACTCAAATCACTTTACAGCAAGCAAGTCATTATATGCAATCTGAGTATGTTGGAACATTTGGAGATTAAAGGCCCAGAGGCTCGAGAATTGTCACATTTAGCAAGACATACAATACCTCCTCGGGATTGGCATGGTCAATTGCCTCTGGTGGAGAGCCCACTAAAACATTATATAAAAATGAGGTTGCAGCACCAAGCATATAATAACCAAGATAATAGTACAAAGTATAAGATTGGTGGAATCCGTGTCTCCCTAGAACATATTTTTACTTCGGTTATTACCTAGTGTTCAGTAGAAACGTACCTTTAAAATTTGGTGGCCGGTCTTCTTCCTCCTTGGCAATAGCAGCTTGTTCGTTCTTCTGTGAGGCTTCCTCTTCGATGGCAACCAGCAGTGGGTGTTCCAACTGATGACATCATCTTAGACGTTGCGTCTAAATAGTTTTGGCCATTTAGTTTATAGTTAATTCCATCTTTTTTCTAACCCATATACACTGGAGAAAAGTGGGGTGATCCCCATCCATTTGGCCAGTTTCCAGAATGCTGAACAATAATGTTTTGCACCTACACAAAACATCCAGTTGGCTAGACACAGAGGTCTCTAAGGAAGATTTGGTCAATATATTTACCTACTCCTATAATGGAGGTGATTTCATAAACTGTGACCTGTTTACAAAAAATACATTACTGGACATTTAAGGGGCAGATTTATCAAGGGTCGAATAGTAAATTCGATTTTTCAAATTTCAAAATTCACACATTCAAATTTTAATCCTCCTATTCTAATGTAAATTGGAATGTGAGATTCATCCCAACTCAACCATTAAAACAGTCCTAATTCAAATATTTGCCACCTAAAACCTGCCGGGTTCATGTACAAATCAATGGCAGAGGTCTGTTGAGAAAAACTCGATTTGTACAAATTGAATATGAATGGAGTACGATTTTCATATATGGGTCGGAACCATTTGAATATTAGACATTCAAATTTTTTCTTAAATAACCTCCCAGTCGGATTGTGAGTATATTCAAATTAAAGATAATTCACATGAATTCGAAATTCGACCTTTGATAAATGGGCCTCCCAATGTCATTACAAGTTAAGCATGGCAGTGTCCAGGTAAGTAGACACAGAACTAACTCCAAGTAATGCTTGATGACATTGAGAAAAATAAATCTCTTTAAATCATGTGGCTTCCACACATCCTGGCTATAACCCTCATTTACTAAATTATTAAGCAAGGAGCTGTTCAGCTAATTAGTAACTTGTAAAGATTAGAGTGTGGGTGCGGTATAATAAAGTGTTCAAATTACAGAGCGATGAAAGATAAACAAAATTAAGACTAGCTCATGTGATATACAAGAAATGTTTTTAAAGTACACAGGTCTATGAAAAGAAATGACAAAGATGCCCATTTCACTTGGCTAACAATCTGACATGGAGTGCTTCAATGAATAAATCTCTTAAAATACATTGTAATACAATACATGGCCAGATATTTTCAGTTTACAAAAACGGAAGCCCAAAACCAGGCCCGGATTTGTGGAAAGGCCACCTAGGCCCAGGCCTAGGGCGGCAGGATTTTAGGGGGGCGGCATGCTGCCCAACCACATCCACATTGGTCCAAAAACACTGGAATGTGCTGGATTTTTAAACTCATTTTTAACCTTCCCATGCACCAATCCCCATTGCTGAAAATTTGCACGAATAAAGGGAAGGCGACATGGGCGACGAACGGCAGTGGGCCTAGGGGCACCCATTATGTAAATCCGGCCCTGCCCAAAACTATGCCAACAATGTAGAAATAAAGGTCACATGTTGCAGAAATAATGCAGCTACGCCTACATTTTTTATTTGTGCTTTTCGAGTTATTTGTCTTTTTATTCGGCAGCTCTCCAGTTTGCAGTTTCATCAATCTGGTTGCTAGGGACTAAACCCTGCATTGATTTCAAAAAGAGACTGGAATATGAATATGAGAGGCCTGAATAGAAAGATGATTAATATGAGGTAGCAATAACAATACATTTGTAGCGTTACAGAGCATTTGTTTTTTAGATGGGGTCAGTTACCCCCATTTGAAAGCTGGAAAGTGTCAAAAGAAAAAGGCAAATAATTAAAAAATGGGCATTCTATAACATACTACAAGTTTGGACCTGTAACTTAAAGTAATTTAAAGTGGACCTGTCATCCGACATAAAAAGCTGTATAATAAAAGTCATTTTCAAATTAAACATGAAATCCAAATTCTTTTTTTATTAAAGCATTCATAGCTATTGTAAATGCATTTAAAAATCAATCAAATATTGCCTGCCCCTCCTCTATGCCTTAGGCATAGAGGAGGGGTAGGCAATTACTTTCACTTTCCATTCAGCACTTACTAGTGTCACTGCTCTCCACACATTCCCCCTCTCTTTACCATTTAATTGTGTAACCAGTACATGGGGATGAACATCAGGTCCCCCATTCTGGTGCATTAACAAGATTTTGAGATGATGCAAGTCTTGAATTAATGACAGTGTCCACAAAATGGCGCCTGCCTGCTTCTTATAATTAGGAGTTCCCAGACCGAACAAAACAAGATTCAAATAATTTATATTGTGTAATTAAAGTTTATTTTGCTTGACTAATGTGATAAAATAGTATTTGGAATATTTTTTTTGGGCAACATGTCCCCTTTAAAGGTGAACCACCCCTTTATTGAAAGTAACTGGAAAGTTGATTCTATTTTCTTCCATTATACAGGTATGGAACCTGTTATCCAGAATGCTCAAGACCTAGGGTTTTCTGGATAATGGATCTTCCCGTAATTTGGGTCTTCATACCTTATCTACTAGAAATTCATGTTCAATTCATCCAATAAGGATTAATAATATCTTAGTTTGGGTCAAGTACAAGCTACTGTTTTATTATTACAGAGAAAAGGGAAATTGAGTCTATGGGAGACTGCCTTTTGTAATTCTGAGCTTTCTGGATAACAGGTTTCCAGATTAAAGATCCCATACCTGTAATGTAATTCTGTACTTGTGCCAATGTGTCCTCATTCATAATTAGCAGCACAAAGTTAGGAACAACATCATTTGTGTGCTCTGAAACACCGAAATGCTAAAACCCTTTGCACATGGGTAATGTCATGCAAGGATACACTCATGTCTCACTGGTTTTATACCCATTTTTTTTGTGTTCTTATTTGTATACCATTTACTGACTGGTACCCAAATTATTCAGTGCAAATTTTGCATACAGTTTCAATACATGGACTTTTGGAGTTTTGGTGAAGCAAACACAATCAATTTCAGTATGCATTTTTCCTACATTGGTAAATGTTCCCAAAGTTACAGTTTTACAGAAGGAAGTAAAGCTCTGAAACCTGAATATTATTATACTTCAATTATTATAATAATTATAAATTATTATTAATATATTATTATTATAATTTCAAAAATTCTCACTGTGCGAGTTTAATAGAACATTTTTATTTCTAAGCACAATCCATGGCAAATATACAGTGATTTTTCAAGTTAATTATAATAGAACTTTCCTTCCAACACTCATGTGGTATTGGATGGCAAATCTTTTATGTCATTTATGGATCAGATTTTAATATCAATGACACTGTTGTCAGAAATGTGCAACTACATCCGACGTGTAAGGTGACATCTGTCTATGTAAGGATATCCAACAAAATTTTCGTTGTAGCTTCCCTGGCTTAGCCATATACTGACATTTGTTAACAGATTTGCCTTTCTGCATTCCCATACACAGCCTGATACAAAATCAGGAGTAAAAAGGTGGCCATACACGGAACGACCATTAGTTGCAGGAAAGTTTGTTTGTTTTTATTACAAACATTAAGAGCTGAATCTTTGGATATACAGGTAGAAACCATATAATTCTACATATATCTGATGATTCAGCAGTAAACCCTGGGCGATGTTTGGGTGCCTATCAAAATTTTCCGTCTTGGCCGATCGGGAGCCGACTGTGTTTTGTTGATATTAATTGGCTCGTCTCCCACCATATACAATCCAAATATCATGCAAAACTTTGTTTGTACAAGAATATCTGTGCTTGTATGGTCCCCTTAACTCTCCAAATCCAACATGTAAAATGAGATCCATGCAAGGGCATCTTACAAAATATCCCTTGAAGTTCTGCCCTTTACCATATAACTCTGACATGTACAGATTATTATTATCATTATAACATATTCCACCATGCTATACAATAGAAGGGTGCATGCATCAAACATACAGGCTACATATAAAAATACAACCAATAACTGATACAAGAAGCCTTACAGACTAACTCTTCTGCATTTCCATACACAAGATAAGAAATTAATATTAATCTTTGGGGCTAAGGGCACACTGTGTCTCCTTAGCATTTCTCTGGTATGTGTTTTGTGCGCAGGCTGAAGAATGTGGATTTGCTCCTATCCACTCCTTTGTGTGGCTTCACTGACAGACACAGCATCGCCCTGTGTGCAGCTACGCTGAGTGGATTTCAGCCACAAAATCATACTTTTGCAATTTCAGAAAAAATCTGCTCAGTATAGCTGCACACAAGCCAACATTGGGCCTGTTGGTGTAGATACTTGAAGGAGTGGAAAGAGAGCATTCACTTTTCAAAATGTATGTGCAAAACACAGGTTGGAGAAAAGCAGACAACACGCATATTGGCTGATTCACTAAGGGTCGAATATTCGACTGGGAATTGAAATCCTTCGACTTCGAATATCGAAGTCGAAGGATTTAGCGCAGATAGTACGATCGAACGATTATTCCTTTGATCGAACGATAAAATCCTTCGAATCGAACGATTCTAAGGATTTAAATCCAACGATCGAAGGAATATCCTTCGATCAAAAAAAGTTAGGCAAGCCTATGGGGACCTTCCCCATAGGCTAACTTTGACTTCGGTAGCTTTTAGATGGCGAACTTGGGCGTCGAGGTTTTTCTTAAAGAGACAATACTTCGACTATCGGATGGTCGAATAGTCGAACGATTTTTACTTCAAATCCTTCGATTCGAAGTCGTAGTCGAAGGTCGAAGTAGCCCATTCGATGGTCGAAGTAGCCCAAAAAAACTTCGAAATTCGAAGTTAGTGAATCGGCCCCAAAGTGTGCCTTTAGCCTAAGAGTAAGGATATCACTGTACAAATTTATGTGTTTGCAATGTGTTTAAAACTGCACCCCAAATACAAGTACATGCCTGTGTGTAGCATTAATTTTGTAATCATATTAACAGGAAGTGAGCTTCTTTTTTCTTTTGGATATTCCAAACTCATTTAATTGTTTCCTTGTCATTTTACACCTGTGAATATCAAGCAAGTAAACTTATACATTCATTGTGTGTACAGTCCTTACACTGAACAAATAGCAGAACTGAGAATTGTGAAACAGAACAGTGTTAAGAAACACAGTAGTTTTCCAAGCTTTTGGGGCTGAACCTATACACTACAAACATATTTTACCTGTAGTTTTATCAACAGCACACTGAACTGGATGTTCATTGTTGCGTGTGCTATTGATATGGCCTAATAACCAACTGCACCAAAGTTTATCACCTAATGTTAAAAACTAGATTGACCCATGACTTACTTGCACAGATCATGGACCATTATGTTAAACATAGTGGGTCAAATTGGGTGATGAGGGGCAATGTCCAGTCGTTTGACAGTCACAGACCAGATCCTAGGGGAGCCTGTTGCTTCAATTAGCTAATGAGAGTACACACATACAGATACATCACCTAATTCTGGAAATATACAGGTAAATGCTGGCTAGTTTGGCCAAAGTTTTCAAAACTGACTGAATTATGCCAGTTGTGTCCAGTTTAGATTAGGGTGCAGATGCACTAAAATGCTTGTAGACTTACATTCTAGTAAATATACTATAGTACTTATCTATTAGATATATGTAAAATGTAATATATTTAGTAGATTCAAGAATAGTAAGGTGACACCTCATTTTAGTCTTGCATGCAAGTGGGAGCAATAAGTGGTACATTGCATGTACTTGTGATTTGTTTTGGATATGTTATTAAAGGTGTAGCTGCTCTGCATTGGCACATGGAGTAAGTAAGTGTGTATTGTGCCTTACTGTGCATAACTTTGTGCCAAATGAAGTAACTAACACTTAGGGGTTTATTTACTAAACTCCGAATTTATCTCATATTTCATAAAAACTCCCATGCCAATTTGATCTTATTTATGAATTAAAAAGCTTGAGTTTAATGGTTCGGGGAAAAAAACAAATAAAATCGAGCGAAAACTAGATTCTTCCAGATTTTTTTTTACCTTTTTTCCCAGAATCTCTCGATTTTTTGCCTGAAAACCCCGAATTTTTCACATTTTAGGGTTAACTCAGTGCAAACCTAATATCTTGAAAATTACTTTTACAGGACCTCGACAGGTCGGACATGGCGAATTTTCAGATTTTTTTTCCCAGTTTTTTCCCCAAAATAAATTCAAGGTTTAGTAAATAACCCCCTTATACTTGGATATGACAATACAGCCCAATTACCGTATAAAAGCAAGTGATGAGTCAGTGACACAAAATGCACAATTATTACAGAAACTTCCTTTAGAGAGCACTAAATAGCACCAGAAGAATGTCTTCTTGCTACACATGTACATCTACCCCCCCCCCCAACCAGCATGTATGACCAATAGCAGAGGGAATGTCCCAGAGCAAGTGGATGTTTGCTGTTGCTCCATCACATTTCCACCATGGCACACATTTTATAATGTATGTTTTTGACTTTTTTGCACATACATGCATTGCATGGCACTATGCTGAATAATTTTAAACTGTAATTCCTCTTAATGATTGCAACAAAACCTGATCTACAAATGCCAAGGATAAAATCAAGAACAATGAGTGAAACAAGTAGATAGAAAGGGGACTGTGTTGTAGAGAATGGCACCTGCAAGAAGCAAGTTTAAGGGCTTGTTCCAGTGTTCATACAAGCATGTACAAACAGCATACACCCCATCCTCTGTTCATTACTTGTAATTATTAACCTGAAGGGCTGCTATGGGAAGTGTATAGTGTGCCACACAGTCAAAGAACAATGGAGTCGTAGGAAAGTCTGAACTGTCAGTAACACACGGAATCTCGAAAAATGAACTGTAGTATATGGAAACAACAACACAGGCATTTACAATATTCAGCTCTCAACACAAGTTCAAATGTTAGAAAACTATATTTTCCCTATAATTTACAATTATTGGGGTTATTTAAAAACATGGGTTAAAATTGGACCTGTGCAGTAATACAAAGCAGCCTATCAGCACCTAGCTTTGGTTAAAATACCAATAATACAGAATAATTAATATGTGATATTGTTTACAATAGATTACTGCACTGGGGCCTGACCTATATCTGGACAAAAATCTGCCAGATAACTATTGGGTTGGTTAAAAAAATTCAAGTCTAAAGATGAGTTAAAGGGTAAATCTGATAAATGTGACTTTTTCATTTCTGTATTTTACTGTTAGCAAAGTGCTTTTATTGGATGCTACAGTGTGTGACAGAAATAGATAGCATTTCCTGGGGTGTAACTTGATTAAGTAAAGTCTTTCCCATGCATCCAATGGTTTCCTTTGTATATGTGGCTCCTGGTTCTATTTTACATATAGTGGTGGGGTAAGTCCCGTATCACATTTTCCCAAACAGTATCATATATCACAGTTATTAAGCACAATAAAGTTAAAGACAGTAAATACTGAGAGAAAAGTAATGAGAATAATGTAAAGGGAGTGCCTGGCAATTGGTGAAACATTAAACAACCTTTCTATACCCATCCCATTTCCTTTCCTGTCCACCATTGATGTTGAATTCTGAGTCATAAAGATTACATTTAAATCACAATTCTATATTATTGGTTACAGAACCATAGTGAGCTGTCAAGTGGAGAACACACTAGCACTTTACTGTTGTTTCTGTTCAGTTATATTTTCCTGAGAAACACATAGGCAGATAATGGCTTCTTTGGTGGAAAACTGGCCAGGCTTAGTGACTTACAGTACTATATGGCCATGTGTACTCAACTTTACCTTGCACATTCTGATTCTGGGCTCAATAAAGAGGGATATACAGCACTTTAAGCGGGAATTGGCTAAACAAGGAAAATACAAAAGCCATGTTTAAAAACACAGTTTAGTCGCTAAAATGAACACAAAGTTGTACTTGTATTGACATGATTCATTAAATATATTGCAATATATGGACAAACAATCCATCTTTTGCATTAATATATTGGTAATGGGTTGCGTGCAGAGGACCTCTTGTATTTATGTGTGTACACATATATAGGTATGGGACCTGTTATCCAGAATGCTCGGGACTTGGGGGTGCTTTGGATAATGGATCTTTCCGTAATTTGGATCTTCAAAACTTAGGTATACTAGAAAACCATGTCAACATTAAATAAACCCAAAAGGCTGGTTTTGCTTTCAGTAAGGATATATTATATCTTATATTATATCTAGTTTGAATCAAGTACAAACTACTGTTTAATTATTACAGAGAAAAAGCAAACCATTTTAAAAAATTTGGATTATTTGGATAAAATGGAATCTATGAGAGGTGGCCTTCCCATAATTAGGAGATTTCTGGATAATGGGTTTCCAGATAACGGATCCTATACCTGTATATATGTGTGTTTTTATGCAGAAAAAATGAATCATGGCAAAAGTTCACATTCAAACTTTGATAAATCCCCCCATAAATTTTACAAAATGTCTAGTGTAGCACTAAGCCAAGTATAATAAATCTGATGTAACCAGAACAGGATATGGGGATTGGCAGGTTATTAAAGTACCTGAATGACAAAGGTGTGGAAGAAGTTAAGTGCAGTAATTGGCAGATTATTATTTCTATATCTTTATGGATTTCTATGTTATAAAACCCTTATCTGAGTTTGCACTTTAATATTGTAATAAAGAAAGATTTCTAGAGGCAGTTCCTTGAAATTAAGGGGGAACTATCTCATAAAAGAAAATGTAATATAAGCTTTATCATACTTAAATAAGAGATTTAAAGCAACAGTTCAGTGTAAATATAAAAACTGGCTAAATAGATAGGCAGTACAAAATACAAAATGTTTCTAATATAGTTAAGCAACAGATATGACCCATGTGCCCCCCCCCTCAAGCCAAATATGTCATGTAAAGACTGGAGTGATCGGATGTCTAACGTAACAGAACACTGCTTCCTGTTTTTCAACTCTCTTGGTTTCCACTGACTGGTTACCAGGCACTAACCAATCAGAGACTTGAAGGGGGGCCACATGGGTCATATCTGTTGCTTTTGAATCCGAGCTGAATGCAGAGGATCAATTACAAACTCACTGAACAGATATGTACAATGTGGCCCCCCTTCAAGTCGCTGACTAACTCAGAGTTATAGATTTGAAAAGCAGGAAGTAGTGTTCAGGCTATTATGTTAGACACCCAGTCACTCCAGCCTTTATACATGACATTTTTGGCTAACTAACTATATTAGAATGTTTTTTATTTTGCACAGCCTATCTATTTACCTGTTTTTTATTTTTATACTGAACAATTCCTTTAAGTCTAATATAGCATTTGGTGTGCTCCTTTTGCCTAGAAGATGCTCATTCTTTTAAAATTGCCAGAAATGCTATCTCTCTACAAGTAGAATTTGTGCTGGCGGCCAGTTATCTTGTTTGTCCTGGAATCAGTTATTTTGACACCCTCATCGAGCTGTGTTGATCAGGCAGATAGTACTTCCAAAGATCTTTATAGGCTGCAATTTGGCAAAATAATTTCTCTAGAACCTATGTAGGAAACAGTATATTATATCTGAATGTGTTTAGATACTTTTAATATCTTTATGTTACATATTCCTTAGCTGAAGCTTTAGTTTACTTTTGTCAAATGCAAGATTTTTTTTACCCCCACCATCCCTTGGTATACTGCATGAAGAACGTCATACCTCAAATGTAATCCTTAACATTTGAAACGGCAGTTTTGTTCTTTTGCACCGAAACCTATAATTTATCAGAGGTCACTAAAAATAAATGACAAGCTGCGTGAATTTGAAAGATAAGACTGTTCAAATATTTACAGTAATATTAAGCAACACATATCTACCTCTGGTCATATACCTTCATTTAACATTAACCAAAGGTAACACCTGACTAAGCCATAAACTGCTCTTTCCCTTTCTTAATCTGTAGCAGGGCTGATAAAGGCTGGGGCTGTATACTGACTGTTATGTTTTGGGTAGCCGAGGATGAGTAGAGTATAACAGTGCTTTATTAGCAGATTCATGCAGCCATTTCACAACAGTAACTTTCACTTTTTTTTTTTATCAACTGTTTATTTATTAAAGATCACATAAAGAAAAAGAAGAAATACATAAGTACATATCCTGTATGGAGAATGCACAGCAATAGCATACAATATATACCAGAATATGGACCGACAGTATTTGTGATAAACATAGAAGAGACATAAGAAAGTAAATAAACAATAAAAAATAAGAAAAATTAAAATTAAAATAAAAAAATTAAAAAAAAAGGGAAAAAAGAAGAAACCTCATGTGGTACAATGCGCTCCAGTTCGCCCCATGGAACCGGTATAGCCTCCCAATATTACACTTGTGGCTTCATGATGTGGCAGCATTACCAGATGCAAGGTAAGTAAGAGAAAAGGGAAATTATTACAAATGTACCCAGTCCCTATTCCACTAATTACCCTTCACCAAGCAACTCCTTGTAATAGGAGTTCCACATAAACCAATCTTCCTCTGCTGCTAGCGAGGTGCTATGTAATATGGCAGTGAGGTGCTCCATACGTCGAACATGCTCGATTTTATTAATTAGGTCCCATAAAGATGGAGGTGAAGGGTCCTTCCACCGTGCTGCTATCAAACACCTTGCCGCAGTAAATATACAATTTAACACCTTCCGTGTCCTTTTCCCTACACCCAAAACTGGGTGGCCTAATAAATGAGTCAAAGGCTCACTCGGAAGTTCCAAACAAGTAGCTTTTTTCACCAAGACTTGTACCGTGGACCACAGAATCGTTATTTGGGGGCATGTCCAGAACATATGAAACAGCGTTGCTGGTGTGGTACCACATCTCCAACAGCTCGGTGAAACAGCAGGGAAAAGTCTATGCAACAGGGCTGGGGTATGATACCACCTAAACAGAACCTTATAAATATTTTCTTTAATAGTTGTACAGATAGAGGTCTTAGTGGCATTAATCCAAATACATTCCCATTGATCAATTGTAAGAGGAGTCCCCAAATCTTTCTCCCATTGTTGCATGTATGAGTGGGGGTGACCATCCACATCATGTACCACTAGTTCCTTATATATAAAGGAGATATGACCCTTCCTCTCCCCTGCTTTAATACATAAACGCTCAAATGGGGTCAACTCAGGAAGTTTCATTGTCCCACATACCGATTTCACATAATGCCTCAATTAAAAGTACTCATAATCCTTAAGCTCACACAGCTCAAACCTGTCTATCAGCTGTTGCTTGTACAAAAAATTCTTGGTTTGCATATCAAATAGATGGACAAGTTGATATGCTACCGTATGTTGCCAAAGCTGAACAAAGTGCTTCTCCAACCCTAAGGGAAAAGCGTCGTGGAAGAGAAAGGGGGTAAGGAAACTTGCCCTATCTGCTGGGACTAATTTGTTTTTGCATTTAGACCAAATTTGTTTTGTGAATAATATAGTCCGGGGGGCTAATTTCCCCAGTGTGACAGTCTGTTTGGTCCATAGCAAGGTGCTCGGATGTATAGGGGCAAGAGCTAGCTTCTCAATTTCCATCCACTTGGTATATGCAAATTTAAAGGACCACTGTACGGCTTGCCTAACCTGAGTAGCCAGGTAGTATGCGTAAAAGTCTGGGACATCTAAACCTCCTTGAAACCTTCGGCGTTGTAGAATAGTTCTACGTATTCTCTGTCTCTTGCCTCCCCAGATATATCTATAGCATAGATTTTGAAAATGCTGTAGGGCTGGCCGAGGTACTGCCAACGGGAGGGTTTCAAAATAATATAACAATCGGGGCCCTCTCCAATGAGGAAGTGTTACATAGCCATGATATGGAGTAGGGATGCACTGAATCCACTATTTTGGATTCGGCAGAACCTCCTAATCCTTCGCAAAAGATTTTGCCGAATACCGAACCAAATCTGAATCGTAATTTGCATATGCAAATTAGGGGTGGGAAGGGTAAATCATTTTTTACTTCCTTGTTTTGTGAAAAAAAGTCCTGCAATTTCCCTCCCCGCCCTTAATTTGCATATGCAAATTAGGATTCAGTTTGGTTCAGCCGGGCAGAAGGATTTGGTTGAATCCTGCTGAAAAAGGCAGAATCCTGGTCGAATCCTGAACCGAATCCTGGATTCGGTGCATCCCTAATTTGTAGTGTCGGGATCTGTAGGATGCAGGAGGCAAGCACCCCATTGCTGATTAAAAGAATACTGAAGGTCATAAGTACAGATATCTGACTACAAAGGCTACACCATTTAGCATTTACAAGTGCAGACTATAAACACTATAAATGTGTGCAAAAATATTGTCCAACCCCCCCCCCCCCCACACACACACACCTATTTGCAGCTCCATATGTGACCTTAAATAACATTCCCGGTTTTGATAAACAGTCAGATTAATTCTAAGCGATTTTCATGATTACCTTAGCTAATTCGAATTAATCTTGGATTATACCTTTGATTAAGACAGATCATACAAAGTATTCTGCTTTGGAAGTGTCCAGTTCAGAGTAATTTTATAAAAAAACATTAGTGCTGGCTGTGGGAAAGTCATGATGGGATTCACAATGGAATAATTATAATCCACTAGTAACCTATTTTTACTTTTAAGGACAATGGCTTGAGTGTGGTTTATACCATCACATTGCAAACAGAAAAGTAGGGTGGGACCGAAGCACTGGCTTTTCTATGATTCCCTTCTTATAATGCTACTTAATCCACCAGTTTTAGGGCTGTCATTTTTGTTAACTACCAGCTGGCTGGGAGTAAGTCATAGTAACTTTGGGGTTAGATGAGTTTCTGCAGAAAATACATACGTTTTTTTAATTGACTTATTACAGCTAAGTGCTTCTCCGAGCACTTTTGCAATTTACATTGATTTTCTATTTTTAGAGAATGCTGAGTTATTAGCAGTTGTACACTGCTAATACCAGGCCTTTGGCTCAACAGTTCTTATTAAAAGTCAGCGAGTCAGCAAGCTGAGGGTTAAATTAGTATACAGAAAGTGCATAGATAGGTTGTAATTTGACTGTAAATCAAATTTTTGTGCCAAATTCTTTTTTTCTAAAGAGAACTGTAAAAAATACAGATCTAACCACCTTGCAGGTTTTAGCAATCAGAGAAATAAAGATGATCAACAAGAAAATAAGTGATTACCATTTATACACTATGGGGTCTATTTATCATGCTGTGTAAAAAAACAGTGAACAATTACTCCAGGAATCACTGTGTAAAAAAAAACCGTGTCACTGTCAAGCTGTGTACCAATTCTCAGCAATCCTATACCTCTGTGTAGAAAAATGGTGTAAACGGCAAATTGCTATGGGTTAATATTGCGTTCCGGATCTTACTTGCAGTTTGAATTTTTCGTGTTAGGCAAGATCTTAAGTGGTGTAAAATAACGGCATCAAATGTGGCATTCGGGTGGAGTGAAATAGAAACACACCTTGATACATTCACCTTTAATATACCACAGCAGTTTGCACATTTTTTTATGGATTAAATTGTTTTACAGAGTATGATTAATAGGCCCCATAATGTGTATTTTATAGAACCAACATAAACCCTGCTGGCCTCAAGGAAGAAGAAAAATATGCAGCTTCTTGTCATTTCCTTATTATCAAGATCATCATCACTCTCATTCCAAAGATTTTCTACAGTTAATAATACATGACAGTGATTTCCTCTTCAACACATACTTTTAATCATCTAGCTACGCAGTCAATGGAGAGATTGGAAATAAGTCCAAAACAGTTTTGTCTTCGGCACACCACTTAATTATAGGGTACATTCAACCCCAGGCGGCTTCAAGCCCAACATGATCATTTCTTGAAAAAGGGAAAAAGGCACATTTCTGCTGCAATAAATGTTTTAAAAGGCAGGAGCCGAAGTATGGTGTGCTTCATTTTTCCCTTTTCAAAGAGTTTGTAAATAACTAAGAAGGGCAGTTCAGAAATGTATCCACATTGACATTTCTGTATCTTTTAATCTTTGTTCTGTGCTTTATGCTGCACCAGGAAACACAGCATTAAATTGAGATTTCTCTACACCCCAAGGGGCCTCCTCCAACTGGGACACGGTAATAAATGGTTAATGATCACTTAGGGTGTCATAAGCCCTTCCAAGTGGACATACTGGATTTGAAAACAGCATGAAGGGCAATATGGAACATTATACAACTCATTTATGATCAGATGGGCCCAAGAATTGGCACCCTTTGGCACCCTGAAGGGCAGTACAAAGTGCATTCTGCACCTAGCAACGATTTTGTCTTTGTTGGCACATCTTCTAAAAGGTGCTGTATGGAGTGCAAGCAAGACCTGTAAACACCTGTCTTGATGAGGTATTTATATACAAGGCTTCAAATTAGCTTATTTTTATTAAGGTGGACAAGGTGCAAAGTGCAAGAATAGGTACACAATGGACTGTTTATGCCCACAATACATCTTGTCCCTGTTTTTTTACACAGGTTTGTGTCTGAGTGTAAATTGCATCTCTTTATTTGGGTATCAAGAAAAAAAAAAAGCATTAGGCATACGTGTGCATCAGGAGCCTTGGAGTTAACACATACTCAAGGCAGGAGTTAATGTTCTGCATGTTCTCTAGAGGGAAATGCCTAGGTTAGTTGATCTGTTTATACAGGGCAAAATGTTGAGCACATTTATTAAGTTTCGAGTTGAGTTTTCCATGAAAAAGGTTTGAGTTTTCGAGTTGTATTTTTGGTTAAATCTCATATTTTCGGGAAAAAAAAAAAGCGAATGGTTTTTAAAAGAAATTCAAATATTCGAGAATTATTATACCCCGACCCTGGAAATAGCTTGAATCCGAAAATACATTGCCTAAAACCTGTCAAGGTCATGTAGAAGTCAATGCCAGAGGTCCCTTGAACTATTTGTAGAGCTTAACAGTCTGCTTTATGTTCGAGTTTTTTTTTGGGGGAGGTGGTGTTTTGCCCAAAAACTCCAATGATTCGACTGAATCAACTGAATCAAGTTTTCAGGTTGCAACACTTGAAAACTCGCAGAATCAGGTTTTTCACATTTTTTTTTTTTAAAAAAAAGTTTTGAGTTCATTTGAGGTAAAAAAAAGACTCTCAACACTCAACCTTTGATAAAAAAAAAAAACCCCAAAAGATCATTTTGATATTTGGTGGTATACAAAGTGTAAATCATAAAAAGAGAGAAGACAGTTTTATATATTATGACATATTAAAGCCATTTTTCTTAATCCCCAGGATATGCATTTGACCTTTCAAAAACCAGTTCATCCAACTACAGATTATGTTACATCCCTGTAATGCTTATATTTTTAGCAAACATTTCCTTTTAAACATTAGCAAGCTGGAGTTTCTGTTTTCTATGTGGTGGCTCCACTAGAAGATTTAGGATGTCACCTTCAGTAGTCCAATTACTATTTTAGTCGATTTACTAGTGGTATGTGTAATACCCATAGCAGCTAATCACAGGCAAATGTTTCACTCCCAGAATTTCCAAAACTTATTTTTTTTTTTTTTCCAGCACTTGAACCACTTCAATTTTGGGGATACTTTACATTTAGAAGAAGCCCCTATACACAATTTTGCTCTAAGGGGTGAACAGGTTTAAAACAAGATTTCTTAACCAATATCAGTATATATGGTGAGCTTTAAAATAATCATATATTTTCAATACATGATAATATTATTGGTAAAAAAAAATATCTAAAAACCCTCTTATGTCAAGTGACACAGCAGCCAGTCTCAGCAGCCAGATTTCTTCACCGCAACTTGCACCTTTATTTAAACGTTGATCTTATAAGAGAAATGGAGATTGTTATTCAGAATAATAACTTGCATTGCTGTTATTGTATTGGGTTATAGCCACCCTTGTAGATTTACAATGCCTTGGATTTCTCTGTATTATCTTACAGAGAAATGCAAATAATGAAAGAATTTTCAGTCTCTGTATATTGAATATAAAGACAGAGAAATAAAAAAATGACCTGTTGTTCAAGGAAAGCCTCTGCCTGTTATTATAACCTGGAGCAAACTCAGAAGAAAAGTTAATGATAAACCCAGCTGCCATGCCAACTGAGTCTTTGGTATGACCATAATACGTAGGATGAGGGCACCTTAGTAACTATGGTTTTAATCTTCATCATGCAATATGGGAAGCATGGGATTTTCCCTAGAGCGAGCAGGTCAAATTTAATGTACTGAAATAAAAACTTAATGCATCAGAAACCCTGAAAAACAGAACATTCTTATGAAGTTCAAGTTCCATTTAGGCCACATAATTGTGTGTACAGTATACACCCTGTATGTATGTGTGTGTACATATATTATTTTCACTCACATGTCAGTCCCTTTTCCTGGCCTTTTCTCAGATAATTTTTAGTGGCAATCTCATTTTAATGCACTTGTGCTACAAGAGATATAAATGTCAGTGCGAGCGCTGTTTTGTTTTAATGCATGGTTGGTTTCACAACATAACACTTAAAGCTTCACACAAAAGTACTCCTGTACGGGTGTCTTTACTTCAGGGATGAGATGTTATAGAACTGCTGTCATTACATAAACAGTTGAAAGACACAAGTGGAGGACAATATGAATATGTGCATTCCAGGTGATTATAAGAGGTTTTTCCCAGTTTTGGACAAAGATTGGCTGCAGTATCACCCATCCTTATAATACACCACTGGGAGTGTTCCTAATAAATGGTAGCACCGAAGATTGACAGAATCCTTCAAGGGGATTATTGAAAGCCTCCCTTGAGTTTATAGCGACTCCCGCTGGGTTATTTATTAAAGTCCGAACTCAAAAATTTTTAGTGGAAATTTTAACTAGAATTTTTCTAGATTTATTATACCCTGAGGATGGAAAAAGTCAAAATCCGAAAATCCGTCATCTCAGACCTGCGGTGGTTGTATATAAGCCAATGGAAAAGGTCACTAATTATCTGTTTCTGTGGTCTGCGCTGGAATTAGCCTGAAAATCAGACTTTTCAGGCAAAAAACTGAAAAATTCAGGCTTTTTTCATTGATTTTTTCGTATTTGTCCCCGATCCAATTAAACTGTGCTTTATATTAATTAATAAGATCCAATCACGGATTCTAGTTTGGTCTGACTTATTTTACTAAAAAAACAGATTTTGATAAATATGCCCCCCCCCCAGTGTTCTGTAGGGACCTTTTAAAGAACCCTAAACCTGCTTTATATTATAATTAGCCTTAGGCTAGCTGATATACTGTATGCCTTGCTTCTCTACAGCACCAAATGACTATTTGTCAGATGCACACGTCTACATCTTTGTACATAGAATCCTTGATGAAGGCACCCTTTATATAGAGCCATATTTATAAATGAATATCAAAATATTCTAATTAATTCACTTGGCACCACCCACACCCATAAAAATAATTGGATTTTCTCGAATATATCTTTGCGCACGTAATCATGAGGAGTGCTGTACTTATTTAAAGTTTAGAGGTGAGTACAACTTTCCCTGTTATACAGCTGTAATGACCAGTTCCTTGTTATGAGTTCATCATTCCAATGTCTATGAAGCAGTTCCTGTAGTATCCAGTAAAAAAGGGTAAGCATTTGAGAGTTTAAACCGGTTTAAATTCCACCCATTTAGGCGAAGATTGGAATCTCTCAAGAAAAACAATAGTGTATCTTATGTAGCTGAAAAACATCATTCCAAAGTAAACATAGCATATTTTGCAGTTGGCTTAGTCACTGAACCAACAGTCGACTCAATAGGTCTAAATGGAGGACATTTCAATGTCAGTGAATAACTTCTATATGAATATGTTGCATAATAAAGTCAGTCTGAGACCCAACCTTTTCACACACCCAAATCTACTCGTTTTCCAGAATCTGTCACCTTTTACCAGTATAGAACCTGGTTATATGGCTTTAGTGAGCGCAGGTAGTAGGTAATTGACACAAAATGTTAAACAAATCTGTTAATGTTTGCATTAAACAAGAGGAAAAACATAGAAAATATTTTATTGTTCTTTTAACAACATACTTGCCATAGAGAGATATATATATATATATATGTTTTATCTGCCGGGCTGGTTTTCAAGTACCTGACTGCCAGCACCACAGATTCTATGTTTCAAGTTTGTCTATCTATGACATGCCAGGAGTTAACCTTACCCAAAGTAACACTCCATCTATTTCTAATGTTCATTGGATCCTGATTAGTCATGTGTGGTTCAACAAAAAGTGAACCCGCACAAACCCTAACCCTGTGCACTTCTGTATTTATAGACACCCACCCCGCTCTGATGTCATGGAAGGGACGGGACACTTATGTAGGAGTCTATAAAAAGCCTTTACTGGAGGTGGAAGTCACAAGTGGGTTGGGCACAGGGTAAAGTTCAGTCAGAACCCGCCCACGGCCCCAAACATTGTGTGGACATGAGCCTGAATCCGCCTGTTTTCGGGCCAGCCCACACATCACTAATCCTGATAATTATAGTGTGTGCTGTGTGATATGTAATTTAGGGCATATTTATCAAAAAGTAAAATTGAGCTCACTGCAGTTTGAAAGGGAAATTCCACTGCCCTTTATTCACTTTTATGGAATTTTCAGGGGTGTATTTATCAAAGGGCGAAATTAAATTTCGACCTGTGATAAATATGCCCCTAAAAAGCCATGAAGAGAGAGTAGTGGAATTTCCCACTGGTGAACTATGGTAAGTTTTATTTCACCTTTTAATAAAAATGCTATGGGGCAGGAGCAGATGTGAAACTTAAACAACCTCTGCATAAAGCTTTGCAACATGTCATAGTTACATAATAAATAATGAATAATAAATTAATGAAAAGAGCAACCAGGAGGCCAGAACAATAAAAATAGCAGAGGCTTGCTTGGCTTCTTCTAACAGGTTCTCTCAAATAAATCAATAGTTTGCTAGTGTAATATCCCTTCAATCACATAACGTATGTAATTGTTAGTGAATGTGGGTGACGCCATTGGTGCTGGGTTTAGATTGCACAAATGTGGTGTGAGATAAGAAGTGTATACCATATACAAAACTCGTGTAAAACAGTTAATCATCACTGGCCTTTATTTCTGCTTTAAAGTTTAAACAACACACACAGGAACTTCACTATTCCATATAAAAACTATATACGTTGCTGTAAAACTACTGTAAATACAGAATAATAAGTTCCGGTAAAACTACTTTAGACAGGAAATGTCCTGGATTCACATAAAAGCCAAGGCTGGGGCTGGAAATTACAATTTTACAAAGTTTGACCCCCAACATGCCTCCAAATCACCCTGCTTACTGAATTTGGACCAGCTAGCTAACCCCATTCCCATAATGGCACTACTTTAACTCTTCTCTGACCCACCTCCACCCATTATGTGATCGGCCACTATGGGCCAGAAGAAAAGGTGGCAACCAGGCCTTGATTTATGGCAATGCCACAAATGTCTGGGCCTGGGGCTGCATTCATTGAAGTTCATAGAGCAAACCCTACAGCAGATCTGTTCTGTAGAATTTATTTTCTTATATTAATAAAATTAGAAAGGATAAACGTCGAGTTTACATACCAAGGCAAACACTGTTAATGTGTAATTCAATTCTTGTTTCTCTGCTCATGTTTACAAGGCAAAGGCAGATAGATTTGTAATGTTAGAAAGCTTTAAGCAAATATATTAAAGAAAAATGCATTCATTCTGTACATTAAGGAGGTACTTCACCTCCACACAGTATGTCATGCAGTTCAAATGCTCATCATGTGGTTTCTAAATATAGAAAAAGGTATTGTCATCGGTAGAGGACACCAACTGACACTTTAGCCATAGATAAGGGGTGCTTATTCCATCCAACAACAAAAAGAAATAGATTAGTAGTGATGGGTGAATAAATTCCGCAGGTGTGAATTTGCGGTGAATTTCCGTGTTACACCGGCAGCGAATAAATTCGTCGGCATCAAGAAAATTTGGACACACGTCGGAAAAGTCGATTGCGTCAAAACCGTCGCACGTCAACACTATTTGGACGCCCATTGACTTTAACGCCGGCGTCAAAATTCGAGTTTTGCTAGTTTCTCGCAAAGCCAAACGGGAGAAATTCGACCATCAATAGAGAGTAGTCATGACTAAGTATAAAGAAATGTGTAAGGTGGAACTCCATGGGGTCTAACTGGAGGCTGTAACCCATTAACCTTGGCCCTTTTTACTGGCCATTTATATCCCCTGTTGAGAATAAATACAATTTGGTGACCTATTTCATCCAGTCTTAAATTTTCCAACCTACCTGTTTATCACAAACTTTACACGGCTCATATTCAGATGAAAATGACAATCTTATTTACAAAGAACATCATTAGAAATGAACAGAGCATTCCAGTGATCCTTGGCAGATTGTTTTAAAAGGTAATATCGCCATATCAATGTCGCTTGCATTTTGTGCATATTGGAGCCGATTTACCAGTACTAAATTGCACACATACAGTTGCCAATGGCTATGAAGCAGAACTTTGTTTCAAACAGTCTAGTACAAAGAGAAAGGCATTACCTGATTGCTTTTGCCAATAAAATAAACAGAAACCAGAGAAGTAACGCGGCTTCCATCTGTGGGAATTGATTCCTTCTCACTGTTTCTACCACTGCTACACCATAACTTAGGGGGGATGTCTTTCTAAAGCAGTTCTGGCAGGGGGTTTGCCAACTCTGTAAATTGTTGTAAATTACACATTAATTGATACATTTCTTTTGCAAAATCCATTGTTCCATTAAAGGCAGTTGTTATAATGATACAATAGTTACTAATATTCCACAGATGCTGCTGAGAAATGTATCAACTAATGTAGTAAATTGTAACAGTTCAGAATCTGCACCTGAATTACTGAGCTGCCGGACTCAAACACCAGAGACAGGAACATTAAAGGGGTTGTACCCTTTTAAATGAACTTTTAGGGGAACATTTACTAAGGGACGAATATCCTGGGTTAATAAACCGTAGATATTCAACTGTCAAAGTAAAATCCTTCGACTTCGAAGTCGAAGGTTTTACCGCAAATACTTCGATCAAACGATTGAAGGAAAAATTGTTAGATCGATGGATTAAAATCCTTCGAAACGTTTGATTCAATTTAATCCATCGATCGTTTTCCTTTGATCAGAAAAAGCTTAGAAAACTTATGGGGAAGGTCCCCATAGGCTAACGTAGCTCGGTAGGTTTTAAGTGGCGAAGTAGGTAGTCGAAGTTTTTTTTAAAGAGATAGTACTTCGACTATCGAATGGTCGAATAGTCGAACGATTTTTAGTTCGAATCATTCGAATCGAAGTCGTAGTAGTCTATTAGATGGTCGAAGTACCCCCCAAAAAACTTTGAAATTCGATGTTTTTTTACTTCAAATCCTTCACTCGAGCTTAGTAAATGTGCCCCCAAGTATGACGTAGAGAGTGATATTCTGAGACAATTTGCAAATGGTTTTATTTTTTTATGATTTGTAGTTTTTCATTTATTAAGCTTTTTATTCAGCAGCTCTGCAATTTCAATAATCTGGTTGCTAGGGTCCACATTACCCTAGCAACCATGCATTGATTTGAATAAGAGACTGGAATATGAATAAGAGAGGCCTGAATAGAAAGAGGTGTGATAAAGGGTAGCAATAACAATAAGTTTGTAGCCTTACAGAGAATTTGTTTTTAGATGAGATGGATAGTGACCAAAATGTAAAAGTTGGAAAGAGTCAGAAGAAGGCAAATAATTAAAAAACTATAAAAAAATAAATAAAGAAGACCAATTGAAAAATTGCTTAGAACTGGTCATTCTATAACATACTAAAAGTTAAATTGAAGGTGAACCACCCCTTTAAACAGGAAAAAGTGTTTGAAAAATGAACAACCCTTTATTGGAAGTCTCAGCCATTCCTCATCTTGGAGCTCATAATTCTGTCTTGTGGTAGAGACCCTGGCTAGGGTTTGCTAGAAGTCACAGTGGTGTCTATGCTTGGAGTCCCAACACTGTTCTATGCAGGGTTTTGTGACTGTCAGTGTGTTATTGTATGCTGAACCTTAACTACAATTACAATATAAATGGGCACTGCAAGGCTAATCTTCAACCAGGGGTCACAGTGCAAACTACTCTTCAGTCGGAACACCTTGTACTGTAAAGGAGCAAAGAATTGTGCCTGTTAATGTACCCAGCACTGGTTATATATGGCTGACACACATGTGGAACATGACATTCCACTGGCACAATGGTATATTGTATTCCATTCAGTACACCTAGGGACATTTATTACCGTATGTGGTGTAAAATCCAGCATAAAAAAAATTGCCACACATCTCCATGTAAAAAACAAATTAAAAACAGCACTGAAGCAGTGTAAAATAACAGGGAAAATCTGGCGTTCGCATGGAGTAAGTTTACACACAGCTTTATAAATCCACCATTTATTTTACACAGCTTTTTACACCGTTGTTTTATCCAGCATAATAAATATACCCCTAAAGTAGAAGTACTTGGGGACACCAGATTCAATCGTTTGTGCTAGATTTTTAATCCAGAGCATGGTACAGAGAGCTCAGATTGCACTTTCCTTGTGAATAGAGGTGGCCATACACTATACGATCTGCTCGTTTGGCACGGTCACAAAATGAGCGGAACTTAAGCCGATATGCCCACTGACGGCTGGGCGATATCCGGTGAATCCGAACGTTCGGCCCTGGGGAACAATGCTGTGAATGGGCACCGACTGGTCGCAGGGCGTATCAACTAGCCGATGCTGTCCTAGATCGGAGAAAAAATTGCAAATTTTTTTGCAAACCGATTGATATCTGCCTGATTTTTGGCCTGATATAGATCGGGAGGACCCGTCGGGAGACCCCCCCTATGGGCAGATAAGCTGCCGAATTGGTCTAAAGGACCAATATCGGCAGCTTTAATTTGCCCCTGTATGGTCACCTTAAGAGCATGTAGGCACTAAGGGGAGTCACTTTTTGCCACTTGGCACATCTGCTTCTACCAGAAATGACACTCATTATTAAAAAAAAATCCCCAGTAGTGATTGGGGAGAAGAGTATTTACTCCTATGTATCAGGCCACCAATGACGGTATGATTTGTAGTTTTAACTTTTGGTCAGGCACATTTCTATAACCTTTACTTTCAACAATTGCTTCTTTCTAAACACAAGTACTGTATATTGTATTAATACAGATGTGATTAAAGCAATAAACAGTCAATATACTATTCCACACCTCTGGCATGCAGTGAAGCTCAACCTGTTTGGAATCAAATCCCCTTCTGTCATATGAACCTCAGGGTTGGCTTTAGGGCAAAAGGTGTTGAGTCTCAATGATCTATAGAAACAATTCAAGTGATATAAGGAATACTGTCATAGGAACATCAATTACTAGTGCTGCTCCAGCAGAATTATGCACTGAAATCTGTTTCTCAAAAGAGCAATTTTGAAATCGGACATGGGGCTACCATGTTGTCAATTTCCCAGCTGCCCCAGTCATGTGACTCAGTGCTTAGTCACTCTTTAGTGCTGTACTGCAAGTTGGAGTGATATCAACCCCCCCCCCGCAGCCTAACAAGAGAACAATGGGAAGGTAACCAGATAACTGCTCTATAAACACAAGATAACAGCTCCCTGGTAGATCTAAGAACAGCACTCAATAGTAAAGATCCAGGTACCACTGCGACATTCAGTTACATTGAGTAGGAGAAACAACAGCCTGCCAGAGAGCAGTTCCATTCTAAAGTGCTGGCTCTCTCTGAAAACACATGAGCAGATAAAAATGACCTGAGATGGCTGCCTACACACCAATATTACAACTAAAAAAATGCACTTGCTGGTTCAGGAATTAAATTTTATATTGTAGAGGGAATTATTTGCAATATAAACATTGTAATTTAGAAATAAAACATCATAAAAATCATGACAGAATCCCTTTAAATCTAACCAGCCTCATTACCATACAATAGTGAATCTATAGATACCTCTAAGCATATGGATCCACATTTCTGCTTAAAGTGATATTGTCTGAATTGGATCAATCAATGTTCATAGTCATGAGTAGCCAATACAGATTGTTAATGCTTCCATGCCTCCACCATACCTTAATATTCAATAACATAATATTATAATATATATTACATACAAAAGCCCTTTCAACATTTTAGATTCATGTCTTTATAACTTCCCTTTAGTGCCACCTAGCGACAGGACCATGGCACTGCAGACTGGAAGTTTGCCTAAATGTCTGTGTAATTCTACTTTTTCAGCAAGTTTTAATGCTCTCAATAACTAAAAATGTAAAAAAACATTTTTTTAATAATGTACACCAATATAATGTCAACATATTTTTTAAACTATCTGAAATAGCAATTGATTTAAAATCCCTACATTCCCTGGGAATATAAATACAGACTATACGGTATGTACTTTTATAGAGATAATGTATGTAGTTCATATAAATGTTCATGGCTGACACTCTCATCCCAACAATCACAACAAACTGCCTCAATTTTAACCTTGCATTTTATACCATCTTATTGCCCACATGTTTTTGGACACAAATGCAAAACTTAATAAACGTGTTTTCCCAATATGCATAGAATTACCCATCTACATGGCACGAAGAGACCTCCAAAAGCCCCTGTACTGTAAGTTGTATCCTGTAAACTGAATCTTAGGGCACATATTCCTTATGGACATTTATGGTCCAATCATGGAACACTTGTGCCTTTGTCACAATGGGATGTGCCATGATCTTGTGGTCCCTGGGATGCTACCAGCCCCCTTGCACTCCTTGCTTAGGGGCATCTGAGAGGAACAGAAGGGCTTTACAGTTTAATTTGCTATAGATGGACCCATCATTATTTGTTTCACATGGTGCACTTTAAACCTATAAAAAAGCACTAAACCGACACACAGAATTGCTCTTCCATGGGACGAACCACTGTTTATTGTGTCATACAGGCTGCATTTTACACTTAACCACATTAACAGTGTAGATTTCAAGCCTTATGCCAAGAGCCATGGAACAAGATGTAAACAATTCATTAAAAAATGGAGACCAATTGCAAACTCTCGTTCTTCTGTTTCCGACAACATATGAAAAGTTAATTTGAACGTGAAAGCCTTCTTTAAATATACTTAGTCAATGCTTTCTGAATTCAAAAGTGCAGCACATTGTAGGTATTTTTGGCACAGACTGCAGATTCCACAATCTGTGGCATCAACTAAACGTTTTGTTGTCCCCAACTAAAACAAGACATCAACTTAATCCCAACCTCTTGCAGCTTTATACGTCTGCCACCCTTTTCTACTTTTGTGGGGTCTATGGAAACCTTGAGCAATATGTCCCAGTAACAGCTAAGAAATCAGTTTAGAGTCAAGGTGAAATGGAAGAACATTAAACCTAGGTTCCTTGAGCAACCCCTGACTTGCCCCATGTGAAAGATAATTCTTGTAAAAACTGTAAAGTGGGATCACAGAAAGTATTTCTAAAGGGTAAAATCCCCAAACCACTCATTCTCAAAGCCACTCCTGTGAATAAAAGCTTTAGCTTTAACCAATAGATTACACACTGAGCAAACATATGTGAAGTACATATACAGGCAAGTGGAACATTTATTTAAAATACCACCACATTTTATTATAAACTGTGCATTTACACACGAAAACATAAATTGATCGGGTACTTGAAGAAGAAGGTTCCCCAGTGGCCTACATGGTTACATCACATAACATCACAGATTCCTGCTACAGAGAATGCAACCACTTGTTATAAAGGAGCATGCTGAAACCATTCAACACTGTTGGGGCATTGTATTAAAAAGTTAAGTTTGCCCCCCAAATATACAGTAACCCATAGCAACCAATCCAATTTCTGGAATTTATCTAGTAAAGCATAATTTCAAATTCTCTCCTCCTATACTTTTACCAGGGTTCGGCCAAATCCAAAATAATGGATTCTGTGCATCCCTAAAAAATGGTATCATAAAAGGAGGACTTATGTGATGCAGTATTCAGAACACTCACATAGGAGCCAATTGTATTAAATGGTACAGCATCACATACTTTTTATTCAATAGAAAAGAACACAAAATTGCAAATAGATCACCATCCGGCAGAAATTTTCACTTATTACTACTAGATTGTAGGGATTCATCAAACTCAAGAATTGCTTCAGGATTTGGCTACATCCCAGCGTGTTGTTGAAGATCTTGGTCTTGCAATAATGTCTTGTGACTTTAACTATTTTATTTTTTGCAATACTGTAATCAGTATTCAGCCACATCCAAACATTATGGATTCAGTGCATCTCTGGTAATAAAGTTTACAGTAAAAACATATTACTTAGAAAGAATACACAGTCTTTGCTCTGAATAAACGTCTCCATGCAGGATACAGATGTCCAGTCTGCCTTCCTTACAGCCCTTTATGGACTACAACTCCCTGCAGATCAATCACAGATTTCTTCTACAAGTCCTAGCAGGGGCCACCCAGTGTGCAATAACAAACAACTCAATCTATGGTTGAAATGGAGTCAGCATGCTTATTAGCAATTGTTATTTTGTTTAAATAGGAGACATACGGTTGCATTTTGTAGAAGTACAGACTTTTAAAATGGATTTAATCAGACTAAAGAGGAAAGGAAACAGTATTAAAGTAATTCACAACTCCAAGGAAAGCAATTTTAGCAAAGACATAGAGAAGTGCAACTTGTTTCTTTGCATTAGTGCAGAAAATGGAGTTTGAATGCAGACAGAGGGATTCACTATGAAATTAATACATTCCAGTGTTCCAGGAGTTTCTCATGATTACACAGTAGAATTACATCATATACATTTAACGCAAAATATGTGCCGATTATAACACTAGACTTTTTTTTATTTTACATTAGAACTAGAAACATTTTATTCAGAGACTCTATCCCAATGAAATGCAGAAATAGCAATGTCAGCAAGATGGTTTTGTTAGCAGAGGATGAACATATTCTCTTGTTTTACAAAGCAGTGCAATTCTAATCTAATTCAGCAGATTATGTTTTTTGCTTTCAGCAGCATCTGTTCAATATTGTTTCTTTGTGCCAAACCTGGGGTTAGGAATTGAAGAATGATTCAGTAAAACAATTTAAACAATTAAGTGTGTATTCAAATAAAAAAAAAAAAGTCATGCAATTTAATGTTAAGGGATGTATTATTCAGCCAATCAGGCAGATTTGCTTTTTTCTCTCTGCAATGTACTTTATGCTTGATACTAACATGCATCTAGGTCAATGGCAGTACAAACCTATTGTTATTTTTAATGCTTTTTCATTGGTCTTAAAGGGGTGGTTCACCTTTCAGTTAAAATTTAAAGGGATCCTGTAATAGGAAAACATGTTTTTTTCAAAACGCATCAGTTAATAGTGCTGCTCCAGCAGAATTCTGCACTGAAATCCATTTCTCAAAAGAGCAAACAGATTTTTTATATTCAATTTTGAAATCTGACATGGGGCTAGACATTTTGTCAATTTCCCAGCTGCCCCTGGTCATGTGACTTGTGCCTGCACTTTAGGAGAGAAATGCTTTCTGACAGGCTGCTGTTTTTCCTTCTCAATGTAACTGAATGTGTCCCAGTGGGACATGGGTTTTTACTATTGAGTGTTGTTCTTAGATCTACCAGGCAGCTGTTATCTTATGTTAGGGAGCTGTTATCTGGTTACCTTCCCATTGTTCTTTTGTTTGGCTGCTGGGGGGGGGGGGAAAGGAGGGGGTGATATCAGTCCAACTTGCAGTACAGCAGTAAAGAGTGATTGAAGTTTATCAGAGCACAAGTCACATGACTTGGGGCAACTGGGAAATTGACCAAAATGTCTACAGATTTCAAAATTGAATATAAAAAAATCTGTTTGCTCTTTTGAGAAATGGATTTCAGTGCAGAATTCTGCTGGAGCAGCTCTATTAACTGATTAATTTTGGAAAAAAAAAGGTTTTTCCCATGACAGTATCCCTTTAAATTTTAGTATGTTATAGAATGGCCAATTCTAAGCAAATTTTAAATTGACTTTCATCTTTTTTCTTTTTACAGTTTTTGAATTATTTTCCTTCTGCTTCTGTTTCCAGCCATCAAAGGGGGTTCACTGACCCCATCTAAAACAAATGCTCTGTAAGGCTACACATTTATTGTTACTGCTACTTTTTATCACTAATTTTTCTATTTAGGCCCTCTCCTATTCATATTGCAGTCTCTTACTCAAATCAATGCATGGCTGCAGGGGTAATTTGGACCCAAGCAACCAGACTGCTGAAATTGCAAAGTGCAGAGCTGCTGAATAAAAAGAACTCAAAAACATTTACATTTTCGATACATGGGTCTCCATTCTAGGACTAATTTTAAAATGTTTCTCCCCTATATGCCCATATTGAAGTGGGCGATATCGGCCTAGGGCCCAATGATGGGATCTTAATGCATCCGATACGGGAGGTCGGATCGCGGGACCGCATACACCCACATGCAGCTGCGATTCGACGGGATTTTTTAACCTGACAGATATCGATCGGGAAAGCCCGTTGGATGGCCCCACACGGGCCAATAAGTTGCCGACTTGGTCTGTTGGCAGCTTTTATTGCCCCGTGTATGGGGGCCTTAAGGGAATCCTTTTGTGCCTCAGTTACACTAGCGAGCAGACGCACACATGCACATGTATGGGACTTGTTATCCAGAACGCTTGGGACCTGGGGTTTTCCACATAAGGGATCTTTCTGTAATTTGGATCTCCGTACCTTTAATCTACTAAAAAATAATTTAAACATTAAACCCAATCAAACTTTGCTACCTCTGGTAAGGGTTAATGATATCTTTGTTAGGATCAAGTACTAGGTACTGTTTTATTATATCAAAGAAAAAGGAAATCATCGCACATGCACTTCTCCATTCCACAAAAATATATAAGTACACAAATACACCCACACTATATTTGTATGTATGCAATAGGTTAGGAAAAGCTACTAACAGCCAGTATGAAAATGACTCAAACTACCCTGCACAACAGAAAAAAAAAATATGGCTGCTTCCATCTGCTCGAACTAGTATTAAACTGCAAACAGATCATTTATAATAAAGAGATAGAATGTTAATGAGGTTCGCATCAAGTGAGCAAAGCAGTTTAACAGCAATAAGGCACTGGAAAATGCTGCTGCTGGAGTGTAAGAGAATTACTGTACTAATTTAAAATAAGGAAATAAAATTAAAGACCCCAAAGCTTCTGGCAGTAGGTGTATTATTGCAGGGGCCGCAGCAGAAAGGACACAAAATGTTAAATCAGACAAAGGTCACAGTAGCCTTCATGTTCGAGTGAGCACCCATAAGCCTCTGTAAATATACATTTTCTCCAAGTAAAACATCACGTGAAAATAAAATGTACATGGTCTCTCTCAGTAATAAATTAAATATAACAAAAAAAATAATCCCAGGTTGAAATGTATTTTCTTTAAGAGTAGTTCTAGTAAAAAAAAAAAAAAAAAAAAAATGAAGTCATCCTCCAATTCTGTATTCCAGATTTCAGGAATCATTGACAGAACTGTTGCTCCAAATGGAGAAATAATTTACAGCTTATCTCTGAAACGGTCCTTTCTTTGAGTAGTAGTCTTTAAAAAGGATCTAATAGCTATATATGCTGCTACAATTATTCTTCCCAGTTAGGTCAGTGAATCAACCCATTAGAAATGTGCAGAACAGTAAGGAGCTGACCAGTGGTTAGTGTTTAGGCTCCAAAATGCACTGGAGGTTCCATCCAGAATAAAATGAACCGTTTTAATCCAGGCGTCAGGACTGGTCAATTCCAGCCACGGCTTCTTCTTTTGGGGGAGGCTCCAGATAGATGGGAGTAACAGAGGCAGGTTTCTTAACCCTGTATAAAACAACCACATTTTAATGAAGGCAAAGCCAAAGTAAATTAACAATGACTCAATTTCTTCTAACAAATATGTATCCAACAATGTAAACTAATACAGAAGGTAACTGCATGCATGTGCAATTTTACCTTGTGCATTGGTTACAGCATATTTGTATTTATATACTGGGGAGCTTGCGGGTAACCCCCATACTCTGCACCACTGGATTTTTAGATTCACCAGCGTGCAACAGCAATTTGTTTTGCATTGCTTACAGCAGATCGTCCATTAAATCAGATACAATCAGATCTTGCAGTCTGGAAAACAGGAATGAGTCACTATTTTCTGCATTAGGATCCCTAATTATCCACATAATGCTCTGCAAAGTAGTCTCATTCGGAAACTGAAACCTCTTTTAGCCAAAGGCCTTTTTAAAGTCTTACCCACACGTTCATTTAGTGAAACCTACAACATACTACACAATGATCATGGGTGTTTTGACACATTTTTTTCACATTACAAAACAACACATCAAAAAGATGAAGGGAAAAAGTCTGCACTGGTAATTTTCTTCGACTCCCATAGCCAGCAATGGGGGATTATAAAAAAAGCGCTATTTTGCAGTGCTATCAGGGACCAGAATACTGACAGTGTAAAATGTAGGCTTCTGTGTTCTTCTATAAGCTGTGTGTTTACAAGCAACATGATCAAGGAACCTTGGCAGGAAAAGTGTAAAATTATGAAGATATTAGAAGTTACTCTGAAGTCCCATGACCTGTATAAAGGCAGAAGGTTAGGGGCATCAATCTGATCCTCATACGAGGATAGTAAATCTGGCAATATGGCCACACACCACTGGCTATATATGTGTGGTTTATGTCCAGTATGGCAACAGACCCAATAGATGCTCTAAATTGAATCTCCATTCATTTTAGATTTCATTTAATCCAGTGCACCTGTAAGTCACACAAATTGGTCAGGAAACCTGTGTGGCCAGGATTTCATAACTATTAGATTTCCAGGCTGCTCCTTTAAATAAATAGGAAAGAAGCCGAATAAAGTAACTCACGCATAAGGAGAAAAAGGAAATCCCACCACCAAGAAGTGGTTCTTCTTTCGGAAAAGGCGCCAAAGTCCTTTGTGGTTACCTCTCACATCAAGGTCCCAAATATGCAGGCACTAAAAAGTCAAGCAGATAAAACCTTTGACTTTCCTTAATCTATGTGTGATTTAAAGCATTGTGCATCGGGTTCTTTCAAACTATTGCAGCACTAAATGAAAGTTTAGTCAGGACAGGTGAAGCGAGTCAGTAATTCCTTCCTTAGTAAAAACAAATGAGATAAACATTCTCATGTACTATACACCGGTAAAAAAAACACGAATCATGGCCCTTCTAGGATTGAAATACATAAACTCAAAGAATGAGAAGACCGACAAACAGAGAAAATACAGGGTTACCTTTGCAAGCTGACTCCAGGTGGTGAAATCTGCTTCTTGCTCCATTTTGATATACATTACATATGTTTTCCCCTCTGTGTCTGGAATGAAGGAATCCTCACAAGGGTTTTTAGTATGGTCTAGGACTTCTGCTTCACTAAAGAGGTATCAGAAAAAAATCACATATATAAATAATATTAAGTATAAATAACACCTTTGCCCCTATACCTTTACGTAATTGGACTATGCCGTATATATATGGCGTGTGTGTGTAACTGCCATTTCTCCTCTGTATGTGTGCGTGTAACTGCAATTTCTCGTGTGTGTGTGTAACTGCCATTGCTAATGTGTGTGTAACTGCCATTTCTCGTGTGTGTGTGTAACTGCCAATTCTCGTGTATGTGTGTGTGTGTGTAACTGCCATTTCTCGTGTGTGTGTAAAACTGCCAATTCTCGTGTATGTGTGTGTGTGTGTGTGTGTAACTGCCATTTCTCGAGTGTGTATGTAACTGCTATTTCTCACGCGTGTGTGTGTGTGTGTAACTGCCATTTCTCGTGTGTGTGTGTGTAGCTGCCATTTCTTGTGTGCGTGTGTAACTGCCATTTCTCGTGTGTGTGTAACTGCCATTTCTCGTGTATGTTTGTGTGTGTGTGACTGCCATTTCTCGTGTGTGTGTGTGTGTATCTGCGATTTCTCGTGTGTGTATGTAACTGCATTTCTCGTTTGTGTGTGTGTGTGTAACTGCCATTTCTCATGTGTGTAGGTAACTGCCATTTCTTGTGTGTGTCTGTGCGTGTGTAACTGCCATTTCTCCAACTATTTAATATGATGTCTATTAGAAGGTAAAAAAGTGCTGAGAGTGATCATCTCTATGAGAAAGCACAATTAGTCCTTTCACCAGGCAAACATTTTTATCAATATAACTTACCTCAGAATTTTTTGGATTTCAATTTCATAAGCATCTTTTTGTAAGCTAAACACAATATACAAAACAGAATGTCAGAAATACAAGCTTTGAAGAAATAAACAGGCAAAGAGCTTTCAGATAGTAAGAGCAAAACATATACACAGTCCAAAGTGACTAAAAAACAACTATTTGATTACTGTATGATGTATACTACAGATTAATGGTAAAAATGTAAATATTATAACAATATCTCTTTGGTTTCAGGCAACTGATTTTATAATAATGCAGTAAATAGTTAGTGACTGGTATAAACAAAAAAAGCAAAATATATAGGAGCTTTATATCCTGTATACCTTTTCACATTTGAGAGCTGTACATTTGGTACAGTGTTGAACTTGTGCTTTTTAAAATAGGCTTCCTGTTAAAGAAAGAATGTCCAAGAATAGCAAAATGAATTCAGAATCAATGTCTGGAGTACAAAGTAATTACATGTAATGTTTCATTTCCTTATTATGTGTAAGTGTTTTAAAAATATAAAATAATTTACCCTCCTTTAATAGATATAACAAAATGAGGTCTTCTTAAATTAGCATTGTACTTCTTCATTTATGTATGACCTTTTAATTACAATGAAAAATTAAAATTTTCATTTTACTTAATGTATTTAGCATCTCTGTCCTGCCCTAGAATATAAAGCATCACCCAAGTGCCTGGAGGCTTTGTATGCTGGTGATATCCAGAAGTATTTATTCACCCCTTCACCAACTTCTTATTTAATGTCTACTAACTATGTCCTCCTGGATGAACCAACACTATTGATAACCCTGTTGATTAAGCTCATTCCCACATTCATAACTTGATTATTCCTACACAATATTGGCAAGGACTGTCCCACTCTCGCTCTCAAGCAACTGCTAAAAGAATAATGCAACCTTCTACCCTCTCAAACTACCCAGCCCTCTCCATTGCTATAATCTTCCTGCCTAAGGAAGAACCCAAGGCTTTGCGCTTACAATCTTTTTAATGCCTACCCCTTAAATAACAAATAACTTCCAAAATACAAGACTAGCCATTCACTCAGCTGCACTTCACTTCTCCTCTTAACATTCCTGTATGACTGCCATTCCTCTCAGAGCCACTCTTCTTCATGCCAAATTCACTGCTGCCTTCCCTTCTTCTCTTGTTGATAATTACCTCCGGAATTAAATTCTTAAAATCCTCCCCTGGAAACCTCAACCTCAAAATAAATGAGCACTAATTCGTCTTAACATGAAATACGAAATACTTAATGCAATCAAAAATATTTCTATATGCATTTATTGTTCTTCCTGTCTGTAATATAAATGTATGGTTTGAGATGTAGCATATGTAAAATATAGATACAAGTTTAAACAAGCAAAATCTGACTTACATGGAAATATCCGTTCATGTTAAGACCAACAATGCCAAAATGATATGACCTTGATACATCTGGGATGAGGCACTCCCTCTCCTTTCTTTGCTCAGGCATTCGCATCCACATATCCCAATCCCACAACTGTCATTTGAATGCAAAATAGGAATAATCACAACTGTTTTAATACCTTGATCTTTAATATATTTTTCAACAGTTGAAAGCATATAAAATAAATCACTTGCTTTTTCTGGAGTTGGCCACTTTGGTTCCAGTTCATCTTTGTAAAGATTTTTTCTTAAAACCCATCCTAACCCGGGCATAGTCTCCACTCTATAGAGGAGGGAAGGGTCCTCAGCAGTGTGTTCATATCCCTGATGATAAAAAAAAAAAAAATGATGTTACACTAAAATAATCAATACATAAAAACATGAAACACCTGAACATTAAAAAAATGTTGATTATTTTAATCAAAAATATACAAATAGAATTCTATTCTGCCTATAAAGTGTGTTTTAATATTGTATACTTCCATTTTTCGCTCCTTCTCTATCCATGAAGGATAGAGAATTAATGGTAGTAATGTGAGGCGATTCCATCATCATCATTTTTTTAATTTATAAATAAAATAAGGAAATTGTGCAGTGTTTTACAATAATGTTATAACAGAGTTACAAGAAAAAAGATAAAATGAAACAGGAGAATTAGAGGTCCTTGCTCACAAGGTCTATCCAGGAATGCTTTCTATATCTAATGACCAATTTAATAGGTCATTTTGAATTCTCCAATACTGAACACTGATCCTGTGTTCAGGGTTTGTATGCAAGAATACTGATTACATTAATATATCTCATCTCATGACTTGTTCAGCATCATAGAACAAACAATCTAAAGTATATCAGTCTGAAAGCTCTGATTGAATAACTCCACTAGCACCATTAACTGACCCTAACAATACACATAGGAAGCATAGAAACAAAGTTCTAATGTTGCCTTTACAATTTCTCATACATGAGTTGACTTGAACCTCAGGGTGTTCCTAGAGAGAACCAAAGAAGTCAAAATTCCCTTCAGTCAACTGAAAAAGATTAGCAAAAGTTCTGTCAATGACATTTGTTGATGATGGCACGACAGGCACCACTCAGGAAGCAAGCATTCCCAATTAGTGTCTGTTATAATCTATCATGTGTAGATTGTGTTCAATGGGAAGTGATCCAAAGCAATAAATATGGAACTTTTTATTTATTTATTTTTAATTATGTTTCCATTACTTTTCAAAAGCAATACACCAAGATGGGTTCGATTTCTGCTGTTAACAGAAGGTTAAAAGGTTGTATGAACCTGGTCATTCCATGCAGAGATGCAGTACAGGCTCTCATCCTCTTCCAGTAAATGGATAGTCTGGCTCAGGAAACTGCAGAATAATAAGTGATTAGATATATGCATGAGCTGAATAATTAGGTACAAGTAAAGAGACTAAAATGCTTTTAATCCACCTTGGCTAAAGGGGGGGTTAAGTTCTCCTTTAAGGTACTGTTTTACAACAAGTGAAAAATGGAAAAACATAATTTATATATTATATTCACACAAACATACCTGAAGAAATCTACTGAAATGTCCAGGTCTTCTTCAAGGACAATCACAAATTTAGCATCCTTTAGTTTGAAAAAACATAGAAAACAAAATTTCTAAACTGATATTATCAAACCCTTAAAAGAGAACTGTTATGGATATAAAAAATGGTTCCACACAGATATTAATAGGTTATTAGTGTGCTTCCTCAAAGCTAAGGTGCAGATTTTTCAAGGGTTGAAGTGAAAGTTTGAATTAGACTATTTGCCACCTTAAACCTGCCGAATTGAAGTTTTAACCTATGGAGGACATCTTGGGATCAATTTGGAGTTGTTTGCAGCCTTCTTGACATTCAAGTTTTTTGTCGGAAAAAAACGCTAATGTAATTTGATTCGAGTTTGTGGGTCGATCCTATTCACCAGAGTACCAAAAATTAGATTTTTTTAATAAATTGCAGTTGGTCGAATTTCGAGTTCATGGGAGTTTAAAATAACTCCCATGAACCCAAAATTCTTAGTGGTTTTCCTAGGGATGCACCGAATCCACTATTTGGGATTCGGCCGAATCCCCGAATCCTTGGTGAAAGATTCCGGCCGAATAACGAACCAAATCCGAATCCTAATTTGCATATGTAAATTAGGGGCAGGAGAGAAAAAAGTGGAAAAAATTCTTCTTTTGTGATGAAAAGTCACGTGTTTTCCCTACCCACCCCTAATTTACATATGCAAATTCGGATTGGCCAGGCACAAGGATTTGGCCCAAATCCTGCTGAAAAAGGCCGAATCCTGGCCGAATCCCGGATTTTGTGCATCCCTAGTTTTTCTACAGCAAATTAATGACCCAAGCTGTTTGTCAGTAGTGCAGTGCAAACTGCTGACTTGTGCTGGAATCATTAAGGATCTGTAAAAAAAATTATGCATGATTACATTTCTAAGCACTTTTGCAAGGTACATTATTTTTTCACATATATTAACTGCTACTAATGAAATGTATAACAGCACCACCTGCTGCACCTATTAATGCAACCTACTTTGAGAACACGGAAATTACTGCCACTTTCAGGTTGACAATAGCTGCAGGGTTCCCAAGCGTCAATATGCTCACTTTCACACGATTCAGCAGAAGAAGCAAGACAGAAGAGTAAGAAGTGTGCTTTGATGGAAGTACCATTACTGAATGCCGCCAATAAGTGCAACTTTTGAATACATCATCACACTTGTCATTTGTAAATGACCCTTATAGGTGCAGGCATTTTGTCACCAACAGAAAAACATTCGGCTCATTACAGAGTATAATGGAAATCCATCAGACACTGCTGATACAAGCAGATTTGCATTAGATTTAAAGAGAGGCAGCACAGGCAGGTTTGGGAATTTAGAAAACATGGAAATGCCAGAACTGATATATTGAGATCTACAGATACTTCCTCACTAAAAGAAAATAAAGTACCATACTGTAACTCACTGGATGCAGGTTAAAAGTTGCAGTCAAACTTGCTTTGTAATGCTGTAGGGGAGAACAAAAGAAACAACATTGAGAAGAAAAAAGTTTCATTATTTCATATGTTAAACAGAATATATATATTCCTTTTAATTGATAAATGCAATGCTTTGAACCTTAAGCACTATCATGTAGCTCTCTGAACACTACTTTTCCATCTGGTTTCAGTCAGGTTGCTGCATATACAGTGGTGTGAAAAACTATTTGCCCCCTTCCTGATTTCTTATTCTTTTGCATGTTTGTCACACAAAATGTTTCTGATCATCAAACACATTTAACTATTAGTCAAAGATAACACAAGTAAACACAAAATGCAGTTTTTAAATGAGGGTTTTTATTATTTAGGGAGAAAAGAAATCCAAACCTGTGTGAAAAAGTAATTGCCCCCTGAACCTAATAACTGGTTGGGCCACCCTTAGCAGCAATAACTGCAATCAAGCGTTTGCGATAACTTGCAACGAGTCTTTTACAGCGCTCTGGAGGAATTTTGGCCCACTCATCTTTGCAGAATTGTTGTAATTCAGCTTTATTTGAGGTTTTCTAGCATGAACCGCCTTTTTAAGGTCATGCCACAACATATCAATAGGATTCAGGTCTTCAGGACTTTGACTAGGCCACTCCAAAGTCTTCATTTTGTTTTTCTTCAGCCATTCAGAGGTGGATTTGCTGGTGTGTTTTGGGTCATTGTCCTGCTGCAGCACCCAAGATCGCTTCAGCTTGAGTTGACGAACAGATGGCCGGACATTCTCCTTCATGATTTTTTGGTAGACAGTAGAATTCATGGTTCCATCTATCACAGCAAGTCTTCCAGGTCCTGAAGCAGCAAAACAACCCCAGACCATCACACTACCACCACCATATTTTACTGTTGGTATGATGTTCTTTTTCTGAAATGCTGTGTTACTTTTACGCCAGATGTAACGGGACGCGCACCTTCCAAAAAGTTCAACTTTTGTCTCGTCGGTCCACAAGGTATTTTCCCAAAGTCTTGGCAATCATTGAGATGTTTTTTAGCAAAATTGAGACGAGCCTTAATGTTCTTTTTGCTTAAAAGTGGTTTGCGCCTTGGAAATCTGCCATGCAGGCCGTTTTTGCCCAGTCTCTTTCTTATGGTGGAGTCGTGAACACTGACCTTAATTGAGGCAAGTCAGGCCTGCAGTTCTTTAGATGTTGTCCTGGGGTCTTTTGTGGCCTCTCGGATGAGTTGTCTCTGCGGTCTTGGGGTAATTTTGGTCGGCCGGCCACTCCTGGGAAGGTTCACCACTGTTCCATGTTTTTGCCATTTGTGGATAATGGCTCTCACTGTGGTTCGCTGGAGTCCCAAAGCTTTAGAAATGGCTTTATAACCTTTGAAATTGAACTCAGGTGTGATAAACCACAGTTAAGTTATTTTTTAACAAGGGGGGCAATCACTTTTTCACACAGGCCCATGTAGATTTGGAGGTTTTTTTCTCCCTTAATAACGTAAACCTTCATTTAAAAACTGCATTTTGTGTTCAATTATGTTATCTTTGACTAATAGTTAACGGTTTTTGATGAGCAGAAACATTTAAGTGTGACAAACATGCAAAAGAATAAGAAATCAGGAAGGGGGCAAATAGTTTTTCACACCACTGTATGTACTCAGCAAAGAGAATTATGTGGAACGCAGCCTGTCGCCAACTAGATGCACATTGGCAGGAAACAAGGCTGCATAAAGTAGAAACACTAGTTTCTTCTCCCCATCATCATTTAAGATTGATATAAAGCTTTTTAGAACTTTCGCCTCTCCCTTCACTGCTCCAACCTATTTCAAATAAATTGCATTAGAAACAAAATGTACAGTTTATAGCAGCAATTTTATATTAAAAGAGGAAAGTTATGAAATTAATCTAATGTATTAGCATGGATACTTTGCCAGATTTGCTCCTTTAAAATCAGACTTTCATTTACATATATGTGTATGTAGTTATACAGTATGGCATCCATTTAAAATACTAATAGTTCATATTAATTAAAAAAAATTATGTAAAAAAAGCACTCAAAACACTTTAGCATTTTTTTTAAATTTCATGATATTAGCAGTTCTTACGCTGAAATGAAATCTGCCGTTTAGTTCCGGCCAAAGGAAGTCACTTTATTGTTCACATTTTCTATATGCATGCTCTTAGGGTAGAAATTTATTTTTAATATATCATATTAAAATATTGAATACCCCACATGGAACCAAACGAATTTCATGCTTACTTAGCACTTAGTCATAGGCAATCAAGATTGCCTATGACTAAGTGCTAGGTATGCATGAAACTCATTAGGCTCCATGTGGGACCCTAAGATCATGCATATAGAAAAAATTTTTGAACAACATGGTATACCTCTGTTTGGTCACTAGAGGACTCTAACATGCCAGAACTTGTTATTTATTACTTTTATCTATATCCAAGACTTTAGTTAAAGGAAGTCACTTGATGCTTATCTGATCAGTCCCAGCACTCAATTTGACAGGTAAACATTAGACATATATTATAAGTGTTCCTGAAATTTGAGGGATTTCAGACAGGTGCCGCAAAGTAAAATTGTAATACAGAAGATTGAAAGGGGACAAAATGTTGTAAAAAGAATGTCAAATTTATAAAAGTATTTAAATAAAAACTGCCATCTAAGCCCCTCCAGCAGTTCAGTCAGCAACTCAGTGTTTGAGGCCATCCTGAAGTTGGGTAGACCAATTGACCAGACACCTCTTGGGCAGGTTAGAAAATCCATTGTCTTTGCAATAATCTAACATGGAAATTAGAAGCTGAATCTACACCACATTTTCTACACGTTGCAATTTTATTCATTCAAAATGAACAGAAAGAAAATGAAAGTGCAACTAAAACTAACCTGATCATATTTAAAATATATCTTAAAAAGTTACAGCAGATATAGCTTAATGTATGCTATAAACTTGTTTTATCAAAGACAGATCTCACATGTCACAATGATATTTTGTTACCTGAGAAACACGTGCATTTTTAATGCTTATTGGAGTGTGCTGAATGCCTTTTAAACCATACAGCTCAACAACGTCCATTGGCTCCTAAACAAAGAGATATACAGCTTTTACGTAAAATAATTGCACATTTCACTTTTTATAGCTGAGTAAAAATTATTTCAAGAAAAACAGAAAAAGACATTGGGCATTAGAAATGAGACAATGGTGAGCTAATGGCACACAGTAACCCTATCTGATGGAATCTATACACTCTCCCCATTATCTATATGCTTTCCTTCCACACTCCAGTGTTATTCAGGGAGTGTCACTGGTTGCTGTTTAAATTGACTCGTGTATGTTCAGGACCTTAGACCATTCCGATTGGAGCAGAAAAAAATGGAAATGACGAACAACTTTTTTAAAGTGTGGTATCATCATTTATTTATATAGCACCGACAGGTTATACAGTGCTTTGCCTTAGTTTATAACCAACGGAGAACAAATGGTGAATAACAAACAAGGGTTTACAGAGTACAATAGGATTAGAGGGCCCTACTCAAGAGTTTACAACTAAAGGTTAGGGTACAAAAAAAAATGACATACAAATAAAGGCGCAATACCCCAAGCAGTGCGGATTCATCATCACCTGTGCAACACTTATTACTTGAATGGCAAACAATGCATAGTGAGTTACAGTCGGACTACAGCAATAACAACCTGCTATAAAAAACACTGTTTGCAACATAGATCTTAAAGTAGATGACGTTTTCAAATTCTACTTTAGTGGCTGATCGTGTCTATTCACACCCTGCTCCCCCAGTATGGGGAAAAATGCTTGTCAATCTAAATACAATTTGTATTCTTTCACTTACCTCATAATAGCCATCTATAAACACTGTGATCATCTGTGGAGTGACACCTTGTGCGGACAGAAGGGAACGTAGCATTCTATAGAAATAAAAATCATACAAATAAAAGTACATTTTAATGGATTTTGAAACTGGGTCTGCCCATTTGAGGGTCATAAAACCTACACATACAGAGTGTAAGATTTCATTTAAATTGAGTCACTTGCCTACCAGCTTACTGCTTAGTTTCTAAGTGTATCTTATAAAAACAGAAGAGACTGACTGTAAGGAAAACAGGTGTACTGCTCACATCTTCGAAGCCCAAAACGGAAAAATTACCCATATTTAGTTAACAAAAAACACACAGGCACTAATAAAATAAAGACCACTAAAGAATGTAACTTGAAGGGGTGGACTGGGGAGCAGTGAAGAAGCCCTACTGTGGGTAGTTCCTTCTCTTGTGTATACATTTAAAGAAGCAGGTGTAGCTTATGACAGAAATATTCCCTGTTTTGATAAGACCTCCAGTGTTTGAGTCAGCCGTAATATGGCTCTTCTTTTATGAAGTTGTACAGCTCTGATCTACAACATATAGATCATCATCCTGTGATAGTGCAAGGATTATTAAAGATAAAGCCCCAGATGGACAGATATACTGTTGCAAGATCTAAAATTATGTTTTTATGGTACAGAATAGTATGAGAATAATTATAAACTTTTGCCCCTATACAGGTATGGGACCTGTTATCCAGAATGCATGGGACCAGGGGTTTTTCGGATAAAGGATTTTTCTGTAATTTGGATCTTCCTATCTTAAGTCAACTAGAAAATCATGTAAACATTAAATAAACCCAATAGGCTGGCAATAAGGATAAATTAGATTATAGTTTTGATCAAGTACAAACTACTGTTTTATTGTTACGAGAAAAAAAAGCAAATCATTTTTAAAAATTTAGATTATTTGATTATAACAGAGTCTATGGAAGATGGCGATTCCATAATTCGGAGCTTTCTGGATAATTGGTTTCCGGATAACGGATCCCATACCTGTACCGGAAATTTGCTCTATAACATGTGAACAACAAATGCTATCTCCTGACTGGCTGCTATAGATGATAAAAACTGTACCCAACTTTGCACACTTTATTACATAATGCCCGAAGGTTAATACATTTATCCTTCCTTTACTATTATAATTTCATTATACAACCCCAGCAAATTACGGAAGACAATAATATTACAAAGGATAAGAGGTTTAAGGGACAGTAAAAATATAAACCAACATTAACCATGGGAAATATTTATCTGAAAATCGATCACACACTAAATACAGTAATACTGGGTGTATAATCATAGCACGCTGCCACTTTGCCAACACATGTATAAACTTGTGAAGTACCTTTGTACAATGTTGCAGATATTTTCTTCACCATTATGAGCTCATTTAAGCACCCATCTCCTGTAACATACCCATATGAACGAATACCTTAAAGTCCATTTTATGTGTCTAAAGTTAAAAAAAGAAGTTACCTGTAGAGGTAGTTAGGTCTGTTGCCTGCAATAACAGCCACAGGAACAGTAGTCACTTTGTTTTCTTTTAGCTGTAAACATTGAGAGAATTACACTAGTGAGCAAAAAGTAGTATATTCAGTATATTTTTAAGCTAGTTTTTATCACAACAAATCTTTTCTAAAAAGGTTATTATAAAATCAAGCAAAAAAACAAACAAACCACCAGGTCCATGTTTTAACAACTGGATTTCAGAAAACTGACTTTTTATTTTAGATTAAAGTAGTGGTTCACCTTTAAGTTAACTTTCAGTATGTTATAGAATGGCCAATTCTAAGCAACTTTTTAATTGGTATTCATTATATTTTTTTAAAAAATTTTTTTATGATTTACAGTCTTCTTCTGACTCTTTCCATGGGAACCATTGACCTCATCTAAAAGCAAATGCTCTGGAAGTTTTCAATGTATAGTTATTGCTTTTTTTTATTACTCATCTTTCTATTTAGGCCCTCTTCTATTTATATTCCAGACTTGTATTCAAATGCTAGGACCCAAGAACCCAGAGAGCTGTTGAATAAAAAAGTAAAATAACAAAAAACCCACAAATAAAAAAAAAAATCAAAACCAAACACCAATTGTCTCAGAATATCACTCTCTACATCAGTGGACCCCAACCAGTAGCTCGCGAGAAACATGTTGCTCAACAACCCATTGGATGTTGCTGGCCTCAAAGCAGGAGCTTATTTTTGAATTCCAGGCTTGGAGGCAAGTTTTGGTTGTATAAAAACCAGTGGAATTGCCAAACAGAGCCTCCTATAGGCTACCAGTCAATATAGGGGCTACCAAACAGCCCTTATTTGTCATCCCCATGGACTTTTTCATGCTTGTGTTGCTCTCCAACTCTTTTTTACATTAAAATGTGGCTCACGAGTAAAAAAGGTTGGGGTCCCCTGCTCTACATCATACTAAAAGTTATCTCAAAGGTGAACAACCCCTTTAAGAGTTAGAATTACACAGACATGAAAGTACACAGACATGTTTAACAGGAAATAAACAAGTGGAAAAATTGGTTGTAACATTTTCAGAATTAGTAGAACAATTAAAATCATAAAAAAACCATCACTTTTATTTTGATGATAGAAATAGAAAAAAAACATTCAGAATTATTTTTTCGTGCACATTGATGTGTTCAGCATAACATTACTTAAAATTGCTTAGCAGTAAATAGACTAGGGAATGTTTTCAGTGATACTCACAGGCATAGGGTTGAATTCTATGGGAGTGGGATCCTTGCAGCTGCAGACACTGCCATAACCTTCTACTTTGCTGCAAAATCTTTTCCGTCTTCTGTTTAGTTCTGTATCAGGCCAATGACATTCTGCGTCTATGAACAAAATGTTTTCAAATCAAAGACACCTGTCTAGGAACCATAAGGATGTCATTACTGGTACCAGATTTTTTAGGTTTGATTTTTTTGTAAATGGCTGCTTTTCAATAGTACATCCAGCCAAACTTCTTAGTGTAATAGGGGCACTGATAGTTAGATTGCTGCCCTTTCTCTTCCCTTCTACATGAAGTGTCAAACTAAAGTTTACAGTTTCTTAACTGAGACCTAAAACTGCACCTCAAGGCAAGTTCATATCTATTTTTTTTTCTCAAATAAAATCAATGTTACTAAGAATTTTAAAAATTTCAAATCAAACACAGTACATGTCTTAATTAGAGTTTTCATTTTTAGATTAAATGCAACTTCAATTGTTCCCTTCTGGGGCTAACAGCATGTTGAGGGCTGTAGGTACAACCATAATCAGTAAAATTATCTACTGGAACCAACCCTCTGGAGGGACAAGTTGAATATCAGTCTTCAAAAGGATTGGGTCACCCCAAGTAGACAAAGCTGGAGATTTGGAATGCTTCTCCCCATAAATCTGACCTATATGGTTTCAAGAAAAAAACATAATGCAGGTTAATTCTAAATGTGTAAAAATAGTGCAGCTAAATCTATTTAGCATCTTTGCCACAATCAAAAGCAAGCTGATTTTCTGCATTAGCAAAATTAAGAGGTAGATAAAAAAAAAGATTAATCCAAGTAAATTTACAAACAACATTTTCTACTGCAGATCAACATTCTGCTAAGTGTACATATCTATATGCCTTACCCCCTTTCTTTACCACAAAAGTCCACATGTCCCTCCATCCCAGAGAGGGTGCAATCTGGCTTCCTAGACTCTTGAGAAGGTTTTTTGCAGTATCTTTTAAATGAAAGGAGCCTTCATCCTGATAAGGTATTAAAAGAAACTGAATAAATTTATGTTCATTTTTATTTTAGTTTATCTCTGTATTTGTGCAACAGAAATATTTGATGGTGACTATATTCTGGTTTCCCCCACCAACTTGCTAAAATCAAGAAATAGGTAATTCAAATAATTAGGAATGTGAGAGTTTGTAACACTAAAAGGACAATTTTTTTTTCTTTTCTGCCACTACGTTTACACTGATCGTTCAAAATAACTTAAAGGGGTGGTTAGCCTTTGAGTTAACTTTTAGTTTGTTATACAATGGCTCATGCTAAGCAACTTTTCAACTGGCCTTCATTTTTACCGTTTTATAGTTTTTTCATTATTTGCCACCTTTTTCTGAATGTTTTCAGCTTTCAAATGAAATCTAAAATGAAATGCTCTGTAAGGCTTCAAATGAATAGTTATTGCTACTTTGTATGGCACATCTTTTTATTTAGGTGTCTCCTATTCATATTCCAGTCTCTTGCTCATAGTAATGCATAGTTGCTTAGGTAATTTGAACCCTAACAACCTGATGAAACAGCAAATTGGAGAGATACTAAATAACTCAAAACCACAAATAAAAATTAAAACCAATTTCAAATTGTCTCGGAGTATCACTCTCTCTCTATATCATATTAAAAGTTAATTTCAAAGTAAACAACCCCTTTAAAGGCAGCTCACCCTCATAAAAAGTCTTCATAAAACAACATTTCTTTTTTACTTGGATTCAATAAAATTGGCTTGTTTGCATGTGTCTGTGTCAAAATAAACACTTCCTGGATTACTGCTTCCAGTGAAACCCATCCATATAACTGTAAGTACATTATATACATAACCCTATCTCCATCCATCTGATGTAGACTTTGACAGCACTGGAATGAAGTGGTACTGTTCCTTATTTACATAAACCTCGAAAAGAAAAGGACGGCACTCCGAATACACTGGAATGTACTTTTATTCCAGTTTAAAACAAGCGGTCCAAAAGAAAAAAGATACGGACTACGCCTGAACTCTACGAAAAAGGACAGGAACCTTTGAACGTTGTCAATATCTCCTCGGTGATTTTGACTAAATCTCAGGAACATGTCCTGAGTAACGGTTTGTCTTTTGCTCCCACCCATCACTTTAGCCTTTTTAACACACTGCTAGACGTTAACAGGTTTGTACGTAAGCTAACCCTTCGTAGACACTTTGGTACATGTGGTTTGGGCACAGATAGGATTGATCCCCCCAAACCTGGGACATTCCCCAAAGTGGGTGGGTTATATACTGATGTTGCATTAGTTTCTTTCCGTGAACATTGCTGTCTTACAGATCTGGACTCGCTGCAGCGTGAGAGCCTGGGTGAGGCCTTGGTTACGGGTGAACAGCTGGACCAGGTGACACTGCCCAAAGCAAAAAAGATGCCCTCAAGGTTTTATCCTTTACAATCTAGGTGCACCTCGATGGACACTTTCCAGGACCTCGTCGAGAAAGATCTTACTAAGCTATATGCTAAGAGCACCGGCAGGGGTCCTGGAAATCTGTCCAAGGAGGAGAGGCAAGCTCTTAACACTCTTAGAGAAAATACTGGGTTAACGATCAGGCAGGCGGATAAGGGTGGATGTGTGGTGGTGATGGACACCACCGATTACCTACGCGAGGCCAGAAGACAGTTGAATGATCAAGAGACATATTTCAAATTACCTTCGAATCCACAATCGGAATACAATAAAGCAATTGAGAGATTGGTCACCCATGGGTTGTCTCTGGGGGTGGTGGATCCTCGGGACTCTGACTATTTAGTCAGACACCAGCCGGTGGTCCCGATTTTCCACCACCTCCCGAAAATTCACAAATCCTGTACCTTCCCTGAAGGTAGGCCTATAGTTGCGAGTATAGGGTCCATCAATGAGGGCCTTTCTGATTGGGTTGACACATGCCTTAAACCCCTTGTCCCCCGACTGGATTCTTATATCCGGGACTCGGGGCACTTACTGGACAGACTGTCTGGGTTGACATGGCTTGACACATATAGATGGATATCTATGGATGTCAAATCATTGTACACAACCATATCACATGATTTGGGCACGCACGCGATTTCGGAGATTTTAGAGGACACACAACTTTTCACAAGGGATTTAACTTACTACATCCTCTTGGTGTTGGAATTTCTTCTCACGCACAACTTTTTCTTTTTCGATGGGGATTTTTACCTCCAGAGACGGGGGACCGCGATGGGGGCATCCTTTGCCCCCACCTATGCCAACTTCTATATGGGTTGGTGGGAGCGGTCCGACATCTATGGATGTAAAAATCCTTACCGTGAGCACATCATCTGGTACGGTCGCTATATAGACGACCTTCTGTTCATTTGGAATGGACCAGAGGAACGGATAAATGACTTTCACGAATACTTAAACACGAATCGTTGTAATCTTCAATTTTCACTTGACCACAATAAATCGGTTATCAATTTTTTAGATCTCACTTTGGAAGGGGATTTACTCACAGGCAAAATTGAATCGAATATTTTTAGAAAACCCACTGCGGGGAACACTATTTTAAGGGCTAACAGTTGTCACCCAAAGCATACTATACGAGGTATACCTTACAGTCAATTTGTCAGGTATAGGAGAAACTGCAGCAGGGATAACACTTTTAAGGAACAATCAGGGCTCCTGGGACAAAGACTACTGAAGCGTGGATATACTAAGGAGATGATAGAAATGTCATGTGAGAAAGCTAGTAGAAACCGCACCAATGGGCGATCCAATACTTTTGAAGGTTCAGGTAGAGATGTAAGTACCAATAAGAATAATGATATATTTTTCATCACAGAGTACAGCGAGGAGTATGGAAAAATATGTAATGTCATTAGAAGATATCTCCCAGTACTGTACAATGATGAAAAACTATCAGGAGTTCTATCAGCTACAAATGTTAAATGTGTTTCGAGGAAAGCACCCACTTTGGGGAAAATGCTGGCGCCAAGTCTAGTGGGCACAGTTAGTGAGAGACACAGGGACAACTGGTTGTCCACTAAGGGGAGCTATAGATGTGGGGCCAACATTTGCAAGACTTGCAAGGTCATCTCTACAGGGGCAACCTTCAAATCTAGTGTTACGGGCAGGGTGTTCCAAAATAGTGGTTTTTACAATTGTAACACCAGGAATGTGGTGTATCTGTTGGAATGCTCAGTTTGTAATAAGCAATATGTGGGTCGAACTACTCGTTGTCTAAAAGAAAGAATACGGGAACATCTAAGATCGATTGAGAATAAGGATGAGGGGACTCCCATGGGTAAACATTTTACTTTATGCTCTAAAAGAGGGGTCCGAGACTTGTTAGTGAAAGTCATCGAACAAGTGAAGTTACCCCTTAGGGGTAGGGATGCAGAACGTTTGTTAAATTTGAGAGAGGCGTTCTGGATCCTAAAATTGGAGACTAGGATACCCAGTGGCCTGAATACCAGGCATAACTTGTTATATCTATATTAGCCAGTCAGGGCTTTCAAATGAGTTATGTTCAACAGAAGCCTGGCTTTCTCTTCTATCTTCCCCCAATCTCTACCCCATTGTCCCTCATTTTACCCTATCTGATTCATATAGAATTTTTGAGGATTCTCAATTTACTTTTTTTCTATAATTTTCTACTCTTTTAAACATATTTATATTTACATTTGTATGTTTAAACAATTGAAGACCTATATTTATTTATCTATTTATATTTGAACTAAGGTTTATCCCAGGTAGCTAGTTACTAACTATTAATAAATTAATTACCAGTTACTTATTCTCCAACATTTTAAGTAAGATTCACACATCTATGCAAGGATTTTTGTTTTGTTTGTTCTGATTATAGAAAGGTTTTTATATGAAAACGAGGTTTTTACCTTTGGTTAATTGGTTTTACTATATTAATAAAATATGATTGTCTTAATTGAATTACTATATTGCGCCCAGTAGGGGTTGCTATTCACATTTTGTATATAACCTGTCTGTTTGGATCAGGATGTATGCCTATGATTAAGGGAGTGATTCCCGAAATGCGTAGGGCGTTGGATCCTTGTTTTAAACTGGAATAAAAGTACATTCCAGTGTATTCGGAGTGCCGTCCTTTTCTTTTCGAGGTTTATGTGAATTTTAGCAGCGGGGACGCTGCAGACAGAGCACCCGACTGGAGCAGCAAAGGGGAGTGTAAACTGGAGCGGCCCCTTTTGATCGAGTCTGTTCCTTATTTATCTGCATAGCCTGAACCCTATTAGTAGCCAGAATTATAAATGTGATATAAATCAGCAAACAAAAGACAGGACATTGCACACAGTGTGCTTCAAATTGTACCTGTCTTATTCTACATCAGGAAGTATGGTGATCAATTGCTGTTTTAGCCTATGGAAGACATCCTGGGATCAATTTGGAGTTGTTTGCAGCCATCCTGACACTCAAGTTTTTTTCAGAGAAAAAAACCTCTAATCGAGTTTTCAAAATTCGAATTTGATTCGAGTTTGCAGGTCAATCCTATCCACCTGACTTTAAAACATCTATTTTTTTTTAATAAATTTGGATTGGTCGAATTTCAAGTTTATGGGAGTTTATGTGAGTTCTAAATAACTCCCATGAACTTGAAATTTGACCATTGACAAATCGGCCCCTTACAGTCAATTTGCTGTCTTGTCTAATAAAACAACCTGCATATAGAATAAGATTAACAGGGTTAATTTAAAATCTACAAAAATAGATGTGTCCTCAAAAGTAAATAAGTAGTTACACTGACTTCAATAAACATCCACAATCAAATCTGAGATTTAGCTCTCCAGGCATGCCCAAAATAAGATAACTTAATTGACAAAGGATCATGCATAACTATGATGTCCTCGTCTTAAGACACAGAAGTGATGATGCACGGGTAGGTGGGCAAACTTACCTTAATAGTAAATATCAAAATTCGCCCCCGGGCCACCATGTTAAGAAAGAGAACCATTGCCTCATCCTCATGTGGTGAATAAGTGTCAAAAACTCTCTTTGCCATCACATGCCCCTGACCCAAAGAAAGCAACAGCGGTTAAATCAGTGCAGTAAAACGTTAATTATTGATCTAAATTATTTGAATATTTACTCTAAATTTGATAAACTGGAGATATCAATATAAAGAAAAAAAGTAAAACCAAATGCATTGCATTCATTCTGTAGCAATTTCTGTGAAAGGACAGATATGCATGCTATGGATGAAACAATCTCAAACAGTGTGTAAGCTAGAAGGGGTAATCATTTTAATAGGTAATAAATCAAGTAACTACCTTAAATGAGAAAAATACAAATTAGAAGTAAACCTCCATCCTAAAATGTTCTCTAAAGTACTTTCTGTAAAGGGGCATGGAATGCAATTATTTCAAGGAATATGCAAAATGCCCCAACTCACAAGACATCTTAGAAACCTGAAGTCATTTATCCTCATTCCAGTACTCCAAAAAAAAAAAAACCCATAACCCTTAAAAAGATTACCTTACTTAGGCTATGTTTCCCGAAGTCATTAGCAACAAAAAATAATCAAGTTTCTCAAATGTGCTTTGCTTTAAAAAAAAAAAAAAAAAAACACCATACCGTTGCTTGGTTCAGTACAATCACATGTATTCCTCTTCCCTGCTCACGAGCTTCATCTTCAAGTACCTTTAGAAAGATAAGAACCAAATTACATGTTGACAGCTCTAATGCAGACTGCATTGCCTTGCCAGCAGTGGCTGTAGCATATATTTAAGTTAACTGCTAATAAAACGTTCAGAATATAGCTGTTGCATGTACATTATAAAAGGCATGAGCTGGCAACCTTGAACAGTCTACCTGCAAAATGTATAAGATCCAAAAAGCACAAATTGGTTACAGAGTGATCAGGCAAGTGTGTTTGTTCCACATAGGATGAGAATGTGGGGTAATGAACATTTAGGTAGTTCCACTTGTACAGTTTTTGTTTTGAAAAGTTTAAATTTAGCTGAAATAGATTTTAAACTGTGTGGCAAACTGGCTGCAGAAAAACAGCTTGCCTGCAGTAAGGAAGGCAAGTCTAACTTGCCATGAGCTGCACTTATGTTTTCCTAACCCAGAACAATGTGTTTTTTTCTGGGGAAATCAATGTAGAGGTATCATTTATGAAGACCCCGCACACGTGTGATTTTAGAATGAACACTAAGGGGGGTACTTTTGCAATGTGCAGTGCCAACTGGTGCAAGACAGCCCTTTCCACAGGACACAAGGAGAGTAAAGAGCTCTGCTATGGGTAGAGTGCAAAGGGGCATTTACCTACTATAGTGCTGCCAAATGCAGACACTGCTGTATTCCTGGGCTTAATCCACAATTTTTTTTTAATGAAGGGCATAACACAAGTGCAAAAAAAAAACCTGCACTCATTATTTGAAAGCTGCCCTGCAATTAATAAAGAATCCCTTGTAGATGGGAGCAGACTATCATTGAAAAAGCCACTTGCATATTCAACTATCTCCTGGGTTAACAGTACAGCAGCACTCCAGAAAAGCTACCATAACAGCAAAAGGATGTAGCCAGGTAAAAGAAAGTTGTGGCGGAATAAAACAAATGTTTCCTAGGTGCTTTTATGATTCTAGGAGTGTTGTACTATACACCATTTTTTAGCCATCATTGCAAGGCTAAATGATAATGTGACACTTTAAAAGTTTCAAAATAGCTATCCTTGTCGGTACAGCTATGGAACCATTATCCAGAATGCTCTGGGCTGAGGTTTTCCAGATAACATTTATCTCTGTAAATTTGATCTCCATACATTGAGGGGGTTATTTATTAGAGTTTGAGTTATGTTTTTCCCGGTTAATTCAAGCTTTTCAAGGGTATTTTCAGTAAAAAATAATTTAAACATTAATTAATCCCAATAGTATTGTTTAACTTCTGTTAAGGATTAATTATATGTTAGTCAGGATCATGAACAATGTCCTGTTTTATTACTATTATAATTAAAACGGAATTAATTTAGCAAAACTTTATTTGATTAACATGGAGTCTATGGGGGACTGCCTACCCAGAATTCTGGATAATGGATTTCCGGATAAGGGAACCCATACTGGTATTAAAGGTTTCCCCTTATCTCTAAAATCTTGCCTTCCTGCATATATTCCCAAAGTTAAAGAGAAGACTTACTGTAGTGCCATCCACAGCTATGTAAACCTTTGATCTGCTTGAATAAATTTCAATGTCCAGCACCTTTTTACTGCTGGCAGGTCGACGTGGAGAATCCACTTGTTGCAAAGATTCATCTGCGTTAAATACAAATATGGAAAAATAAGCTCAAGCTCCCTACAAAAAAAAAAATACCACCTTACCTAAATGTATAAATTTCAATTGCAAATTCAATGAACGCACTGCATAAAGGGGACATTTTTTCTTGTGCTGAACCTACTTTTTTTTTTTTTCTTTTTAATTTCTTGGGTTAAATAGGGAAATTCAAGCTACTCAATGTTTGGTCCTTGCAAGGTAGTGAATGAGATAACCAGTGCAGAGATATTCACTCTACTTAATGAACTTTTGCTTATGTATATACTGGTAAACTACCTTGCAAGATCCAAACATGAAGCAAAACTATATATCTTTTGTAATAAAAACAAAAAGGCAAAAATATGTTCATCACAAGCCCTATTCATTGCACATTTGCAGAATTATTGTAATCAATTTTGGTTTTTTTAATAAAAGTAACTCATTCTAAGGCTGATAGCACACCAGACTGAAAAGTGCCTAAAATCACCTCCTGCCACCTCTCACTGACTTGACTGAATGAAAAAATGCCTGACAATACCAAATGAAAAGAATTTTCACACCTTTGACTTGCAGTGCAGTGTTATGCATTCTACAACAGGGCATATGACATTAATACCTATTGCAGTGTGCATGCATCAAACTTGACCACACCACAACAAAAGTTAAAAAGCCATGGATACGGAGATTTACTGACAAAAATTATCTCCCAACTTATCTTGAGATGTTGATATGTAAGTCATAAGTATCTCCATTTCATAAACCATTACTCGGATTTATAAAGACAAAACTTTAGAGATAGTTTGTTTTCCATAACCTGACAGACCTGTAATTACATTAAACTTAGATCCTGCATCTGCATTAGGTTGTACACAACTATTTTTATAGGCTTACCATAGTCCTGATCAATTTCTTCTTCATTTACTGCTCTTCTTGTGTCCAGTATAAGCTTGATGTTTACAATAACGGTTACAAGTAGGAACAAAACAGCCACTGTCTTCATATATGAGGGGAAAAAACACATCATTTCATATAGGTGGGACCACAAAACAACAATGTAAAATGAGGGGAAACCTAAAATCAGAGGATGTAAAATGGGGGTTCTATTATACTTTATATTTTGGCAAAGGGTTGTTGCACTGACTCAAGTTGTCAATTCAACGCATGTAAGAATGAAGCCTGCACAACCCTTAAAGGGGTGGCACAACTTTAAATTAACCTTTAGTATGTTACTGAATGGCCAATTCTAAGCAACCTTTCAGTTGGTCTTCATGTTTTGGGTGCAAGAGTTTTTGAATTACTTTTCTTCTTCTTCTGACTCTTTCCAGCTTTCAAATGGGGGTCACAGACCCAAGCAGACAAAATAATATTGCTCTATGGGCTACAATGTTATTGTTACTTTTTATTCCTTATCTTTTTATTTAGGCTCTCTTGTATTCATATACCAGTCTTCATTCAAACCACTCCCTGGTTGCTAAGGTGATTTGGACCCTAGCAAGCAGATAGCTGCTAAAATTCCAGACTGGAGAGCTGCTCAACAAAAAGTGAAATAATTCAAAAACAATAATCGAAAATGAAGACTACATGATACTAAATGTTAACTCAAAGGTGAACAACCCCATTAGGTTAACTTATAGAATGTTAGAATCCCATGCTTAGCAACTTTTGCATTGCTCTCCATTTGTTATCTTTTATAGTTTTTGAATTATTTACATTTCTCTTCTAACACTTTCCAGTTTTCAGATGGGGGGTCACTGACCCCTTCAGCCAAAAACCTATTGCTCCAGGATACTGCTCAAGTCAGATATAAATATTACAGGTGCTATCTGAATGCTAGGGTCACTAACCTTGAAAACAAGACATAATTCCAATCCAAATCATTCTACATGCATAAACAACTGAAAGTAGTAAGCACAGTTTCCCATTTTCTGGAAAAAAAAACCCCTTACACTTACTTGACACATTCGTCGTATAGCCCTATGATTGCTCATTTTATATTTCCAGGCAAGGTACCAACTCCGCTTCTTTTGTGGCAGAGGGAGCTTTGAATTGGAATCTGGGTCCCACTCATCCATTTTTTTTCTGGCCAGGGTCAAGTCCTTTGTAGGCCTGACTTTGTTTTCTCTAGTCAGGGGCATCCATAATGCCGGATGTTTTTAGTGGGCAGCATGAGTCCTGCAATGTACAAAGATATACAGAAAAATCATTTGCTTATCAATCAGTTTCAGACAATTAGACCTGCAAAGGGACTGTAAATATTAATGAAGAAACAGCAGCTGATTTTTAATAAACCTGTTCCAAAAATATACTTTCTTTGTAAAGGATCAAACAACATTGTTTTGCTTAATGGTGAAACGGCAGCGGATTTTTAATAAAACTGTTCCAAGAATATCCTTTTTTTTGTAAAGGTTCAAACAACATTGCAATACAATGAGTAACTGATTTGCCTTCTAACACAGTGATAAAATACCCAAATGCCAAACACTATGGCTGAGTATTTTGCTGCAGAATAAAATGAGTTAGGTTGAGGAGCACTCTAAAAAATATTCATATGTAAAAAATAAATTTCTAAAACTAAAACCTATTTGTGAAATAAATGTATCTCGAATATATATAGTAATAATCACTTTTCATTCTATCCTCATTACAGTTCTTCAATTTAATTCTATGAGAAACCCACAGTGGTAAATGAATTAGGTGGGTAATAAGATGATCACTTCTTACAAGAATTCAGTTGCTGCTGCCCTCTGCATATAGAAGGTTAATTCTGAATGGGATCAATAGGAAACACTAAAAATTGCCTTCAGTGGGCTATTATGACAATTCTGTGAGTAGGATCCAAAGTCCCATGTGCAATGCATTCATAATAACATATGTTCCATAACACACAGTCTGCCCACAAGGAAATATAAATACTGCTGCACAGCAGCATACTTTACGTAATTACACACTATAGGATATATCACTCACCCAGAGAGGATTATACTGATCTAGGCACCTCAAAATCCTATCACCCGATAACAATGAAGAAAAAGTGCTATAAAAAGAAAAGAACCGAACAGCACCGGCGCCTAATAGTGACGTCACCTCAGCTCACGCACAGAACGTACATTCTACACTGCGAGAGCGCCGTCGCTTACAAGTCCAAAGACAACCGGTTTTGTTTACAGTTTTTGCAATCAAAATTCAGGCGTTTATTAATAAGGCAAAACGTATACAGGGATTTTGCCTGTGAATCGATCTGGTATATATTGGGCACACAACAATCTCTCCCCTCTACGGCTCTCCTCTAAGCACTTAAAACAATGTAGGTCTCTTCATGTGACACAGCCTTAAATAAAACGAATGCCATGCTTTGCATTAGGACCTTTGTAATGCTGAACATATTATTCATGGTATTTATAAAGCAGCAACGTTGTACAGCAGAAGATTATGTACAGATACTGATCCATGAGTTATTCGTTTACAACGTAAATTTTTTTTATATGCAGTAGATTAATGTGCCATTCCTAAAGCCTTTATAGAACTAAGATATTAGCTGTGCCTTTGCAGTTTATAGGGTTGCCACCTGGCCAGTATTTTACTGGCCTGGCCGGTAAAAATTATGGCTGATCCCAATGTTATTAATAGAAAAAAAAAAATATATAGGAAGGCTGGTGTTTTTTTCCAGAAAAGGTGGCAACCCTACATGGCACTAAGCTTTTTGATGTGCAATTCCTAAATCCCTTAACCTGCTGGTTGTTAGGGTTGCCACCTTTTCTGGGAAAAAATACCGGCCTTCCTATAGTCTTGCTGTTTTTTCCTATTAATAACATTGGCATAAAGCATAATTTTTACTGGCCAGATGGCAACCCTAGTGGTAGCACTGTGGTTTCTACAGTAGATTGTGTTAATGTACGTAGCAGACTTACTCCCAGTGAGTAGTATGCAAACACCATTTTGAACCTATACTAGACACTGCTTGCACCTGATTTTAAAACACAAGCACAGTTGCACATCTTTTGATGCATTAGGTGCAATTGCAGTTTAGAGGGTGGCTGCAATTAAAGGAGAAGGAAAGGCTGGGGGTGCCAAATGTTAGGCACCCCAAGTGATTGTATTGACTTACCTGAAACCCCAGGCCGGTGCTCCTATGAGCAGAAAACTGCACTAGCCTGGGGTTATACCAGTGAGCACCACGGAGCAATCCACTTCTGTCTTCTTCTTTCTTCAAGTATCCCGGGGCAAACATATTTTTAGTTAAAGTTAGGCTTTTTGTTCTACTGTGCATGGGCAGCATTCGAAGGAGTGAGACGGAAGAAGATCGCTTCGTGGTGCTCACTGATATAACCCCGGGCTAGTGCAGTTTTCTGCTGATAGGAGCACCGGCCCAGGGTTTCAAGTAAGTCAATACTATCACTTGGGGGTGCCTAACATTTGGCACCCCCAAGTGCACCAAGCCTTTCCTTCTCCTTTAAACTGAAAATATGAGAACAAATGCTGCATTATGGGCAAAAAAACATGTTGGTTTGCATCCCCTATAATTTTCTGTATTTAATTGAACAAGAATTTAAAAAATGTGTTAACTAAGAATGTTCCTTATAAAGCATTACTGTAAGACGCCCCTGGAGATTCCTCCATTCTCATACCTCCCAGCACATCTCTCCCTGGCTACTGGGGTGCAGGCATGTGGTCCCGATGATGTCACGCGCACCGGCCGGGTGCAAGTGACGCTGGCGTCGGTTCACCAGAGTTTGAAGCTGAGCGTCATGACGCGGGCTTCACATTTTGCCACCAATTCTCTTAAAAAGGAGGCCTGTCTCCATTTTAACAGTTCCTAAGCTGGCTTCTGTTCACAGATTCTGCTAAAGTGTTATTTACTAGTTACTATTTTGCCTATTTTATGACTACATTTTTGCCTAATCCTTGCTGGTACCTGTTTACAGACTTGTTACTACTGAACGCACCAATTCCTTGTTAGTTCCACAGCAGAAAGCCCGGGGCCCAAAAAGGGTTTTCCCTTGTGCATCTGAGTGTACCCGCTGCCTTCAATGTTCCAGATTGACGAGTATGTTACAGTTAGCTTGGACCCTAAGAATGGAACCTTCCCAGGCTGCTTCATCCTCTGCATCGGAGGCATTAATTATCGAGCTTTGAATAAAATAACGATTAAAAAACATTATCCTTTACCATGAATCCCGGAATTATTCGATAGAGAGGGGAGCCAATGTCTTTACAAAGTTAGACCTGCGAGGTGCTTACAACATATTCATATCCGTCAGGGGGACGAGTGGAAGACAGCCTTCAATACCCAGGATGGCCATTATGAATATTTGGTCATGCTGTTCGGCTTATGCAATGCTCCCGCAGTGTTTCAAGATTACATCAACGATGTCCTTCGTGAGTTTCTACAGACTTTTGTTATTGTATATTTGGATGACATCCTGGTTTACTCTTCCTCACTGTCTGTTCATCTATCCCAAGTAAAGCAAGTTCTACTCAAGTTAAGAGAGAATTGTCTTTATGCCAAGCTTGAGAAATGTGAATTTCACAAGACCACGATTTCGTTTTTGGGCTACATTATTTCTCCCTCCGGGTTCGAGATGAATCCTGCTAAAGTCTCTGCTGTTCTAGACTGGCCAATTCCTACGGGTCAGAAAGTCATACAACGATTCTTGGGATTTGCCAATTTCTATCGTAAGTTCATAAAGAACTTTTCCCAGACAGTGGCTCCCATTACGGCTCTCATGAAGAAACCTTTTAAATTTTCATGGACCCCTCAAGCACAGGAGGCGTTCTCTACACTCAAAAAAAGCTATTTAGTTCTACTGCAATTCTTCTTCATCCAGATCCTGCCCGGCCGTTTATTCGGGAGGTCGATGCTTCCGAGGTGGGCGTTTGTGCCGTTCTGTCTCACCGGGCGGAATTCCAAGGGATCATTCATTCGTGTGCCTATTTTTCTCATAGACTTTCTCCTGCTGAAAGAAATTATGATGTGGTCAACCGTGAACTATTGGCTATTAAACTCGCACTTGAGGAGTGGCGTCATTTGCTAGAGGGGGAGAAATAGCCTATTACCATCCTAGAACCTAGAATACATTTCCTCGGTGAGGAGGCTCAATCCTCGGCAGGCCTGCTGGGCTCTGTTCTTTTCCAGATTTAACTTTTTTATTTATTATCAGTCTGGTTCAAAAATGAACCAGTCTTATGAAAGTGGATGCCTTATCCAGATGTCTTGTGCAAAGAGAGGGTAATCCTGCCCCGCCGCCCCAATTATCTCCCCTGAATTAGTAGTGGCTCCTACTTTGCTATCATTGTCTAACTTTTCTGACTTGGAACATCCTCCTGAATGTCCTTCTGGGAAGATTTTTGTACCTCAGCAAAGGGTTGCTCAAGTTCTCGAATGGGCTCATTCAAGGTTTTGTTTATGGCATTAATTTGCTAAAGATGTCCCCGTTCTTTACCATTTGGCCTTCTCCATACCCACTCAACCCTGGCTTGACGTTGCTATGGACTTTATTATTGATTTGCCTAAATCTTTGGATATGACTACTATTCTAGTAGTACTAGATAGATTTTCCAAGATGGCTCATTTTATTCCTTTTGAATAAACTTTCTTCCGCTGCTGGATTAGCCCAAATTTTCATCAAAGAGATCTTTTGCCTGCATGGTGTTCCTTAGTCTATTGTGTCCGACCATGGGGTGCAGTTTGTATCCAGATTTTGGCAGGCTTTTTCAAAACATTTGGGCATCAAATTACATTTTTCTTCGGCATCCTCAAAGCAATGGCCAGACAAAAAGGACCAATCAGACCCTGGAGCAGTTTCTACGATGTTTTATTTCCCAAAATCAAGACAATGGGGTTGAACTTCTTTCCTGGGCTCATAATAATCTACAACAGGATTCTCTGGGGTTTTCTCAGTTTCTCTGTGTATTTGGTAACAATCCTTGGGCCCTTATGCCTAACATTTTTAAGATGGAGATTGCTGCAGCAAATGCACTTGTTTGTGACTTTAAGTCCATCTAGTCCCAAGCCCACCAATCTCTCCTCGGAGCCTCTTTTTGTCAGAAAGTTACTGCCGACAAACATCGTTGTTCTAGTCCTCCTTATCAACGCGGAGATTTAGTCTGGCTGTCCACTCAACACGTTAAACTTTGCTTGCCATCTCCCAAGTTTGGACCTCGTTATATTGGACCCTTCAAGATTAAAGAGATCATCATTAATCCTGTATCTGTCAGATTGGATCTTCTTTCTAGTATAAACATTTTGGATTTCTTACACGTTTCTTTGGTCAAACCTTTTGTTAGGAATATTTTTTCTGGTGATCAACTTCCTCCTGCTCCTATTATGCTCGATGATCATCAAGAATTCGAAGTACAAGAGATTTTGGACTCTAGGAAATTGAGAGGCAATGTTCAGTACTTGGTTCATTGGAAAGGTTTTGGGCCAGAGGAGGTCTTGGGTGAAAGCTGTGCATACTCATGCTCCTCAACAGATCAAGATCTTTCACAAGAAATGTCCTGACAAATTTTGGGAGTCCCCGGAGGATACTTCTGAAGGGGGGGGGAATTTAAGACACGCCGGGAGAGTTCTCCATTCTCTTACCTACCGGCGGGCTACTGGGGCGCAGGCGCGTGCTCCCAGCGATGTCGCGCGCACCGGCCAGGCGCAAGTGACGCTGGCCTGAATAGAAAGATGAGTAAAAAAAAGCACTAACAGTATATTTGTAGCCTTACAGAGCATTTGTTGTTTAAATGGGATCAGTGACTCCAATTTGAAAGCTGGAGAGAATCAGAAGAAGAAGGCAATTAATTCAAAAGCTATAAAAAATAAATAATGAAGACTAATTGAAAAGTTGCTTAGAACTGGCCATTCTATGACATAAAAAAATGTTAAACTACCCCTTTAATAGCATTTATTTATTACCAAAGATGCTTAAAGGCCTTGAAGACTGCTCCTAGTCATCCTATCATCAGCCATGTATGGATATGCCTTATTTATGCAAGTTATTTGTTTCTCTGCAATCTCTCTACAAGAGTTTGTAGAACTAATAACTGTTGTTTCTCCTCTTTGAATAAACTGAAGGACATATTAATCTCGACATGGATCGCACAATACTGTTTGAAGATATATGGAAAGCCTACATTTCCTACCATGTATATAAGTTGAACACATTTCCCCCACCCAAATGGTATTATTTGTACTGCATACATCCCTCCATTTGCCAGCGTTATTTAATTTCCCTAAAACAAATAGCAGCTTTCACCCGGGGGGCCATTTTCCCTCTGACACATCATCAGTGCATTTATATCTGCAAACAGCACATATGTTATGTAAATTTCATGCAATTTAAGAATGCAGGCATAAACAGGCAGTGTTTACTATGATGACAGGGTCTGCTTGGATTGAGCACTGTAATGGTTACTCTGAGCTCTGGAGAGGGGGGTTAGGATTTAAAAATAGGAGCAGACAGCTAGAGCAGAGTGTAACGAACGTACCTGGTGGTCTAGGGGGGGGCGCCTGTCGCCCCCTCGACGGGGACGCCCGCCTCGACGAGCGGCTTCCGTTAGGCCGCAGGCGCCGGCATCTTAGGGCGCGCACGGCGCGCTCTGGGTTTTCTTAAAGGCGCACTGACGTTGTGACGTCAGCGCGTAAGGGCGCGCAATTCAAAAACTATTTAAAGCCCATTAGGGCTGTGGGACTTTGCCCGTGATAGGATTTTGTTCCTGGTGCTTTTGAGCTTTTGCTATTTTCTGAACCTGTTTGATTCCTGTTTTTGACCCCTGCCTGGCTATTTGACTATTCTGAATTCTGGATCCTGACCTTGCCTGCTTACGACTACTCTACTGTTTAACCCTTCGATTGATCACCCGGTTTTGACCCTTTTGCCTGTTTGACGATTCTTGTTATCTGCCTGCCTCGACCCAGCCTGTCTGACGATTCTGTTGCCTGTTCCGTTTGTACCGTGACCTTCGGCCCAAAAGACTCTGCTACCTGCCGTGCCCCTCTGCTAGCCAGAACATCTTGCCTTGTACCCCTCGTTAAGTCCAGGTGGCACCCAAGTAAGCTGAGGGCTCCTCCTGAAGCCCAACGGTGGTCACACTACTGGTGAAGCCGAGCCGAGACCAGGGTACTTGGCACCTGTTCTGGTATTGGGTGCCAGCCGTGACACAGAGTTTCTATTGGAACCAACAATGCCATCTCTTCATCGGCTGCTAGACTGGAGGGTGTGTTTATTAATCTGAGTTGAGAAGAACTGAGCATGCCATTGAGCCAACAGCCAAAGGAAATTCCTGAGGGAGGGGTCATAGTGGGTTAGAGGAGTAGAAGGAATCCTGAGTGATTAAGGGGATACTGCAACCTTACTATTAACCTTAGAACAACCAGAGTGGCAAGTAATTATAGATTTCAAAGAGGCTCTTCAGTCATTATTTTTTTGCGTGGGGGGGTTTACTTGTCCTTTAATTCCCTGTGATGAAGGAATAAAAAGTATAAGGGGTTATTTCTGTAGCATGGGCGCTGCTGTACATGAAATGTGTTATGTGTAGAGTTCCTATGCAGTAATAATTGGAACTCTGGGGTGGCAAGATGCATTGTGGGCAAAAAAATATGGATCTTGGCAATTTGAACACCCATTGTAAATGAGCCATTTGCACTCCTGATGTTCATAAGATTTGACCAGTCTGGCATGAAACCAGTCTGGTTCAGCCTCACAAGCTTCAGTATAACCTTTTAAGGCATGTAGTTGTGCTAAAAGTCACTCACAATCTTAAATTACAATATTTTAGTAGATCAGTACACTGTAACATACATTTTCATTTTTAAAGCATCTCTGCATCTCATTTTAATTTTCAGAAGTGTTGCCATCAGATTCTTCAAAACAATTTACTTACTGGTAACTATCAGTCCAGGAGCAGAACTAGTGTTTTATTTTGAAAGCCATTCCAATGCCCCCCTTCATTATACACCCACTACCCATTTCTTAATTGCACTCCAGGATCCTTTATAAGTGTCAGAGTGGCCTTGGCCTGTTCCAGATCTGTAGCATGAAACTGAAAAGCAATCTTCATGATTCTAAAAAATAGAAAGGAGGGGTGGTATCTTTATTGCAAACCATCTCCCCTGATCTATAAAAAGAAAATGATGTTCCATGCATCCTACAGAAAGAAATATGACCTACTTATATCGATGATTGTTGTACATTTCTGTCAGCTCAGGGATCTAGGTCCCTGGGAAAGAGAGAGTTCAATTTGCATTGCAAATCACTAACAGCCTGATCAATGCAGTTTCTCTCGCATCAATGAACCTAAAAGGTCATAGCTACCCTTCAGACAGGAACACTTCTGATCTCCATGGGAGTTTTACTCACTGTTTTTACCAACATTGTGCACACTGATAGTATAAAATAAACCTGTTTTTATATTCTCATAACACATCTGGTGACTGCAGTCTAAAATCAGTGGATAAGAATATAATTACTCTCTCTTCAGGCTTGGTGATTTGCTTGTGACCTGCGGCAAGTTTGCAGTGTTCTCTGTGCTGGAGACTTACATTAGCAGAGCTAATGTCAATAGGTGCAATTTCTTGACATTCACATCAGTAAATGTAAAGCTTGCCATAGACGCAATTCGTACGATTTTCGGACCATGTGTGGAGAGTCCCAACATTTTTTGTCCGGTGGAGATCGGTGGTTTGGTCGATCGGGCAGGTTAAAAGATTTCTGTCGGCTGCCGATAATATCTCTGCATGTATTGCCGATCGTACGATTTTCAGAGGGAGACTGTCACTAGATTTGGTCGGACATAACTTCGTACGATTGCTGTCAGGGGCAGAACATCGGCTGATCTGTTCATTTGTATCATAATCGTATGATGATTCGTATGATCGGATCTTTGAGTCTATGGCCATCTTAAGGAATAGGAGAGAGGAAGGATTATTTGGCTCTTCACAGTGCACGGGGGGGCATCAGGTGGCAGCTGAACTAGAAGAGCTGCTGTGCATGGAACATAACCCTTCTTTTAAATATGATTTATATTACATTTAGGGGCATATTTATATTTATTAAGGTTTGAATCATAAATTAGAATTCAAGATTAATCATACCTTGACCCTGGGAACAACTCAAATTTGACTATTCGCCACTTAAAACCTGCTGAGTTCATTTTTAAGTCAATGGCAGATGTCCAGTGACCCATTTGAAGATGTTAATAGCCTTCCTGACATTCAAGTTTTTTTCTGAGAAAAAACTCGATTCGAGTTTTGAGGTCGGTAATATTCATTTGAGTTTTGGACGTTCGAGTTTTTTCTTAACTATCTTCCCATTCGAGTTGTAAGTATATTCGAATTTATTAGTAAAAAAATTACATCAATTCAAAATTCGACCTTTGATAGATTTATTAAGGTTCGAATTTTAAATTCGAATTTTCGTGTTGGATTTTGGGTCAAAACTGACAAATTCGAGTTGGGAATAATCCAAACTCGAATTCAAGATTTATCATACCTTGACCCTGAGAACAACTCGAATTAGACTATTCACCACTTAAAACCAGCCGAGTTCATGTAGAAGTCAATGGCAGAGGTCCAGTGCCCCATTTGAAGATGTTAATAGCCTAACGTTTTAGTCGTTTAGTTTAGTTGGATTTGATTCGAGTTTTCGGTTCGTTAATATTTGTTTGAGTTTTTTCTTAAATAACCTCCCATTCAAGTTGTGAGTATATCGAATTTATTAGAGTAAAAAAAATCGCCCAAATTCGAAATTCTGACTTTTATAAATCTGCTTATTAATGTGTCAAAGCGTTTAAGAATAGGGCGCATTCATTACTCACACACTGAATTCCAGAAATGACCCCAATTTGCAACAAAGTGCAAGCCCTATCGCGCTAATTTTGATGCATTGATCACAAGTGCATTAGACACAACTCCCAATTTCGACCACAACAATGCTTGATTTCTGTGAAATAAAAATATGAGGAAGAATTATAGGGAAAAAGCATGATGATTGCACTTGAAATTGCACCTTGCTCACTACTCTTGCAGATGTAAATTAGCCATGATATCCCATGCTTAGCTGCACCAAAGCACTCTGTAAGTAAGTCTAATATGATCCACATCTGGCCACACACAAGCCTGCTATCCAGCCCTTCCTACGCATCAGACACCTTTCAGGCAGGTGCCCTTTAGTTTAATACCTCAAACTGAACAGCGCCTTCCTTTATTTACTGTCTAGCACAAATGCAGTTAATAATTACCTGCAAATGAAGACAAAAACAAAGCCTGGTGAAAGCTTCATCTGTACCTGTCATATATTTTTAAGGGAAATAGCCCTGGTAGATAGGAAGTCTGGAGAAACAGCAGAAATGAAATTGTGAGTTGTTCATACGCAGTATTCCTGAACTCACTTTAATATTGTTACTATTATTTATAAAGCTCCGACAACTTGTTCTCAATTTTCTTTCCGCATCTGTAACTAAAAGGAGAAATGGTAGGTCATAAGCATTATTCACAATATATAAGCTGTCACTCTCATCATCCCAGGCATGAATTAGGAACAAGGAGAGAAGTGACCCAAGTCATTCAATTGCCAACTCTTTCCTTTGTTAACATGGGGGTGGGATAACTATTTAATAGCTATGTCTTAAAAAGTTACATATCCATCAAGTTCAGCCTTTTGCTTAAAGTAATTTTTACCTAGTAAATTGTATGGTGGTTATGTAGTTTAGAGTAAGTGCTGGCATATGGGTGCTTCTAGTAGCTGGGCAACACTACAGCATGGGTTAGATGGACTGCTGGCCTTTTTTCTAACTTAATGATCTGGGGCTTAAAAGCGTTTCTGCTTTTTATAGTCATACTGCTCATAGACACGGTTTCTTGGGAACTAATGATTTAGCACCAATATGCAGTGAAGGAGTCGCGTACAAATAAACTTACCAATGTCAAGTGTTCATCCTGTACAGTGCTACTGATTATATATTACATGGTGCTTCAGCAGAACATAACACTATGCGCCTCTAAAAGAGAGGCCCTCAAACTGTGGCACCAAATCAATGGAAAGGTGTGTGGGGAGCACTCTAAAGGCAAAAAGGTTGAGATCTAGTGTGAATGTTAATTTGCTACCTTGAATATTCTTGTTACTTGCAAGGTGACTGATGAAATTATATATTCTTATGTATTTCATTATTATAAGTCCTGGCAGCCCTGAACAGATGATACACCTCTTCAGGGGGTTTTAATTGGATTAAAATACACCTTTCTATTAGAATCTCATAAAAAAAGCTATTTTTTAAAAAATTGCATTGATCCACATAGCAATTAATTTTCTACTGTTAAAAATATATAGCCTTCTGTTGACTGCATCAGGTAGCCATACCTTCACCTGGAGTATAAAAATACAGCCCACAATAATGTTTTCTGCAACACTTTCCAGTCTAGATATTACAGACCAGTCATTTACAAAGAATTTTGAGGTCTAAAGTGTCATAAATCACAAACACAATCATGTTTTCCTAATCTCAAGCCTGCAGGTCACATACAAAATCTGAGCCCTATTACCTACCACCTGTGCAGGATTTACCAATGCTGACACAATAAAGCATTTCATTTGGTAGATCGCATATTTTGTCATACTGCATTTGTGTGTGAAAGGCATTGTTTTTGGTATTTGGTGCGAAAGTACCCCTGGAATTATCAGCAGCTCAAAACTGGTATCCATTGCCCTGTTCTTGGCACTTGCATGCAATTCATCAAAGCAGACCAAACAAGCATAGCGATGTCTGTAGCAACCTGAGCTGATAATAAAATATAGTGATAGGGCAGGGGCATAAAATGGGGAAGTGTGGAATAAAATGACAAAAACAAATGGGTGGAAGGAAGAAGGTGTGAGCAAATGTATGTAGTAAAGACACATAAAAGTGGAGTGGAATACATAAAAGGATAAGGGGGCAAACAGGGAAAGGGGGGAGATAAAACCAAAAGTACAAAAGTAAAAGTCAGGACAGGACTAGAAGGGTAAAGAGGGAAAAAATGACATAGAAGAAGAAAAAAATGGGAGATGATAGAAAGCACAAGAATACGATAGTAGAGCATAATACAAAAATTTATCAAATATGTGACAAGAAAAGTTTGGAAGAAGTGTAAGGAATATAAAGAGATAAGTATAGGAGAAAACACTAGGAAAATGGTAGGAAATCTTCTGCAGAAATGTGTAAAGGCAGAACAACAGAAGTTAGTGAAGAGCCTGGGCATATAGGAGAACAGAGAAGATACAGAAAAATGTGCCATATGTACTGTACATGTATGGTTGACAATGCTTTATGAGTATAAAAAAAAGCGGATGTGGCCATGCTGCATTCAAAAGTGCTATATGTGGGGGCCTATTTATCAACAGTCTAATTAAGTGGTTTTAATGGTTTTTGAAACCACGGCTAAACTTGCAAACTATAAAACTGCGAATGTTGTCTGAATTTAAAAAAAAGTACAAACGAAAAATTACGCTTAAAAATAAGAATACCTTGAAAACCTCTAAAAATTAGAGTTTTTCTGACAATTCCTATTGAAAAAAAATAAGAAAAACCTTTAAAAGTCAGAATTGATTTAGAGCAGTACAAAAAGATCAGCGCTGCTCTCATTGACTTCTATAGGGCCTTGACAACTTTTACCTTTCAAAGTTTTATATTAGTGGTGATCATGGTTTTTACACTTAGGGGTAGATTTATCAAGGGTCGAATTTCGAAGTGTAAAATACTTTGAAGTTCGACCATCGAATTGAATCCTACGAAATTCGAATTCGTAGGATTTTTAGCATCATACGATTGTACTACGATTCAAACGATTTTATTGTACGATCGTACAATTTTCCTTTAAATGCCAAAAACTTAGAAAATTGCTCTGGAAGGTCCCCATAGGCTAACATAGCACTTCGGCAGGTTTAAGTTGGCGAAGTATTGAAGTCAAAGTTTTTTTAAAGAGACAGTACTTCGATTATCGAATGGTCGAATAGTCGAACGATTTTTACTTTGAATCAAAGTCGAAGTAAATTTGAAGTCGTAGTATCCTATTCGATGGTCGAAGTATTCAAAAATTACTTCGACATTTTAACTTTTTGTACTTCGAAAATTCACTCGAATTTTAGTAAATCTGCCCCTTAATAAATCTCAAATTTTTAGAGCTTTTTAAAAAATTGAGAAAACCACAAATTCTTACAGATACGTGGAAAAACTCTAAATTCAATTGACTCCCTTATTGTATACAAATGCTCATTTACTGGAAGTGCAAACAGCAGAAATGGGAGCATAGGGGGATGCCTAGGTATACTACTGCAGGTGAGTGTAACACGTGGGCCAAGCGATTACTATTCAAGTGGAGGGGCACTTTTGCTGCCTGCTGAGCTGAGAATCACATGATGACAAAATATTTTAAACAGCCCCAGGTTCCAGTGAGCTCTGTACAAACAACTTCCTCCCTTTAGTCCTTTGCTGTGACTGTTTTGACTTTCAGACACACAGAAGTCCATTAATGCAATTTTTGCAAAGCTGTATTATGTGCTCAGCATTCTCTCTGAAAAATGGCTGGAGGCTGAGTGCTCCCTAATAAGAAATAGTGGACATTAAAGGGTTTGTTCTCTTTTGAGTTAACTTTTAGTATGATGTAGGGAGCGATATTCTGAGACAATATGCAACTGGTTTTAATTTTTTATTATTTGTGGTTTTTGCAATATTTAGCTTTTTATTCAGCAGCTCTCCACTTTGCAGCATCAGCAGAGCCGGGCCAACCCGGCCAGGTGCCCTAGGCAACCTGGCCGGCCATGGCACTGGCATGCGCAAAACTACGCGCCAGTGCGCATGCGTGAAACTACGCGCATGCGCGGAAGCGCATTTAAACCGAAATTACCAGCGGCAGTCAGGGTGACACAGGACCGGACATGAGGTAGGCGACAGAGCAGGTACATGCCTGGCGCCCCCTCAGCTTTGCGCCCTAGGCACGTGCCTACTCTGCCTACCCCTAGTTACGGCCATGAGCATCAGCAATCTGGTTGCTAGGGTCCAAATTACCCTTGCAAACATCCATTGATTTGAATGAGAGACTGGAATATTAATAGGGGAGGGTCGGAGCAGAAAGATGAGTAATTAAAAGTAGCAATAACAATAAATGAGTCCGCTTTAGAGAGTATTTGGTTTTTGGAGGGGTCAGTGACCCCATTTTGAAAGCTAGAAAGAGTCAAGAGAAGAAGGCAAATAATTCATAAATTATAAAAAATAAATAATGAAGACCTATAGAAAAGTTGCTTAGAATTTCCCATTCTATAACATAATAAAGGTGAACCACCCCTTTATTAAAACCACTTGTATTTTATATACAGCTGTGGCCCTTTTTTCATGTTTCTCTTTAGTTTACACCCCCAAGTCCCTGAAAAGAAAGGAAACACGCTCCCAGCTAGATTTCACATGGGAGCACTCAGTTTAATTAAAAGTTTAATCATCCCTAAGGAATGTGCAGATACAGCTGTGAAGTGGCAGGATCAAAGCATAGGCGTGCGCTCCTATTCTGAGGAACACGGTAAGCCGCTGTAGGCAGGAGCAATTTGTCCTTCCGCAGTGTTTCCATTCATGCAGGTTGAGGGCGACAGCTGAGAGTGGGAGGCTGCGGAGGGGCTGACGGACAAATTAAGCCCACGGCTGTGATCTAATCTGCACATCCATCGGGAAGGGAGAAAGCACCCAGGAGGCACAGTCATGTGTAGGGTCCGGCGTGTCCTCAAGGTGAGAAACGAGACTTCATGAGCAGCGGGATTGTCAATGGATGTAAAAGTATAAGAAGTGCAGCATCTGGACCGAGCGCCGCTATCACGTATTTACTGTAGTACTTGTGTACATTAGCCGTGCACCTGTCTAACAGCGAGCTCCCCATGCCATGGATCATACTGCAGCGGCGGCCAAGCTAGAAGGCTCATGTATGGAGAGCGTCCCTGAGCTGAAGGATCTGGAGAACAAGGTTGGCAGGAAGACCCCCGAGAGTTTGCTCAGGTGGATGCGAGACGATCCCGTGCTGCACCTGGGAGAGAGCGGACAAGGGCAGGGGGACAGCGGAGAGCACGGGCTTGCACACAAGATCAGAGCGCTGAAACTGGAGCTGGTGAGTAGAGCAGCACAACAGCCACCTTATGTACTGGCTATCAGTAACCACCATGTCTCTGTACTCTCTGCAGCACTCCAAGGCGAATAATAGGACTTAACATGCATTGTAGTTCATGACAAGCCAAAGCATAGGCCATATACTGTTTATGCAACTCTAAAATGTAGCTGTGTTGTTGGGAATGTAGTTAAATGAATATTCAAGATACTGGTTCACTTCATTGCTGCTGAGGAAAGAAGCTTATGGTGAGTAAAGGGCAGGCAGCCAATAGGGAGCTGCAAAGCTGCCAGTTATTGGGATTGTGCCGCATCCTTTTATTGGTCACCAATGATAACCTGCTTTATACAGAATTGCACTGGATCATAGCTAGTCACTACCAGTCACACTTGCTGCTAAATATATAAACACAGAGGGATTTTTCTTGCAGCAGTCATCAATAAAACTGTGCCTTTATCATCGTTCATCTATTAGGCCTTTCCCTGATATGGTTTGAGACTGCCACCGTATCAATAAAACATGCAACCTAAGGGTGGTACAGAGTATTTATAGGAATTTGAATCAACATATAAATGCAATGCTGTTGTATGGATAAAAAAAAGCCTGTACACGCCCTACATAAATCAGTGACCACTTAGTTTAATTGCAAGGGGTGTCTCCCATCTCCGACAGTACTGTTCTATTTTCTCCTATCCGCCTGCTAGGCAACCCATTCCATAGCCCTATAAATAGACAGGCTCAGCCTAAATCATCCGTACACATAATGTTTCAGTTATATCAGATTCCCTTTGCATTGCATGTTACTTTATCCCAGACTAGATCCAACCCATCAGTCACTGCTCATATGATCCACATCTGCAACAAACATGTCAAACATGCACTATAAGCCATTAGTCTGAGAAAAAACTCTCTGGGTGGTAATGGTTACCCCTGAGCCAGCACCCACGCCTGTAATAATATAGGAGAAATTTGTGTGTGCAGAATTGTTTTTCATTTCACTTTACAGTCTCTGAAAGTAAACACAAAGGGCTTATTTTATGAATTATTTTTAAAGCACCAACATATTCCACAGATCTGTACAACAGAAGGGTGTTTACATGGAACATATAGATTACATACAAAAATTAAGAGGTAAAGAGATCCCTGTTCAATACAGCTTTCTTTATTAGAAATGTTGGATATTCATTTTTATTGCTGGCATTTCTCTGATCTCCACTAACTCACTACTATCTATCTATCTATCTATCTATCTATCTATCTATCTATCTATCTATCTATCTATCTATCTATCTATCTATAATGGGACAAGGCACGCAGGTGCAAAGGGAATTAGCATCATTTCAGGGTGTGTCTTCCCTTATGTCGGGCATGATTTTGGGCTGCTATAGCTTCACACCATGCTACAGGTACGTAGGACAAAGATTCCATGATGTTCTTTTCCATTTTAACATACAAACAGAGCCCTATTTATTCTGAGAAAGAAGAGAGCATATTACTACGTTGCAGCAGTATCCAGCGTGAGAACTTTTTTTTTCTTTTTGTTTATTCAACTAATTTTATGGTCCTTTGCCTTGTCACACACAGGAACTGTTCACACAAACTGATTCCTGACAGTGATGGTTTAACTTTAAATGTCATGTAACTTGCACAAATACATAAAGTAAAACTCCACCCAAAAATGAAAGGAAATTGAACCCCAAGCAACTTTTCAATAAAAATGCAATTACAAAATTTCAATGGTTTTACATTTTTTTGGAAATGTATTTGCAGTCGAAAGCAGTATTTTGCCCTTTCTGCACTGCTGTTTTGACTCTTGATATAATATAGCAAAGGTGAGCTCTCCTCTGGCAATGCCCACAACACCTTGTATGAGTCTTCACAGATGGGGTTGTTCACCTTTAATTTAAATTATATTATGATGTAGAGAGTGATATCCTGAGACAATTTGCAACTGGTTTTTATTTTTTATTATTTGTGGTTTTGACTTATTTAGCTTTTTATTCAGTAGCTCTCCAGTTTGCAGTTTCAACAATCTGGCTGCTAGGATCCACATTAGCAACCATGCACTAATTTGAGCGAGAGACTGGAATATGAATAGGAGAGGGCCTGAATAAAAGATGAGTAATAAAAGTAGGAAAAACAATACATTTGTAGCCTTACAGAGCATTTTTATATTGGGTCAGTGACTCCCATTTCAAGGCTGGAAAGTGTTAGAAGAAAGCAAATTAATTTGAAAACGACAGAAGAGAAAAAGTGAAGACCAATTGAAACTTTGCCTAAAATTAGCCACTCTATAACATACTAAAAGTTAACTTAAAGGTGATCCACCCCTTTAAGAGCTGGCTTCTGCTTCAGTGATTCAGGAGTCAGAGCCAGCAGTGAAGTATATATTAAGGGACAGATACTTCTTTCATTAGCAAATAATTTCAAAACAACTGAAACATCTCAAGTCTTTTATATTGGAAAGTTGCTTAGTGTTCCCCTTTACTAAATGAGCTGACAGTTATACACAGAACTGGCATAATTCAGCATTCAGACCTTAAAGGTGAAGGGAAGTTTAAATCACTGTGAGGTGTTAGGCACCCCCTACTGATTATAATCACTTGCCTGATACTCTGGGCTGGTGGGGGTACTTCTGAGCATACCCCAGTTTCACATGCGCAGTAGAGTAAAAAGCCAAACTTTAAGCAAAAAGCTGTCTTTTTCACTCTACTGGTTCATGTGTCAGCCCAGCCTGGGGCTATTACAGAATGAAGAAGGAAACAATCACATAAGTACGCTGGGCTGGTGCAGGTTTCTGCTAAAAGGAACACCAGCCTGGGGTATCAGGTAAGCGAGTATAATCACTGGGGGAGGGGGGGTGGTACTAACATTTGCACTTCCCCCAGCAATTTAAACTTTCCTTCTGCTTTAAAGGGAAGGTGTTTTCCAATACTCAGCTTATTTTAGATATATATCATCCATCGGTCATGATCAAAAGTATACAGTATTAGAAAGTAACTGTGTAAAGGGCCAATAATTGTAATTCTGCAAATACACAGACTTCTATTTGCAATGATGATAAGCATGAATAGGTTGCGTGCACCAGAGTATGTGATTTACCTGCTATATCAGTTTATCCTATGTGATCAGTGAAAGCATGTACATGCACGCATTTGATGGAGTTTGTACCCACATTACACATCAAGGTGTGTTCCTGAACTAAATATACTTTGAAATAGAGGTTCACAGAATAGGGAACAGATGGTGACTGTATTTGCATCGTAAACATTGTTCCTGTGCCTCAGACACTCCTAAATGTATCGCATACATATAATAATTAGGGATGCACCGAATTTAGGATTCGGCCAGGATTTGCCCTTTTTCAGCAGGATTCGGCCGAATCCTTCTGTCTGGCCGAACCAAATCCAAATCCTAATTTATATGCATATGCTAATTAGGGGTGGAGAGGGAAATCGCGTGACTTTTTGTCACAAAACAAGGAGGTAAAAAAAGTTTTTCCCTTTCCACCCCTAATTTGCATATGCAAATTAGGATTCAGATCGGTATTCAGCCGAATCCAAAATAGTGGATTCGGTGCACCCCTTATAATCATGCACATATACTATGTTAGAATTGGGCTACCTTTCTTCCCCCATTTCTGAGAATAGGATTCTTGTTTAGTCCATGTTCAAGGGGAATTTGCCACATCTAGGAGCATGTTGAGAAGCAAACCTATTCAACATCCACCACAGTGTAGATGTTTTTTCTTTTCTTCTTTACATTTTGTTTTATGTATGGCCATACTAATATATAGTGAATAAAGGACCCCCTCTTGTAAAATATAAGGATATTATAAGTTACCGAGGAGTTTCATGACCATATAAAAACACGAGGCCGAAGGTCATGGAACTCCGAGGTAACTTCTAATATCCTCATATTTTGCAACTGGGGGTATTTTATTTATTATAATACACAAATTTCAGTGAGTCATGTGACAGAAATGACATCATAACTCGCCGTTTATAACTGATGACATCAGAACTCACCGTTTATAAGGATATAATTTACAGGATATTCATGGCTTTTGTGTATTATAAGTAGCTACGCAGATTAATAATCATGGCTAATTTAGTCATTCCAGCTGCAGGGGGTGGATCCTGTGACACCAGGGGTGGGTCCTGTAAGTTAGGAGGTGGGAAGATTTCAATTGGTGCCAGTCCGGGGGTGTGCCAGTGGGTTTGGGGCTATGACATGGGTGATGGGCTGATCACCACATTAATCTTAAAGACCTGTCCCAATTTCCTAATTTTAAAATCCAGACAGGCAGTTTTTACCTGGACAGCCCTCCCAAAAACCAGGCTGTCCAAATGAAAACCAGACAGGTAGCAACTAGTGATGAGTGAATTTATTCGCCAGCCATAGATTTGTAGCGAAATCATGTTCTTCCCAGTGAGGTTGTGGATTGCACTGCCAGGTGATGTTGTGATGGCTGATTCAGTTAATGCCTTTAAGAATGGCTTGGATGATTTTTTGGACAGACATAATATCAAAGGCTATTGTGATACTAAACTCTATAGTTAGTATAAGTATGGGTATATAGAATTTATGTGAAAGTATGAAGGCCTGTGGGTATAGATGTTGGGTTTTCATTTGGAGGGGTTGAACTTGATGGACTTTGTCTTTTTTCAACCCGATTTAACTATATAACTGTGGGAATTTTTTCGCAAAACTAGCCGAGAAAACCACCCATAAGAAAAAAACACCCGTTGACGTTAATGCATTTGGAGAAAAAAAATCGCCATTAGAAAAAACACCCATTGACTTTTATGCATTTGGAGAAAAAAAGTTACCATAAGAAAAAATGCCCATTGACTTTAATGCATTTGGAGAAAAAAAGTCACCATAAGAAAAAACGCCCATTGACTTTAATGCTTGAGGAGAAAAAATTTGCCATAAAGAAACGCCCATTGACTTTAATGCATTAGGACAAAAAAGTCACCATAAAAAATGCCCATTGACTTTAATGCGTTCGAACAAAAAAAGTGGCCATAAGAAAAAATGCTCATTGACTTTAATGCATTAGAACTAAAAAATCGCTATAAGAAAAAACACCCATTGCATTTGGAGAGAGAAAATTGTGCATAAAGATTGTCTCTCGTAAAAACGCCCATTGACTTAGGAGAGGACCTGAATAGAAAGATGAATAATAAAAACTAGTAGCAATAACTACATTTTTAGCTTTACAGGGCATTTGTTTTTTGGATGGGACCCCCATTTGAAATCTACAACGCATACCTCCCAAGTGTCCCGGATCAGGCAGCACAGTTACCTGCCTGTCCCGCCGTCCCGGATAGCAGGTGAAGATGTCCCGCTGTTCGGATCTTCCTTGCTTCTTCAGGAGCGGCGGAGGGGGAGCAGTTGTAGGATTCAGTAATTCAGCGCCAGCAGATACAACAGCGCGGAGAGATGGTGCCCAGGACGTCGATCACGGTATACCAGTAGATCACAGGATTGTTTCTAGTAGACCGCGACCTGCCAGGAGATTAAACGTCGCTTCCTGGCTGTGACTTTAAAAGGTTCGCAAGGTGAGACTTCCAACGCGAAGAAATCTATTCCTCTATTCTGCCGACAAAGGGAATTGCCCGACGGGTAAGTGGATCCCTGTGACCCAGCCGCTGCTGCGCTGGGGGCTCTGTGACTGCAGCAGCCCTGCTGTCCGCTAGATCATTCACTCGGGATGCAGCTTGCTACAATGGGCTGTTACGGGAGCATCAGGGCTATCGCTAACAAGGGGCTGTTAGCGGTCAGTTTTAACTGCAGGAAGAAAAAAGCTGAGCTGTGACTAGGAAAGGGTTAATGTGGGCTGCCCCCTATTGTGATTTCATTAGCGTCACCTATGGTGGGAACAGGTGGGCTGCAGCAGGACCTCATTGGGTGCTTTAAATGTGGGTGCTAAATAGAAGGTTAGGCAGGCACCAGTGTAGGCACTGGATTTTGCATTCTGCAACCTCACTTACGCATTAACTTTGTCATCATGAGCAAAGTTGGAGCCTAAAGCCATTGGGTGCTGCTGGAGAGCAATGGGTTCCACTCCTCACTCATATTAACTGTTAGTAGTCTGCCACACTATGACTCGTGCAGTCAAGGCTAGAGTTGGGGGGTGGGGGTGAGAGGGGCCCTTGCAATGCAGGAAGATTGCCCCCCCATTTACATCAATCAAGGATAGACAATCTGCTGCACCTTCATCTGTACTACAAGTCCCATATAACCCCCACTTGCCAATGCTGATAATGGGGATGGTAGATAAAGCATGGAAAAAGAATATAGTATAAATAAAATTTTATCAAGGTAAACCTATTCTACATAGTATTATAACCATTTTATGCGCTTGGAATACTTGTTCTTGTGCTGCACGGTAGACGGCCCAGTATTTTTATCAAGGTAGATCTCCTGATGGGGGCCAGGTGTCGAGAGTAGATCCCAGAGTAACAAAGTCCGGGCACCCCTGGTCTACACTGACATCAAAGTTCCAGGCACAGATTCTTTCCTCTCCTTTCTCCCCACTAGCCCTGGGCTAAGGCTGTAGCTCTCTGGGTGTTGGTGCTGGGAGTTGTAGTTCAATAACCTGTGGAGGGAAGCCAGTTGCACTACGACTTCTACATCCCCTTTAGTAGGGACTGCCATACAGCTCTCAATGCCCATTTAAAGTGATATGGCTTATTTACAATTTGTAAAATGAACATGGTAATTAGGGGGTGTGGCCACAAAAATGGGCGTGGCAAAAGAAATTGACGCTCTACGCGTGGCACAACTTTTTGTCCCTCGTTTGATTTCCAAAATGTTGGGAGGTATGCAATGTCAGAAGAAAAAGGCAAATAATAAAAAAAAAAAAAAAAAAAACTATGCAGACCAATTGAAAAGAAGCTTAGAATTGGCATTTCTATAACATTAAAGGTGAACCACTCCTTTAAAGCTACATTCATATAAAGACTACAATAAATCTATGACCATTGTACCTTTGTTGATTCTTGGCCATGACTGATGCCGGTTGAAAAAAGGGAAGAAGAATTGCATATGAAAAACTGGAAATATAGCTCTCTACTATGCAGAATATAGACTTTGAAAATGACAAATAATTACATTAATACTAATTGTCATGAAAGCGCTGCTTTTTGGGCAGATTTCACAAATGCAGTAGCTTCATTTCATACCATAAGTACCCATTTCTGTAGAACAGATTGGGTTAAATTACTCTGCTTTAGTTTGTTTAAGCTGTAATAGCAGCCTTCGCTTTACATGCTTCACATTTAACCACGGGTTTGTTACATCACATAGTCGGAGGTGAGCCTCTGCTATCAGAGCATATCCGCAGCTATCAGATTTATCTTTTGTACTGCTAGCAACAAACGCCTGGAAAGGTCACTGTTCCAAGTCTTTCCCACCTGTGTTATTGCTTCATAATCGAATGACTCACAATGCACTACAGCAATGTTATCTGTTTATGAATTTTTATGAATCTATGTTGTATTTATGAACAGGTTTTATCTCTCTGTAAACAGTGAATCATGGGAATAAGTTGTTCATCTGCACGCTTGCATTTTGTGCCATTTTCACACTATTACTGCCAAAGAAAAATAAAACGTATTCCATAGACTCCACTGAAACAGTGCCGATTGTGGTCATATTAGAAGGAGTGAAAAATATCTGTAAGGTAGTGCGGTTCCATTTATTCCAGCACAATGGTAAAATAAAAATGGGATTTTTTTTTTTTTAGTCATAGGGTCTGTGTTGCTTTTGCAGCTAGTAGCTATGTGTCCATTGAGCTGGAGATACTGCAACCCTAACTTATGTCAGGCATACACAATATACTGGCCCAAATGCAGCTGCCTTATATCCTTAGACTGTTAAAGTGGTAGTTCACCTTTAATTTAACTTTTAGTATGTTGATTGTAATTCTAATTGTAAGCAACATTTCAACTTCTTGACTCTTTCCAGTGGGGGTCACTGACCCCACCTAAACACAAATCCTCTGTAAGGTTGCTACTTTTTATTACTCCGCTTTCTATTCAGGCCCTCTCCTATTTATATTCCAGTCTATTTATTCCAAGCGAAGTGAATGGTTGCTAGGGTAATATGAACCCTACCAACCATGTAGCTGAAATTGGAAACTGGGGAGCTGCTAAATAGCTCAAAAACCTCAGATCTCAGAATATCACTCCTTAAAAGTGAAAAACCCCTTTAATAACAAACACTCATTTTTTAAAGTGCTTTAAAACGGTGCAATAAATTTGGATTTGGCTGAATCCTAGCACATTTTGTAGCATTTTGGACAGTGCTTAGTGCTCAGCTAAACCAACTTTGAACTTTTAAAATTGGTGTATCTTTCTTTAAAGTACAAGACAAGTGTATTAATAAATAAATCTTTTTTGAGAGGCACAACTCCTGTGTTGTCCTTCCATTTTTTAAGTCCGCTCTATCTTAAAACATTTGTCATGTCTGCAGCATTGTAGTAGAATAAAATCGATCGTCTGTAAAATAGAAATTCCCACAATCCAACACTTCCTCACCCATAGCAACCCATCAATGATTAGCTTTTTTTTTAGCCAGCTGCAGGTTGAACACTGAAAGCAATCATCCTATTGGTTGTCATGGGTAACTGCCCTGGTGCAAATTTGCCTGGTGGTTATAAATGACCCATTGTGTGTTTACTGGCAGCACTGCTTGGATACATGAAAAATCCCTGGCATGGAAGGGTTAAATCTGAATAAATATGCATACTTGCACATTTTGACTTGACTGCTTCTAAAATCCTTAAATAAGAGCTAAAGCTTAACTAAAGAAGTAGGCTAGAAATGTTGTCCATTATGTTTTGGGCTTCTGTACCTGCTCAAGGCAACATTTAGCAGTGAAGATCTGTACCTCCAAAGATGCCCCTGTAGCTCCTGATCTTCTTTTCTGCTGATTCACTGCACTCGCTCTGTGCTGTGTCCGTTACTGGGCTTAGGCACCGACGTACAATATACTGTATATAGTGATTAGAACAGTGGTCCCCAACCAGTAGCTCGTGAGCAACATGTTGCTCTCCAACCCCTTGGATGTTGCTCTCAGTGACCTTAAAGCAGGTGCTTATTTTTGAATGCCTGGCTTGGAGGCAAGTTTTGGTTGCTTAAAAACCAGATGTACTGCCAAACAGACCCTCCTGTAGGCTGTCAGTCCACATAGGGGCTACCAATAGCCAATCACAGCCCTTATTTGGCACCACCCAGGAACATTTTTCATGCTTGTGTTGCTCCCCAACTCTTTTTAAATCTGAATGTTGCTCACAGGTGAAAAAGGTTGGGGACCCCTGGATTAGAAGTATCGCAATATAAGGCTGATAAATACTTAATACAATATGGCAGCTCAGAAACCAGTGCAATTAGCATTAAAATGTAATAATCTCATGCTATTGAGATGCTGAAACTTTAGGCAGGTTCAGTATATAAAATATGGCATTTTTAATCATATATGTTTTTATGGTTTAGTCCTCCTTTAAGTTAAGTTTTATCATTTGTTGTGGTGGGGGGCTGCCCAACTTATATCTGGGTAAAAATGAGCCAGATATGTATTGGGCAAGTTGGAATAAATTAGAAAAAATAATTTTACATTTTCTTAAAGCTCACATAAGGTGCCAACTTGATAATGTTGAAATCCCCACTTGCTAATGCTTGGACTCCCATGCATTGTTATTTTTGAATCTGTACCTGTTAAAGGAGAAGGAAAGACTTGGTGCACTTGGGGGTTTTGACTTACCTGAAACCCCGGGCCGGTGTTCTTATCAGCAGAAAACTGCACTGACCCAGGGTAATACCAGTGAGCACCACGGAGAGATCTTCCGGCTTCTTCTTTCTTCAAATTTCCCGGGGCAGACACGTGCAGTTCGGCTTTTCGTTCTGCGCATACGTAGTCACACGAAGGAAGATGGAAGATCTCTCCGTGGTGCTCACTGGTATAACCCTGGGCCAGTGCAGTTTTCTGCTGATAGGAGCACCAGCCCGGGGTTTTAGGTAAGTCAATACAATCACATGAGGGTGCCTAACATTTGGCACCCCAAGTGCACAAAGCCTTTCCTTCTCCTTTAAATATCATGAGCACTTTTTTGATAGCGGTGTCTCTAGCATGCATGGCTCAGATTAGATATTAGAAGTTCAGATTTATGCATGGCAAGGGCCTGTCATAGCTCCACATATGCAGTGTTTTGATTTGCCTGTTGGGGCCCAGCTGCAAGCATGTGTGAGACAGGAGTCAGATGGTTCAGCTGATGCGATGTGGCATTAGTGCAGAGCCATCTGTTGTACTGTGCTGACTCTCACTGTCCATAGGCTGCTGCATTTGGGTCATCAGTTCACATTGGCTTCTCAGCATTTCCTCACTGATGGTTTCATTTCGAAGGGAAATTTTTATCTGTGATATTCATGAGTATGTGTATCAGGACCACTGGGCACCTCATTTATTCATTTTTGGCAGGAAATTCACCTACAGTACCTGTTCTAAAAAGATTACTGTGCAGCCAAATACATGTGTATGCAATAATAATTTTTTAAAAAAAAGTATATATAGGTGTTTTAATACCACATAGTATACTTTGCACCTCATAGTCTTTCCTCAACCCAACACCTGGTCTACATCTGGAATACTTTTCAATTATAGCGTATGTTGACCCTTTAACTGACAAACGATACAGCTGCTTCCATAGCATGCATTTTTGCATTCATTTCAATCTGGAAAATGTAGAATCTACAATGCTGTCAGTGATGTAGATTGTTCGCTAGGAATACCCAGTATCTGTTTCAGACACAGAAATACAGTGCTTCCCACAGTTCTCTATGTTTAAAATCTACTCCAAACAATGTGTATAATACCAAGAACAAATGTTAGATGGTAATGATGTTGTTACTTTGAGTCAACTTTTAGCATGATGTCGAGAGTGATATTTTGGGGAAAAAAAATTGAATTGGTTTTCATGTTTTATAATTTAAAGTTTTTGAGTTATTTAGCTATTTGTATTAAGAAACTCTCCAGTTTGCAATTCTAGCAATCTGGTTGCTAGGGTTCAAATTACCCTAGCAACCATGCATTGATTTGAATGAGAGACTGGAATATGAAAAGGCGAGGGAATGAATTAAAAGGTGAGTAATAAAAAGTATCAATACAGGTGTAGCCTTACAGAGCACTTTTTATTTAGATTGGGTCAGTGACCCCCCATTTGGAAGCTGGAAGGAGTCAGAAGAAAAAAGCAAATAATTAAAAAAAAAACTATACAAAATAATTAATGAAGACCAATTGAAAAGTTGCTTAGAATTAACCATTCTATCCTTTAACCTGAGAAGTGTGTATTCACCAAATCTAGGGCACTAGCAGCACTGTTTCACTGACAAATATCAATGTTTTAACATAGGTTTGTATTACTGTAGAAAAATGCACCTAATTGATAGTACTAGGAACAAGCATTACTTATACCCTGGGGGATCTGAGCACAGCCACTCACAAACACTATTCCAGTTAGGTACCTTAGTGATAGAAAGTTCAAGTGCATAGAAATGAGAGAGGAAAACAAGCTACTTTCCCATGCAGTTTCCATCATCACACTCCCACGAGAATGAAGCAACTGGGTCGCAGGGTTATAGCTTTTAATAAACAGCTGGAAATAGAGTCTGTAGATACAGAAGAAGTTCTTAGCAATGATAAATTGAAAAGAATGCTAAGGCAGTTCTCACAGTGTATTTTTGTAAGAAGAAGCCTGAGTATTTCTGTGAGCTTGGATATCTCCCTAACAGACTTTCATTAAAGATACACCCTTGCAACTGCAAATATTTCTTATATGCGCTGCATTCCTGCAAATGTCTCATAGAAGCAAATCTATATTAAAGTGATGCTGTTTAATAAGTGCCAGGAGACAGTATGTATTTTAATGTTGTTTAGAGAAAATGGGAATTTGTAAGTAACTCTTTCTGCATATATTGTAACTAATAAAATAGCATACCGTTCTATTTATACATGCTTAATGTCATGTATACATAAAATCTATACTGTAATCTCTCAGGACTTTCAAAGGACTCATGGCAACATCATTGCAATATCTACCCACTAAGGCCAGAACAGGCCGTATTATTGGGGCCTGACAATCCTGTGTAACGGTCGGGTAGTGTATTGGAAGAAGCAGGGAAGCAGACTTCCAAAAGTGGGATATAAATGAAAGCATTTTGGAAATATGACTTAAAGCCAAGGTAGAAACCTATATCATATACATGCACTGATAAAATGGTTTCATTTCACCATATATATGGCACACAAGGTAGAGATTTTTTTTTTTTTTTAAGAAAAATAGGTCTGTGGAAAAAAATACATATTTATACTTGCTTGGGTCTGAGAGAGGGGGTTTGCACGGTCAATGTCTGGAGGGCGTAAATAAGAAGAGCTTATGAAAAACTAGGACAGCATGGGATTTTGGATGCATATGGTAAAAATGAGGGCAGTTTCTGATGAAAGTATCATTGCTTTTGTTAATTTTATACCATAACCTAGAAGCAGCTGGTCTGAAACCAGTGAGATAATAAGATGCTTGTATTTTTTTACCAGCTATTATTATTCCCTTTTATTTATAAAGGAATACCTCATCTCACAGCAAAGCATGATGTAACAATTTTAATTTCGGGAGCATACGCATTGTTTATTAAGTCAGTTTGATGCCTTTAAAAAAAAGGGATTCTTTTTGCCTGCATCTAAAAATAAGTCACCTTGTTGTTAGAGTTGGGGTTTCCATAATCCCTTCAATAATATGAAATCTGTCTTTAGGAAAGCTGCTGTTTTTAGCAGGACTGTGCTATGTTAAAAGGGATAAAGGGATACTGTCATGGGAAAACATGGGATTTTCAAAACTCTTCAGTTAATAGTGCTGCTCCAGCAGAATTCTGCACTGAAATCTGTTTTTTTAAAGCAGTTCTATCCTGAAGTGCTAGCTCCTTCTTAAAGCCCCTATACATTTGTTCTTCAAGAATAACATTTTAAATGGTAAAGTGAATTATTTGTAATGTAAACAGTGCAATTTAGAAATAAGAAGTAAACCATAAAAATCATGACAATTTTTTTTTCTATATTTAATGTTGAAATTTGGCATGGGCCTAGACTTGGTGTCCATTTCCCAGATGCCCCCAAACCATGTTGTTTGCAATGCTAAAAAACACTGCTTTTTCCTGCTTGGGTGCTATTCTCGTGTCCACCAATAGGTGGGGCATGACTTGGGTCGTAGTGAAGTACAATGAAAAGGGGAGAAACAATAGCTGTCTCAAAGCAGTTCCATCCTGAAGTGCTGGCTCCTTCTTAAGCTCAAAATCGTGCACAATGCACTGAGATGACTGCCTCCACACCAATATTACAGCTACAAAAATAAATTTGTTCGTTCAAGAATAAAATTGAAAATGGTAGAGTGAATTATTTGCAACGTAAACCATGTCATTTAGAAATAAAAAAGTAAACCATAAGTCATGACCGTATCCCATTAAATAAATAGCCTGATTAACTTTACAGATCGCTGTTAATTGTTGCACATTAGTGTAATTAGTGGAGTTTTTGAGTGTTGCCCATTGTGGATAAATGAGTACCAAGTTTCCTAGTTTGCAGCCCCAGTATTCTGTGCTATTTAATATCCTTTATCTTCTAAACTTTATGAAGTTTAAATATAAAGTGGTGCCTAAACATGGAAAATTCTCTTAATGAAGTTTTGAACTTGGCTGAAGAAGACAGATATACACATTCAAATGGTAATAATGCTTTTCTTTGTGTTTCTCTTTGCAGGCCTGCTTGAGGGCAATTGATGTCAAGATACTTCAGCAGCTACTGGTTGTAAATGAAGGGATTGAAGCTGTAAAATGGATCCTTGATGAGAAAGGAAACTTAACCAGCCGTTGCAGCAGTCTCACCAGCAGCCAGTACAGCCTGGCAGAAAGCCAGGGAACATCTCGTAGAGGAAGTTGGAACAGTCTTCAAGACCCAATAGATAAACTTGACAGTATCTCCATTGGTAGTTACTTAGACACCCTTGCTGATGACATGGATGAGTACAGTCTGAGCACCAGTGAACCAGTCGTATCCTCCACTCCATATCGCCAAGCTTTTGCATTTGGTGTGATTGAACAAGATGGAAGTAAACTGGACAATGAAAGAGATGTCTTTTCTCCAACAATCACCGTACACGCGAAAGGGGAAAACGAGAAAACAAAAGTAGAAAAAGATTGTTGTAGAGGAGATAACACGGTTGTATCTACCACTGGTCAAAATACTCTGGAAAAAAACAGGGTCTCAAGAGCGGTGGGCCAGTATGCAACATCTCATGTTGGTCAGACACCAAATGGATCTTTGGTTAGACATGTGCCAGTTGCTGAGAAGTGTACAAAAGTGAAGTCTTCAACAGCAGAAAAGACAAGTAAAAGTAGTCCAAAAATAAAATCTAGTCAAAATGGGAAAGTGGATATAGAAAAATGTAAAACAAATAGCAAACTTCACCTAGAATATGATGCTCATTGGCGCTGGGTACAATCTCAGGATGATGTGACATTTTTGTAATGTTTTCTCCAAGAATGCTTTCCAGAAAATGTTTTCTTTCTATTTGTGGAATTTCCACTATACAAGATCTTTTTAAAATTGCATCTATATGCTGAACACCAGAGGAGCATACATTCATTCTGAAATAGCTGTGATAATAAGGTTAGCTTTGCCTTTGATGGGCATCAGGATTATACCCAGGAATGACATCAGAAGTGCTATTTCTATTGTTTAAAAATGACATTCAAAAAAATGATAAAGGGAAGGCATGACCAAAATGAACTAGTTTCTGCAGGCTTAAAGTCCTACTTTAGAGCTGCAGAGCAGTAATCAGCATATTTCTGCTAACATGCATTTTATTCATTTTTTCAACAGATGCTAAAACAGTGTTATCTGAACTGAGTGATATAAATCCCTTATTTTCTGATGCAGTCAGTAAATGACAAGATGCTGTAAGAGTGTATTTGTACAATGGAACCTCAGATTTACGTTTCTCAGGGAACCGGCATAAGCATGTTAGTTTTAAGATAATGCATTTTAGGTTAATGGCAGTATAAAATCTAGTTGCAGATTACAGGAAATTGTAATATCCAAGAATATAAATGGAGTTTTGACTGTATTGCTTTGAGTTTGTACTTTTCATTGTGTGGTTATGGAACAACTGCTGAGTAAGTACAGTAATCCTGTGTAGGTAAATATTAACTGTTCTAACTGATTATCCTTGCTTTGCAGACTAGATATATTTCAGTTGTTCACTTTTATTGTTTATATTTCCTTGGATTTTTTATTAATTTAAATAATGCTGTTTATGGAAAGATACTAATGCACATCCATAAACAGCACCTTTTATTTTCACTAGAAAACACACTGAAGTTTTAACATTGGACTTTTTGCATCTAAGGATGCATTTAATCCAGGTGTTGGTTCTAAATACTTTTTGCAGGCATTTTACATGTTATGATTGCTTGTAGAAGCACGTGTCTTGCACCAAAGTTAGTGCGATTTGCTGATTTAATACATGACCAGTTGGATTGCCTGCTATTGGATATAAATTGTTCAAGGCCTTGGATTTATATACATGCTCTTGTTCCCCAAGAACTGATATCAACCCCCAAGGCCTACTTGACAGTTGCTACTGATGAGCAACATAAACACCAGTCACGGTGCATCCAAGTGTGCAGTGATGTCACTAGAGTGTGCTGGGCCCCCCTGCAAAAAAAATCTTCAGAGGGGCCTGGTGCACTCCAATACCCATCCTCCCGCCACTACCCCGCCCACTCCTTGACTCCACCCACTCCCCGCCCCAACTTGCATCCAACTTCTTCGCCATAGGTAAGAGAGAGGCTGGGGAGGAGCGCGGTTTCTATTAACCCACCCTGCGATTGTGGGATCTGCTTCCTCTATAGTTACGCCACTGCAAGTGTGGTAAAGCAGCAGGCAGGAAAATTAACATACATCTTTGACATCTTGTTATTTTAGAATCATCCTCCCACATACACACCCACTCTTAGTTATGTGTTTTTTATTTTTGAAAAAACAAAAATGGTGTCTTGACTTTTGAAATGCACAAACCACAGCAACAATTTTGTTGATTTCTATGACATAAAAAATAGCTGCTATGGATATAAGTTTAGTCACAAGTGTTCACTACTAGTATTCCAGTGAGGTTTTCTGTATTGCACAGAAAGGAGCACACGTTTTAATTTTTATACATGTTATAATGAATTGATCTATGATGGAAATAGTTTATGTGATACTTAACTTTTTAACATTTTTGATAATCTTTTGTAGTGTTCAAAATTGCATTTAGTTTAATCGGTTGGATACTCTTCAGCCCTCCAGATCTTATAACTCCAAGAAACCCCTGATAGCTATTTGCTGTCAGAGGCATGATATGAGGGGAGTTGTAGTTTGACAATATCTCTAGTGCCACAGGTTCATCTTCCTTTACCTTAAAGACTTTGTCATCTCTGGAACAGCAGTGTAACTGCATTCTGCAGCTATTTATGGGGAGAAGAAATGGGCACCTGCTATTGCTGGCATGACCATATGCTTTCAGGTGACCAATAAAGTGTACAGAAACAATAGATTTGAATGTACAGTTGCCAGCAACACTTTGGAGTCCTATAGGAACATTTTAGGTTAACTTCCTGACCTTTGCAATGACATTTACTAGGCACCCAGATGCTAAAAATGCTGCTCATGGCAAAGCCTAAGGCCTGCACACCCTAAACAGCTCTGCAGTTTTCTTTCATAAAGACTAGAGTCCCAGAAATCGAATCTACTTTCCTTTTATATTGTATGTATCTCTAATTAACCGTTTTATAATCATAAACAGCAAAATCAAGTGCCATGTTCTTTATTCATTGTAGTGATTTTTTTTGTTTTTGCTTACGTATTTTTTGTTTGTTAAGTGGTTATTCTAATTTCGATTGGCAATTTTTCATTCTGAATAATGTAAGCAAGCTCTTGGGAGTCACTGAACTTGCATCCTCTCAGTTGTTATTGGTGTGTCTATTTTGTCCTCTTCATTCTATAAAGCATAACAGATAATATAATAAAATAACTGATGATAAATACATATTGTATAATGTTTGTTTTTCTTACTAATATATTGCCTCTTTAAAACTATTTTATTATTTTATTTCATCTGGCAAGTGCAGCAAAAATTCCCTATAATATACCTGATAATGAGTTCTGGCTGTGTTAATGTTTCACAATTGAAATTTTGGTATGGCTGAGCATGCTGCAGTAGTATATTGTAGTCTATCACTATAAGTTTACTTGGACATCAGCAATGAGAGGAAAGTAAGGAAATTCACCTGCTTACCTTCCCAAAATGCCCCCTCTCACATTGATCTAGAGCTCCTGACCATAGCAGGTTATATATAAAAATGATACAACACGAAATTCACATTAGGCCTCACATAGTGCATATGGTCATTCGGCAGGCTATCAAGGACTTTACAGGTCTATCAATAAAGACTGGTACAGTATATCACAGTTGATGCTGGTTGGCCACCTCTCAGCAGCTAGTTGCTGTGGGGGCAGTATGGAAGGCTATAATCTTCAGGATTGCCTTTTGACATGGGACCTTCACAGCTCTCTGGTCTCTTCTTGCTGTAAGCATTATATAGTACAGGTACAGGCCCGGATTTGTGGTGAGGCCACAAAGGCCCGGGCCTAGGGCAGCAGAATATATGGGGCGGCATTCGCATGTGCACTCGCACTGGTGGGGGGTAAGTGGGCGGGCGCCAGGACCACGTGGCCTCGGCGCCCGCCCACTAAATCCGGCGCTGTACATGTATGGGACCTGTTATCCTGAATGCTTGGGATCTGGGGTTTTCCCAGATAACTGATAATTTGGATTTTCTTACACCAGAAATTAAATCTTTTTTTGCATCTATCATAATATTGTCTTCATATGCTATCTATTATTTTGCCATAAAAGTATTTACATATGCTTTTGCATTACCTGTCTGATGCCATGTTCCTGTATGAGGGGGCTGCCGTATTTGTGCAGCAGGAGTCCGTTAGCATTAGAAACTCTAACTGACATGTTGAGAAGGGACAGTCAGGTTGGCAAAACAGTCAGGTTCAGGAACTTCAAGTACCAATTACTTACAAAAGCAGCCCTATGAGTGAAAAACGATCAACATGAGCTATAGGTAGATTTTGATGTACATTAATATTTCGAATAATATTTTTTTACTGTCAGTATCACTTTAAGTCTATTAGAAGATTGTGTAAACATTGAATAAACCCAATAAGCTTGTTTTGCTTCAAATTAGGGATACACCGAATCCAGGATTCAGTTCGGGATTCGGCTTTTTTCAACAGGATTTAGATTCAGCTGAATCCTTCTGCCCGGCTGAACTGAATCCAAATCCTAATTTGCATATGCAAATTAGGGTGGGGAGGGAAATTGCGTGACTTTTTGTTTTTTTGATAATGGGTTTCCAGATAATGGATCCAATAACTGTATTATAAATATGACTCCACACTAAAATTGTGCATTATGGGGTAGGGAATGAGATGCTTGGGCCAGAAACATTTTCTGCTTGCAGATTTATTGGGGATGCATCTTGAATTACATATGCCTACAGGCATATAGCCATCAGCATTTTTAATAAAATAAATAAATATTCAAATATGCGGCAGCAAATACAAGAGCTCTTGATTATTATGAAAAGCACACACAATAGGGATCTTGTCTGTGGCTAATTGGATGAATTGAGAGCTCAAAAGCTTCTTTGACAAGTATAAAGGAGGAGAAAATGTTATGCATACAGGGAAGATGCAGGCCAGCCCTTGAAAAAGGACAATGGGATTCCTCACATTACTGTATTAAATTAATTGTGTGAAATGCTAACTGCATAAATATCAGTTTATAACAAATTTATGTAGCTGTCTGAAAATGAGACAATTTGTTAAGGGTCCTACTTTTGGAATAAAGGCAGAGTTTGTGCTGCTGCCACATTAGAAAAATAAACGGTACCACTCAAAAAATTAATAATTAGATGAAAAAGATCACATTATTAAGTTAATGACGGAGGATTCACTCACTGTTCACCTTAGTCCCAAGGTGCAAAGTCCAAAACACTCTATCCACTCACAGTTCTTTTTCTTTTTGGATACAGTGTCTCCTACTTTTGGAAGGCAACATATAAATGTACAGTTTTTAGCACTAATTTGAAGTAAATTTACTAACTGGCCCAAATCTTTATATCTTAAATATCTGCTGAAAAATGTTCTACCTGATTGCAGAAAATGATGGCATACTATGTAAGCAATGGGTATACCAATTGCTCCAATTTTATGCATGTTACAGGCCTTTAAGCCATTTTGAGCCAATATAGCTTACCCTCTTGTTTGGCTTCATGAATAGGCACAGATGCTTGCATAAACTGTTATCTCCCTATGTAGACCTAATATATCTAAAACTTAACTTTTTAATTTTAAACATTACTGTATATACCATCAAAATGTTCAACCCGCTGCAACCCTAACCTGCCATAACACAACTTGAGACTCTTTCAGCCTGTAGCTTAGCAATGATATTTATACCCTTGCCAGTTTTGGCCATATCTGTAGTGGGGTTGGGACAGGGCCGGGAAGGTCAGAGGGGCTAGGCTGGAAGCAATTCAGACATGCCACTTGCCCGCGGGGTAATTCGTACCCAAGCCTGTCCGATCCTGGATTCCCACGCGTTGTGCCAAAACCCACTGCTACATATAAGTTTTCCCCTCACTTCTCAACCTAATTGACCTTCAAGCTGAGATTCCAGCAAGTTGTACAATCTCACCCTAACTGACCCTTAAGGTGGCCATAGAAACCTTAATAATATCTTAAGAAAGTCATTTTCATACAATATTCAGTGCGTGTATGGTGGGAGACGAGTTGATCAGCAGAAGACCATAATATTTGGGTTTGCAGAGATGATCTGATAGAATTATTCATCTGTAGAGTGTCAATGCTCAATGCCCTGATCCTCATTCCAGATTGAACATCTGGTGTCCGGAGTAGCACAGCATGAGAATGCGCAGCCAAGCCCTGCCATTAACGCTTGCCTTTGGGAATGTGGAATGCAGTGTGTGAAAAATGGCCAGTTGTGGCTAGGGTTGCCACCCGGCCGGTATTTTACCGGCCTAGCCGGCAAAACACCTGCCATGGCCGGGGCCGGTATTACAAATTTACCGGCAATGCAGTTGCCGGTAATTTGTAATATCCTTTAAAAAAAAAAGCCCTCGGCCTGCCCCCATTTGCGCAGAACTTACCGTTTTTGTAGTGTTCTTCACATCGCTGCTATGTTGCTCCGCCCCTTTTTATGGCATGCTGCGTAGCCCTGCCCCTTTTTGCATCATGGACCGCCTCCTTTTTGTACCCGCCCCCCACCGGCCGGTTATTTTTTTCACTAAAGGTGGCAACCCTAGTTGTGGCCCCCCTTTGTTTTTGTTTTTTTTTGTTTTGTTTTTTTGCACTCTGCGTTCTGCATTCTTAATGACCCCCAGTATCAATTTGTGTCTATTTTATAACTATGGTAGTTTGACCACAGTGTTTTTTAGGCAACAAAATCATCCAGAGTCCTTACAGTTCAGTCTCAGCTACAATCTGCTCTTAATTAGCAATGTGCTTCCAACATCTGAAAAAAAGCAGTTGCTTACTGTAAAATCTGAATAGTTTGTGGGAGAATTTTCCTGCCTTGCCTTCCATTGCTTAGTGTAAATAGATGAGAACATTATTGTCTGTGTAAAAGAGGTCAACTGAGGAATCTTCATAAATTCTGGCCGATGACCCAAGCAAAGAGTTCAAATTGCATATGTAGGAATGTGGGCACAAAAAAAAAATTATATAAAGATTTTATAAAAGACTGCATTGCACAGTATGCATAGTCTGGTTCAAAATATGTCTGCATTGGTTTGTATCTATTTCTTTAATTTGTCATTTTGCTTGTGAGAAATGAATGAAACAATTCAACAAGTATGCGTCCAAACTCTGCTATCTGTAGATGGACCAATTTATTTGAGACCAGAGAGAGGGGGGATTTGTCTGCTGACACTATTTCTGTAGAGGGTAACAAGGTTCACTCTTTGTTTAAGGATAGGGGGAGATAAGGTTTATTTTTCATCATTTGAATCCCTTTTATTATCCTGATAGCTTGATAAAAGGTTTATCTGTAGAAGTATTGATAATGATTTATGTCAGTGCAGCTCTTCCATTTATTTTCTTACTAAGCAAGGATTCCTCAATTTTATCTTGCATGCATACAGTAAGTCTGTCATTTATATCAATAGATGAGTATTACTGTGTACCAGACTGAGCAGACTGAATGGAAACCTCTTTAGTTCCATTCTGTCTCTACCACCATCCCCTTTCAGACAATACATTTCTGGCCAACAAAACCCCCATATCATGCCAACAAATGTCTAATTCCTGCTAGATTCATAGTTCTGGAAAAATCATTGAGTGAAAATGCCTTAACTAGGTGACTGCATCTGGGAATTCTTGGCTTTTCTTAAGTTGCTCCTTTTGTGCCTGCCATAAAATCACACTATCTCAGTGGAAACCTGGCTCAGTTCTTAATGGCCTCAGTGTGGTGAATATGAAACCGCTGCTTTTGCGGGAAAGCGGGAAAGTCTTTAAGGGAAATTAGGAGATCATAAAAGAAAATTGTCTCATTTCACATATGTGTGTTAATGGAAAGTCTGCATCAGTTTATAGATCAATGAACTAAAAGCTTAGAAAATCTTTACTTCTGGACATAAGAACTTTGATCTCTATACCTACAGTATTATATATTTAACAAATTGCAATGTCATTTTAAGTTTAAAGCTGAGCAATAATCAAATCTCATGGGCAATGCATCTTGGTTATCTGTATATGAGCTTACGAGAAAGTATGTCATTTTCCATGTCTTTGTTCAGGTTAGCAGTCATCTAATAACAGTGTAAATGCAAGAATCCATTTGTTTATTTTCACTGTAGTTTACTAGAACAGCTCATCGTTTTGATTAAGAAGCTGTATCCATATTTGTGTTTATGGTTTGAATCAACTGATTACAATGTAATTTCCTTGGCAACTATTTTTATCGCAGGCAGAGTCCAATAAAAAATCTGGCTTCAAATGGCAAGTAGAAAGAATCCCAAGGCACACAGGATAATTGCAAGCAAGCTGCCTTGCGTGTTTATTGCGAAGTGCAACGTTTCAGAGTAACGCCCCTTTCTCAAGCATGTGAGGCGGCCGATCCTCTACCTTCGTGCACCAGGTTTCGTTACTTTAATTTACTAAGGGTGTGCGAGAGCCATAGTTGAACTTCAAATGGCAAGTGTCAAAGGTTTCGCAATACTCAGGCAGCCAATTACACTGCATATTCCACTTATATCATTCATGTTTGTACCATTTTTTACTTTGCTAGAAAATATGTATAAAATGTATTCAGAAAGAATAATTAAAATTATTAACTAATAATAGCAGGTGTGCAACCCATTAGCAAGGTCTTTATCCATATTGTTCTTGTTTGCACCTTTTACGTGTATTTTGTTGTCTAAACTACATGCATATAGGGACAAAGGCATGAAAAATCAGTGCAGTCCTAGTGCATACTGATGAATATGCAGCTACAGCTGTAACAACAATCAACCTGCATTAGTAAAAAATCTGCTCACTAAAATATCCCATGGAGAGGAAAATGGACTCGGCATTAAAGAAAGACTTCCAGAGTTTGTAGTAATTTTTAGACCAGCAGCAACAGCAGACGCGACGGTAGAGAAGACAACCCGGTATTGGTGCCAAGAGCTAGTCAATTCCCCACCTTCGTCGGGGGAACACCTTCAAGCTGAATTAGACAAAATCAAGTCTGCCTTGTCTTTTTTGCCCGTAGAGCTCTATGGCTCTATGGCTCCGCAAGACACAGCTTCTAAACTTCTAAATTCTCTGGCTCCCAACTTTTTGTCTCAGAGCTTAAAGGGGTGGTTCACCTTTAAGTTAACTTTTAGTATGTTATATAATGGCTAATTCTAAGTTTTAAAATGATTTGCCTTCTTCTGACACTTTCAAATGGGGGCCACTGACAAATGTAAGGCTCTGTAAAGCTACAAATTGATTATTATTGCTACTTTTTAGTACTCATCTTTCTGTTCAGGCCCTCTCTTATTCATATTCCAGTCTATTATTCAAAACAATGCATGGTTGCTAGGGTAATTTGGACCATAGTGCACATTGCAAACTGGGAATCTGCTGAATAAAAAGCTAAATAACTCAAATCACAAATAATAAAAAATGAAAACCAATTGCAAATTTTCTCAGAATATCACTCTCTACATCATACTAAAAGTGAACTTAATGGGCAACATACCAAATTTCACGAGGGGCAAGGGAGCCTTCCTCCCACAAAGAAAAGCTTGACAAAGCTTGAGTCTCTCTTCACAATATTTTTATTTAATTGTTGTTCAGATCCTAATACTATTTCGATAACCTTGGAAAAAACCTTTTTAATAAATTCCTTTTAAATGAATTTGAATACTCATAGCCAGTAGCCGCATTCAATTCCTTCATTCTCTGTTATTTATATGGCAATGGTGGATTTGTGGTTTTTTAGGTTATTTTAGCTCTTTTAAGAGATAGGTTATGTAATATACGAGACCACAGTCCTCAGTGTACTACTTTCTCCCCGTGTGGGGTCCCAGGGCTTAGAAAATAATAGGCAGCAGTTTCTTTGGGACTTCTCCACCTCTACACTATCTTCCTTTTCCTACTTCATTTTCCTTGAATGACGGTCCTGGTTCCTTTTCCTTAAACTAATTTTGCTAATGAATTACCTTGTGATTTTATAATGCACTAGCACTTGCATAAATTATCCATTTTGAACCACACCCAGTCGGCGACTGTAAACATTTGAGCACTTGCACTTTATAACTTATTGGAATTTTGAATCTATCGTTTACAGACTCAGTATATAAACTAACAAGTTGGCACTGGCTATTTTTAATACACAGAAAAAGCAACTCTATGCTTCTCTGAACTTGTTGTTTTGTTAATTGTTTAATATCTATTTAAACCTATTAGAAGGTTTTAATTAACCAAGCAAGTCCTTTTTATTAGCACAAGCACTTTATATTTATCAATTGATTGGTTCACTATATAATTTAGATAACTAATTAAACTTATTTGAGAGTGCGGGGGCTCTTACTATCTTTTTCTCATTTTTTGAACCACCATACCATATATCAGTGCTGTCCAACTTCTGTGGTACCGAAGGCCAAAATTTTACTGGCTTATGTGGTGGAGGGACGATAATGGAAGTCAGTTTTGACCACTCCCCCTTTTAAACCACACCCACTGTAAACCACACCCATATTACCACAAGAACTTTTAAGATCATATCAACAAGAACTTTTAAGATCATACCCACATTAACGGTAGTAGCACACCAAAAAAACAAAAGGTTGGTGCTCACTGCAGGGAAATCCCTCATTACTCATATATGAAAAATTTAAGTTATGTTAAAAACATACCCTTAAATCCATATGCCTCACCCTCCCCTGTGGATAATACAGCAACCCCCCCCCCAACACATGATTAAACACCTTAGGGGCCCCTAACAACAATTTCCAAATGCTAACAAACCCCTAACAGGCCTACATCCCACAGGTAGTGTAGGGCAAGCAGAGAATGGCACACATAAGCAGCACTGGGCAAGCAGAGAATGGCACATATGAGCAGCACTGGGCAAGCAGAGAATGGCACACACAAGCAGCACTGGGCAAGCAGAGAATGTCACACACAAGCAGCACTGGGCAAGAAAAGAATGGCACACACACGCAGCACTGGGCAAGCAGAGAATGGCACACATAAACAACACTGGGCAAGCAGAGAATGGCACATACAAGCAGCACTGGGCAAGCAGAGAATGACACACACAAGCAGCACTGGGGCAAGCAGAGAATGGAACACACAAGCAGCACTGGGGCAAGCAAAGAATGGCACACACAAGCAGCACTGAGTAAGCAGAGAATGGCACACACAAGCAGCAATGGCAAGCAGAGAATGGCACACACAAGCAGCACTGGGCAAGCAGAGAATGGCATACACAAGCAGCACTGTGCAAGCTGAGAATGGCACACATAAGCAACACTGGGCAAACAGAGAATGGCATATACAAGCAGCACTGGGCAAGCAGATAATGACACACACAAGCAGCACTGGGGCAAGCAGAGAATGGTACACACAAGCAGCACTGAGTAAGCAGAGAATGGCACTCACAAGCAGCAATGAGTAAGCAGAGAATGGCACGCACAAGCAGCACTGGGCAAGCAGAGAATGGCACGCACAAGCAGCACTGGGCAAGCAGAGAATGGCACACACAAGTAGCACTGGGGCAAGCAGAGAATGGCACACACAAGCAGCACTGGGCAAGCAGAGAATGGAACACACAAGCAGCACTGGGAAAGCAAAGAATGGCACGCACAAGCAGCACTGAGCAAGCAGAGAATGGCACACACAAGCAGTACTGGTCAAGCAGAGAATGGCACACACAAGGTAAGCAGAGAATGGCACACACAAGCAGCACTGGGCAAGCATAGAATGGAACACACAAGCAGCACTGGGCAAGCAAAGAATGGCACGCAAAAGCAGCACTGGGCAAACAGAGAATGGCACACAAGCAGCACTGGGCAAGCAGAGAATGGCACACACAAGCAGCACTGGGCAAGCAGAGAATGGCACACACAAGCAGCACTGAGTAAGCAGAGAATGGCACACACAGGGAGGGAAGGCAGAATAGAGCAGGAGACAGGGAAAGCTATCATTCTAATATGTACTACATACAGTGACACAGTGCTGGTGCCCCATTAGCATTTTGAATAAGGTTTGAACAGGTGAACAATGTGGGCAGTTTGTCTGGGTCTCAAGCGTAAACAGTACAGGCCTTTAGGAAATAAACAATAGAGGTGTCACAAGTGTGAACAATAGAGGGGATTAGAGTCTGAATTTGAGGTTTAAACAATGCAGGGGCCAGTTAATCTCTGTAGTGATACCTTTTAAATCTTACAAATGGTAAACAGACACAGCATGTGGGGGGCCACAGAATGGGGGGGGGGGGTCGGCCCGCGGGCCGCCAGTTGGACAGCCCTGCCCTATATTATTCTGTTGCATAAGAACTGATATTCAAGTTGTTACCTCTGTTATGCCGAGTCCTGCAGGCCTCCAGATTTCCTGTATTGCCCTGATAACCTTTTCACTGTCTTTGAAGGTAAAGAGGAAAGTAAAATCTGGATAAATGAGGAGGAATGGAAAAAAAATCTTTGAAAAATCTTTAGAAAATATGTAGACCAAAACATACCAGCACACAGGACTGCAATGCAAACAGAGATAACTTCTGTGTGTTTTATTAAACAATGTAGTTTCGATGTCCCATCGTCATGTCTAATGAAGAGAACTGTAAATAGCTTGAATTTTCTCCATAAGGCCCTACCTGTCAGTGCAGGACAACTGGGTTAAGTTGCTTCTCTCTGGAGGCAGGACAAACTAAGAAATTCTTCCTTCCCCTCCTCCTTATCAGAGCCGGGCCAACTCAGCCAGGCGCCCTAGGCAACCTGGCTGGGCATGTCGCCGGCTGAGTGCGTGCTCGAGCGTGCATGTGCCAAAGTGCGCTTGAGTGCGCTCTCCCTCATGGCAGTCAGGGAGAGACGGGACCGGACAATGGGGTAGGTGTCAGAGCAGGTGCCTGGCGCCCCCCCCCCAGCTTTGTGCCCTAGGCATGTGCCTATTATGCCTACCCCTAGTTCTGGCCCTGCTCCTTATGTTTCTCCACCTCAGTTTTTTTAATTTGTCCTGCCTTGGAGGCAACATCTTTCCTTCTTCTAAAAATTATTATGAATTTAGCGCTAAGTATTAGAGTTACAGAGTGCTCCCTTATTCATTCACAATTGAGCCCTTAGTGTGCTCCCTTTTGTTTGAGGTATCCATTAATGTAGTTTTCAAAATCTGGAAATGAGAGAGAGATAAGGGTCAGAGGCTAGTTACAGGAATGGTGATAAACTCCAATAATCATTAAGGCCCATGGGTATCATTTTATTCAGTTGTTTTTTTAATACATATTTCTTCACGTTGCAGCTGTCGTTTCTGAATATTTCCACCTCTTTTGGGTACTTTTACATGTTCCAATACCAGCCACTTTAGCTGTATCTGATGGTGGCCACAGGAAGTGAAATGTTTGGATACGAGAGTATCAGACTGGGTGCCTTTTGTAAAGTTTCTAATGTTGCCTTTATGTTCTTTTATACGTTCTTTCACTGCTCTACTGATTTGGCCTACATAGGCCAATCCACAAGGGCATTTCAGCATGTAGATTACGTTTTTGGTATCGAATGTGGTGTAATCCCTAAAATGAATGGTATTGCCTTTTGTGGCGTGGCATATCGTTTCAACTTTAATTATTGAGGAGCAACATACACAGTTCAAACATGCATATATACCCCTTTTTGGTGGTCCCCAGAGTAGTTTCCTTTCTTTTTTCAGAGTAACATCTGAGGGACAGAGAATATCTTTAAGGTTTCGGCCCCAGGTATAGCTAAAGAGGGGGGTTTGTTTAAATAGGAAGCAGTATTTGGTGTCCTGTTGTAATATGGGCCAGTATTTGTTTGATGATTTGTTAATTTTTGTTTGTTTTGTTTACCATATTTGGACACAAAGGAGATTTTCTCCAATTGGTTCTTTTTATTCATAGAGCCTTTTAAGAGTTCCTGTCTGTTTATTTTACCTATTTGGTTCTCAATTTCTTGAAGATTAGATCATGTTAATCATACTTGGTGAGTTTTTGTGTGAGCGAGTCTGCCGCTTTTTTATACTGTTTGTCGACGCAATACGGCGTGCGCGTAAGTATTGGCTTTTGGGTATGGCACTTATAATATGTGGAGTATGGTAACTGGAAGAGAGTAATAGTGTATTGCAATCTGTGGGTTTTGAATACATTTCTGTATCACAAACGCTGAGTTTTACATCCAAAAAGTTCAGGGATGTTTTTGACCATTCACCAGTAAATTTTATAGTAGGATGACAAGTGTAAGCTTCTGCCAGGAGTGGGCAACATCAGCAGGAGTGGGCAACATCAGAAGATAAGCAGGTGAGAGATGTAGCATATGGCATTGCATTTGGTCGCTAAACAGAGTGAAGGTAGGCTTCTATAAATAAGTGTGTTTTAAGAGATTAATTAAACCAAATAAGATTGTTCTGCCTCCGATAATGATTAATTATATCTTATATGGGCTCAAGTACAAGCTGCTGTTTTATTATTACAGAGAAAAAGGAAATCCTATTCCTATTTAGCCTTGCTGCATATGTTAAATGTGGTTTCTGATTTTTATGTATTTTGGATTCCCAAGGTCAGTAGTTTTTCTATTGAGATTTTCTATAACAAGGCTTAATTAATTTAGTCAGCATTTTGTTGATTAGAACATTTACCCTGAAGGGGTATTCCTAAATATACTTATGTACTTATTTCTAATTTCAGATTGCCGTTTTTCTTTAACTCTAGTGTTCCTATTGAATGTTTTGCATTTCTTTCACACAATTCTTTCATTTTGTTACATCCTGAGGCTTAAGTTGGTAAAGTTTAGAAAAGACTGACAAACTGGAATCGAGTACATTTGGTATTCATCTTAAAGCTTTCATCTGCTAACATAGTTTGTACACTGCATAGAATCCTAATGAAAGAATTTATTGAAGTCTTGGCAATGTGTCTTACGCTGAATAACCCAAGTGTTGTTTTTCTCAGAGTTTCACACATGTTTGAAAACATTAAGTCACAAGATCTCCAGGAACTTCTTTGTTTGACACCTCCACTACTGCAGAGCATCCCATCTCTCATACGAACAACTTTCATTTCAAACAGGCTTGTTTCATGAAGAGGATAGTGTTCCATGGTTCAATCACAATATACAGATATAAAATTCATCCTTCATGAAATCTTACACTGGGAGGTCTGCAATCACATTAGCTGTGAGTTTTTACCTGATATCATTTATGTCTGTGAGTCGTGAAAGTGTTTATGACACTGTGGGGCCCATTTACTTAGTTCGAGTGAAGGAATAGAATAAAAAAAACTTTGAATTTCAAATTTTTTTTGGCTGCTTCGACCTTCAACTACGACTTTGAATCGACGATTTGAACTAAAAATCATTCGACTATTCGACCATTCGATAGTCGAAGTACTGTCTCTTTAAAAAAAAACTTCAACCCCCTATTTCGCCACCTAAAACCTACCGAAGTCAATGTTAGCCGATGGGAAAGGTCCCATAGGCTTTGGAACAATTTTTAGGTCGAAGAAAAATCGTTCGATCGATGGATTAAAATCCTTCAAATCGGACGATTCTAAGGATTTAATCGTTCGGTCGAACGATTTTTCGTTTGATCGAACTATTTGCGCTAAATCCTTCGACTTCGATATTCAAAGTCGAAGGATTTCAATTCGGCAGTCGAATATCTAGGGTTAATTAATTAACCCTCTATATTCGACCATAAGTAAATTTGCCCCTGTGAGTCTACAGTGTTTGCTGAGATCCTTATAACCACAAATGTTGTGCAGCCAATATAATTCACATGTTCATAATCAAATTATGATGTCATGCAAAGTCTGTGGAGCCATAAGGTAAGGAAATGTCCATATGAAGTCCTCACAAGCAGCAGAGTTTAAGGGGGTTATTTATCAAGGTACAAATTTATCTCAATATGGGCTGCTACAAACTCCAATCTAACCCGGGTTTTCCACACTTATTTATTATTACATTTTCCCGAAAATTACCTTTGCGGAAAAAGTACAGAATTTCAAGATTTTTTTGGGAAATTGCCCAAAACCCCCGACACAACCAAAAATCAATGGGACTGTTACCATTATGCAACCTCGACAGGTTTGAGATGCCGTGTTTTTATACTCGGGCTTTTTATTTTCCAACAATTTTTTGTTGACATTAGGATAGGTATTACAATCCTATACACTGAGTTAAAAGAAACCCAATAGGCATACATTATAGATTATACTCGGGCTTTTTAATCCTGGGGGTTTAATAAATTACAAAAAATCACAAATTTTTCGGATTTTGGGGAATTTCGGACATTCAGAGCTTAGTAAATAACCCCCTAAGAATGATGATCTTACAAAGAAGTCTATGAAGTAGTGATGGGCGAATAAATTATACAGGCATGGATTCGCATCGTATTTCCTCGTTTTCACTGGCGAAAAATTGGCTGCGTCAAAAATAAATTTGTTGTGCCTGTCAAAATTGTCGCGCATCAAAAATACTTTGGCGCCCATTGACTTCAATTTGTTTCACTGTTTCGCGACAGATTCGCCTATCACTGCTATGGAGCCCTCGGGTTGGCAGGGGGCCATAAAATCCTTTTGAGAGCTTGTTAGGGTTAGAGTATTGGGGCTGGATTATCAAAGGAGTTGTTCACCTTTGAGTTAACTTTTAGAAAATTGTAGAGAGTGATATTCTGAGACAATTTGCAATAAGTTTTATTTTTTTATTATTTGTGGCTTTTCAGTTATTTAGCTTTTTATTCAGCAGCTCTCCTGTTTGCAAGTTCAGCAAGCTGGTTGCTAGGGTCCAAATTACATTAGTAACCATGCACTGATTTGAATAAGAGACTGGAATATGAATAGGAGAAGGACTGAATAGAAAGATGAGTAATGAAATGTAGCAATAACAATACAGAGCATTTGTTTTTTAGATGGGGTCAGTGACCCCCATTTGAAAGTTGCTTAGAATTGGCCATTCTATAACTTAACTTAAAGGTGAACCAACCCTTTAATACTGGAGTTTAATTTTTATAGGGGTGCACCAAAGCCACTATTTTGGATTCAGCCGAACCCCCGAATCCTTCGCAAAAGATTCGGCCGAATACCGAACCAAATCCGAATCCTAATTTGCATATGCAAATTAGGGGTGGGAAGTGTAAAACATTCTTTACTTCTTTGTTTTGTGACAAAAAATCACATGATTTCCCTCCTTGCTCCTAATTTGCATATGCAAATTAGGATTCAGATTCGGTTTGGCCGGGCAGAAGGATTCGGCCGAATCTGAATCCTGCTGAAAAAGGCCGAATCCCGAACCGAATCCTGGATTCGGTACATCCCTAAATTTTTACTGTTGCTATTTGAAAGAATTGTAGCAAAAATAATGGGGAGCTGCTATACATAGAAAATAATTAATGACTTGCATCAATTGACTGATTTATCAAAGACAAAAATTTAATTACATTTATGCAAAAAAAATAGCAGACTGAGATTTTTTTTTTGATATTTAGCTTTTTTTTTGCATCTTCCCACAAAAAACATTTCAGATCTCAATGGAAGTACAGGTAGATGATCCATTACCAGGAAACCAATTATCCAGAAAGCTCCAATTTACAGGAAGACCAACTCTCATAGATTCCATTTTATTAATATAATTACAATTATTTTCTTTTTCTCTATAATATTCAAAAAGTACATTGTACGTGATGCTTGCCAGCATATTATTTATCCTTATTGAAGAAAACAATTCTAGGGGGCTAGATTATTATTGGATTATATTTTTAGCAGACTTACGATACACAGTTCCAAATAAAGCCCCAAGTCCTGAGCATTTTGAAAAACAGGTCCCATGCCTGTATCATGCCTATTACAATGGAAATCTTTGTATCCTTTCACTTACTTGAGTTTTCACAAAAGCTATTGCCTTACTATTATTTTGGATGTATATGGGATTCTTGCAGAATGAGAGGGCATTTTTCATACATTCTTTTACTTAAAAAGTAAAATTCAAAATCCTTAAATACATGGTATACTGTATCTCAAAAACCAAGAGAAAAACAATAAGGGACTGTTGAGAATTTTTGGAGGGCAGTTAAAATAATATCTCCAAAATATCTGTAGTAGAAAACAATGCTAGCCGAACAATGAGAGAATTCAACTTTTAGCATGCAAGGCTGACTGCACTGAGAGTGTATTGTAGACAGTTGTAAAATAGCATTGATGACTCTTTAGCATATCATAAAATACAAGGCTACTGTCTTATGTACAAATATTAAATTAACAACCCCCTTCTGACCAGTCATTTACCTTAAACAGATTATCTGGGACCAGGAGAGCTATCCTTGGATGGATTGAAAGAGTCACTAAATGTGTTGGATAAGCAGTTCTCTTCCCAAGAGGGACACCAACAGTAACTATAATTTGACTAATAAATCAATCACACAGAATCAATGTAAGTGAAACAGCACACTGAGGTATTTGCAGATTTCCCCCAGGGAAGATTCAATGATGCAGGATATTGATTTGACCTTGCATCTCTTACACATATGATCAGTATGGGATCAGTAATATTCTCCTCTCTTCAGAATATGTGGAATAATGTACAAATATATGTCTGAATTTTAAGTAAACAGTTGTGAAATTGAGTTGGGTGGTTCGTTCTCTTATTAATTATTTATTATTTAATGAATTTGTATAGTTTGACATGACTGATGTATGGAGTGACTGCATTCTATTCGAAATGTTATTAATTAGAAGCCCAAAGAGGTGCATTGTCCTAATTACAATAGGAAGAAAATGCATGCTTTTTTAGCCATAATGTATCTTTTTCCACTTTCCCCTTAGTTACATCTATCTTGATGTGGCATTTTGTGCACTAATTAGTGTTTGGGTTTCATAAATACCATGCAAGTTGTGGCAAACCAACCAAATCCATACAGGGGTTTTCTCTGTATTTATCAATACACTTTCCCTAAAAAAAAATTTCAGGAACGAATTTTTCAGAATTTCCACCCGAAAACTCAGATTGTTCCATGAAATCCAGTGCAGATCAAAAAGTCTTTGGGACTGCTCCCACTGACTTGTATACAACCCCGGCAGGATGCCGGATTTTCAGATTCAAAATAAATTTGATTTTATACTAAAAAAAACACAAATTTTTCAGATTTTCTGCATTCGGAGTTTAGTAAAAAACCTCCTTAGTGTTACTTCCAGTTTGTAATTGCACGCAGTGTTAATAGCAGAATAGTGCTTTATTTGCAGTCATAAATAAGTATTTATCAGCAGAGAGGCAAATAAAAACATAATAATTGCTTAATGGATGTAAATTGTAAGTGCTCAGAAAAACTTTACACTAAATCATATTTTAGGCTTTAGATTCTCCTTAAAAAAATCTGTGGCTAGCACAAGGGTTTGTAGTTGTGTTTCCTCGAAAAGACTGGTCCCACCCAAAAAAAAACCCATAAACTGGCACAGAACCTCTTTAAAGTTCTTGTAATTTATTAACTGTGATAAAGAAAAGCAAGTATTTATGCTGAAACATCCATTATGGCCCTCTTAAAAAGCCCAAATAGCACACGGCACTCCCCAATTATATATAAATATTTAAATAATTTATATCATTTCAACATTACTGGTGAAGTAGAGATTAAACAAGACACTGGAAATTAGGGAACAGCAACATTCTGTAATTTGTCTAGAATATAATTTACTAACCATGGCTTCTGACACTCCATGATGGAAATCTTGATTGCTTATAAATTAATCAGCGCCTCAGTCTTTTTCAGAGTGTGAAGGACATTTTGTTTTGCATAGAGTTGCATCAAATAACTTCCTGCATATACTGATAAACCATGCAAGCTTTCTGAGAAAAAAAGAAGAAATATTGGAAAAGAAAAGAGATGCGAGGCTGAGGCATGTAGAGCAAATGCAAAATAATAGATTATTTTATCAAGCAGATTGGAGATAGGACTGGCACTGATAGGGGAAATAAATAAACAGAAAACATTCACAATGCCAACAATTTTTCCTCTCTGTTCATTTCAGTTTGTTTATCAGTTTTGAGGACCTGTAGTGCATCATCGATTGACTGAAAACACCTTTTGTCACTTTTAGTGAGAAGGCGTATTGTACATAATAAAATGATATACTGAAAAAACCCTTATTTTGCACTTAAAACATACCACCGTCAAACCGGTCTTTGTCTATAGACACTGACATTCCCCAATGTAATAAACTGTTTAATGAACAATATCCAAAATATGAATTCATGTCTTTTATTAAATCTTTGTACATAGATTAAAGGGAAAAAAATTTAGTTTTCCACCATTTTATGAGACTGTAAGCAATCGATTATAAACTGATCCGCACACACTTAAGATAATGCAGCCGGGGAACAGACCCCTTTTTATTTTGCTACCAGTATCAAAGTTTCAACCCTCCCTTCCTGATGACGGGACCCCCCCCCCCGAAACGTTGATACTGATAGCAAAATAAAAGGGGTCTGTTCCCTGACTGCAATAACTTGTGTGTGCACAGGTACATTTCTAAATGATTGATGTTGCCAAGGGACCCGGCTGGGTAGACAGAGTGCTAGCACCACCAGTGCAGTGAATTGCAGGTGTGCGGTAGAATAATCACATTTAATTCCAAGAAGTAGGCTCAGGCCTGGATGCAATGTATAAAAAATAGCTGCACATCAACATGTTTTGCACCCTGCCCTGTACTTATCATCATTTCTGCAGGTCTCTACATTCCAAAATGGCCTCAAAAAATGCATGTGTCCTGTGAATACTGTGCTGCCTGTTCAGCAGTGCTGCAAGTAGATGTTACCTCTTTCCACCTCCTAACCATCCCCTAGCTTGCACATTGCAAGTTAGCGGTTGTCAACAAGTGCAGGCTGCAACAAAGCCCTTTTCTTACCACTTGCCCTATGGTTATGTGGAAAGAAAAGGGTTGCCTTTACCCACTGACAATGTACTCTGCACCTAGTGGTATATTTCCAGTGCTAAGTTAAATTGCAGCCTGATCCCCAATACAAGTGCTATGTGAAAAAGCACTATGGGGCATCATTTTGTATTCCTTACTCTACGGGGGTTATTTACTAAGCCCTGAATGCAAAAAATCACAAAAAATTTGTGATTTTTTTATAAAATCTGGCTTTTAAAAATTCACAATTTTTTTGGAATTTATTAAACCCCGAGGCTGGAAAACTCAGAATCTGAAATCCTGGCATCTCAGACCTGTTGAGGTTGCATATCAGTCAATGGGAGAAGTCCCAATGATTTTATTGATGTGCGATGGGTCTCGTGCCATACCCAGAAGTTTTCTGAGGTTTCAGGCAATAATCGTGAAAATCGGATGAAACCTCCTAAAAAAATCGTGACAATCTGAGTTTTTACCGCAAAGCAAATTTTCGGAAAAATTTAATAATAAATAAGCATTAAAACCCAAGCGACTTAGATGTGGCAGCCAATATTAAGATAATTTTGGACCTTGATAAATAACCCCCTATAACTTTAATTTGGGGTCATAGAAAATGACTCCTCTTATTTTTACATCTCCATACTTTTGGAATCATTAGAGAGGAACATGGAGGCCCAGGGTTGTAGCTAGTTTTTTTTAAATAGTTTTCCAGTTTGTCATTTAGTCCACTACAAGGATCAGTAGGCCCTATAATTAAATCATTAGTAAATAGAGATGTGTCCATAAACATGGTGGATTGTCTGTCATTAGGTTAGGTGTAGCTTGTTTCCGCTATATAAATAAATGGCAATGAGGATGATGATTTGGGACTTACTTATACAGTAGTCACCAGTTCCCCAAAACTCAAACAAGTATTATAAATTCAAAGAGGAACAGTACCACCAGAAAAGAAAGTATTGCCAATACCTGTATTTGATTTCAACGGGGTGCTCCCACTTTTATTCAAGGTGCTTCCAGACACTTAACAATGGATCAAACGTTTCGGGACCGCATGGCCCTTCCTCAGTGATACCCAACCATAGAGCGTGTACATATTTATAGACATTCAAACAGCGACCTCTTGTGGTGGTCGATACAAAATACTTTAAAATAATTAAATAACAGTGTAACAATGTTAAAAGCATCACAGTCCCACAAGGCTGTTATCAGGGGCGAGATAATTAAATTAGCTTCCGTCACGAAAAAGCAAACCCAACGGAAAATCACGGAGTTAGAACTAAAATTACATCAATTAGTTCAACAAGATCAATCCTCTCCATCATTCACCCTTAAAGCATCTATACGTCAGGCTCGGACTGACCTAGATGTTTTTTTATCCCACATTACAGAAAAACAACTGCAGTGGACCAGACAAAGGTTCTATGCCCATAGTAATAAGATTGGGACGATGTTGGCCAGGAAACTTAATCAACCCACTATCCACAAATCGCCGCCCACCACGATACGCACTAAAACGGGAACTTTAACTAGTAATCCCCATAAAATATTGCAGGAATTCTCCGCCTGCTATTCTAAGATATATGCAAAACCGGCAACCTTCCCATCTGCATTAGCTAATAGACTCATTACTTCTCTACATCTTCCCAAATTAACAACAGCCCAATCTGACCATATTGATTCACCCATCACGAATGAAGAGGTTTCGAAAGCCATCAAAAATTTAAAGATAGCTAAATCCCCCGGACCAGATGGCTTCACTGGCCTATACTATAAGAAACTGACAACCTTACTAAGTCCACACCTCACCGAAATGTTCAATTCGATCAGATCAGGGGAATCCTGTAACGAAGAGTCGCTGAAAGCTCAGCTTTCATTTATCCCCAAACCAAGAAAAGATCATTTAGATTGCTCAAATTACCGACCCATTTCGGTTATGAATATCGACATCAAACTCCTTACAAAAATTCTAGCAGACAGGCTTAACAGGCTCCTCCCTGATCTGATCGAACCGGATCAAACGGGATTTACCCCTAACAGACAAGCCACAGACAACATTAGGAAAACCCTACAGCTCATAGATATATTACATAAAACTAACCAACAGGGGATGCTACTATCTATAGACATACATAAGGCCTTCGACTCTATTTCGTGGGACTATTTGTATTTTATACTAAATAAATGGGGCATCGGACCCTACTTCATTAAGATTATACAGACTCTGTACCATTCCCCCAAGGCAATCCCCAAATGGGGGGCGTACACAGCTGAACCCATTCACATCGAGCGAGGGACGAGACAGGGGTGCCCTCTATCCCCTATACTATTCATTTTGGCTATAGAGCCCTTGGCGGAACTCATCCGACAAGACAAAAATATCTCAGGGATCTCTCAACAAGATCATACTCATAAATTGTGTCTATATGCCGACGACATTCTAATGACCATAACAAGACCTCTTACTTCCTTACCCAACTTAATCCATTTATTAGACACATTTGGGAAGATTTCCGGACTCACAATAAACCATACTAAATCAGAGGCCCTTAATATCTCATTACCCCATCATACAGTTAAGTTACTACAGCTTAACTTCGATTTCCAATGGCAAGACGTAGCCATCCATTACCTAGGAGTAGATATCCCTCGAGACACCAGCAGGTTGTATCGCCAGAACTACCCTAGATTATGGACAATGACAGAGGAAACCTTACAAAGATGGTCGAAAATGGACCTCTCATGGTTCAGTCGGATCCAGGCATTTAAAATGACACTTTTACCTAAAATTCTCTACTACTTTAGGGCACTACCCGTTCCCGTACCAGAAAATGTCCTTCGAACTATACAAAAGAAGGTTTTCCAATTTATCTGGGCAGACAAACACCCCAGGATTCCTCGACGAACCATGTACAGCCCCAAAACTCAAGGAGGCCTAAATGTCCCCAATTTGCGCTATTATTATGCAGCAGCTCAACTGGTGCCACTTATCCATATGCATGCTACCATACCACCCAAATGGGCTACAATGTTGAAACATCAATTAAACCCGGTCACCCCACAGGCGTTGGTATGGTGTCCCCCTGTATTACGTCCTGACGCCATTGACCCTTCCTTGGCCCACTCCCTCAAAGTTTGGGACAGATATAAACATCCAGCTAAACTTATTTCATCTACACTCCCAGCAGCCCCTATATTGGGGAATCCATCCTTCCCCCCTGGCTTATCGGCTAAACCATTCCACAGGTGGTCATCCAACGGCTTCCGATATATATATCATTTCTATTCCATCTCGGGACTCAAAAGTTGGTCCTCTATACAGGAATCTTTCCATTTCCTATTGTCTGAACAGTTCAGATACCGGCAGATATGCCATTTTCTCCATTCGCACAACAAAGAAAAAGTATCCTTGACTACTACCTACTTTGAAAATGCCTGTATTAAATATCCATACTCACGAGGATTGATTTCCTATCTATATCGTCTTCTGCTAGATATGGACTCCCAGGTCCCCTTGTCATATACGACGGCTTGGGATAAAGATCTCAATGTTACCATTGACAAGGAAACCTGGGACAAGATATGGGAAACTACAGCCCACTGTTCCAGAAATGTCTCGTTACTAGAAACTGCCTATAAAGTCCTTACTCGATGGTACATGGTCCCGACTCGTTTACATAAAATTAATCCTCAACTTAGCCAGGATTGTTTTAGGGGCTGTGGTCAGAGTGGGACCGTCATGCATATTTGGTGGACCTGCCCTCATGTTCATAGATTCTGGATTCGGATCTATACTATTATATATTCAGTGACACGGGTTAATCTTAAGAAGGATCCGATTCAGGCTTTATTGAACCAGAAGATCTCCAATGTTCATAGTAATACAAAGCCCCTAATTACTTTTATGTTCCTTGCTGCGAAAATTACAATAGCCAAACATTGGAAATCGTCTCAGATCCCAATACTGCATTTTAAAGAGAAACTAAATTGGATCATGGTCAATGAAAGGTTAACTAGCATACTTGTGGACAAATATCAAAAATTCAAGGAAATCTGGGAACCATGGTACAGATATTCCTTTCCATTGGCAGAAACCCCTTCTATTCTCTGGTAATCCCCTCTGAATGTATAGTGTTTATAATCATTAGACAGTACTTGGTGTGACCTGAGGTTATGGGCACTTGATACTATTGTTTGGATAAGCATTGGTTTTTTCCTGAGCCGTGGGCCAACGAAAATGAATCCGTCTCATCAAGATATTCTACATAGTCAAGAGACCCCGCTGAAGTCGCCAACATCTCTGCTTCACATATACAGTTAAGCATACGTCAACTGTACCATGTCATCTAAAGTTAGTACTATCATTGTTGTGGCTCGTCTCTTTCCCACTTCTGACAGAGTGTCGGGAGGGGGAGAGGATGAGCTCGTTTCATTATCTTTCTCTCTTCTCTGTTTTCCTCTGTTTGAAAATACCTGACGACACTGCTTGATTGTAAAACCTTTTTCTTTTCTTGGAAAATCAATAAAAAACTATTGAAAAGAAAAAGCATCACAGTGTATCCATTTCACTTTCACAACCTGTTTCTCAATGTGACTATCATTATAGATACATATAAATGAATTAAAATTACTAAAACACTCCTTTATCATGTGAATCGTGAATTATTATTCTCTATTTAACAATTGGTAACATTCACCTATTAATCCTCAACCTGAGTGATATACTCCATGCTTACAAAAAACACTATTTACACTTTACAACACATAGTTTGTTAACATACTGATATTTGTTACTCACTGACTATAGTACAATTAGCTGGATGATGCATACATCTCACTTCTTATTGAAGATGTTCCTTATTTTAATGCTGTAAGAAAATGTGTACAAATTAATAGTGGCACGGACACATTAACATCTATAACGCGTTGGTATAGGCTTAAAGAAAACAATTTAATCCCCAACTCTCGTTCAGCCCCTTAGGGGCTAGGGTTCCCAGCTTCCATATCCAAAAACACTCCCGCTGTAATAGTTTTTTATCAGAATTAGTTTGCCTGGGATTGATTTCTTCTAGCACTTGCCATCTCAATTGCGCAACACCGTGTCTGTGTTCTGACCAAGATGTTAATGTGTCCGTGCCACTATTAATTTGTACACATTTTCTTACAGCATTAAAATAAGGAACATCTTCAATAAGAAGTGAGATGTATGCATCATCCAGCTAATTGTACTATAGTCAGTGAGTAACAAATATCAGTATGTTAACAAACTATGTGTTGTAAAGTGTAAATAGTGTTTTTTGTAAGCATGGAGTATATCACTCAGGTTGAGGATTAATAGGTGAATGTTACCAATTGTTAAATAGAGAATAATAATTCACGATTCACATGATAAAGGAGTGTTTTAGTAATTTTAATTCATTTATATGTATCTATAATGATAGTCACATTGAGAAACAGGTTCTGAAAGTGAAATGGATACACTGTGATGCTTTTAACATTGTTACACTGTTATTTAATTATTTTAAAGTATTTTGTATCGACCACCACAAGAGGTCGCTGTTTGAATGTCTATAAATATGTACACGCTCTATGGTTGGGTATCACTGAGGAAGGGCCATGCGGTCCCGAAACGTTTGATCCATTGTTAAGTGTCTGGAAGCACCTTGAATAAAAGTGGGAGCACCCCGTTGAAATCAAATACAGGTATTGGCAATACTTTCTTTTCTGAGATTTAATACTGGCGTGTGGCTAGGCCAGGGCCATATATACCTGCATCCCCTGCTACGATTATTTTCTTCAACAGTACCACCAGATCCTGTTTTATTATTACAAACAAAAAGCAATTAATTACAAAAATAGAATTATTTGCTTAAAATTGCCACTATGGGAGATGATATCAGGGCCGTAACTAGGGGTAGGCAAAAGAGGCATGTGCCTAGGACACAATGTTGGGGGGGGGGCGCCAGGTACATATCTCTTGTCGGCCTACCCCTAGTTTGACTAGTTTGTAGTTGCTGTACAAATGTCTTCCCACTTGCTCACCAGAGTGGCAATCTCTCCCCCGTTGTATGCATGCAGGAACACAAGTGCAGGGGGTGGGTGGTAGACAGGGGCCCTTTGCTTTGAGCACCTCAGTGCCTTGGCCTGGCACTGGATGGTCTTCTCATATTTCAGAGTTCCTGGAAATTGGTTTCTGAATAAGAAATCCCATACCTGCATTAAGCTTAAATCATTGCATTGCTACTATACCTAGAAGTGTTCAAGATCTTGTGAATCACCATTCTCATGAACCACTGAGTTGTCTAGTATTAGCACTGCTATTTTTGCAAAAACAAGTAAAACATTTCAGCAGTGTGTTTTAAACTATATAGAGTCACTATTGTAACTGTCTGTTCTCAAATTCTTCTCCTTTTGTAAACGGGTTAAGTCATTCTAGATTAGCAGACTTTGCTGCCTTCCTTTCCCTGTAGATATGTAAGCTGCTTAGAAAGGAAAGAAAGCCAAGTTTTCTGTGTTTTTAAGCTGAGATAAGGAAAGTACTTAAAGCACCCATTGCACAGGAAAGAAACAAGGTTTTAATATCTGAGATGGAATTATGACTGGTCAGCATGCAAGAAGTCTTACATACCTCTCCTTAAGACTCTAGCAGACATGTACATTTATTACATGGAATATATGGTAACTTTGAGACCATCACTGAAAAGTAGTGATGCCTCCAAAGATAGAGTTAAGCTGGGAGTCCTCTTGGCCCCAATTTAGCTGTTTAGTTTAGCTGTTTAGTTTAGCTGTAGGCTCGAGCACAGTGTTTTATGTGGGTTCCATGCTCAAATTCATTAAGATTGTGTTCTGAAATATGAGAAGGAAATAGCTGGTTACTAATTTATATGTTCCTATTAGAGCCCTGAGTTAGCACATGTTTTATGTAAATACCACCCACAAACACTTCTATATATGAGGACCCTAAGGTGGCATATTTTTAAATAATTTTATTTCTCAAGAAATAACGGCCAAGGGAAAAAACATATTAAGGGCAATTTACTTAAGCAAGCACAAATGTACTATTCCCCATGTTATTTCCCATAAATCCATTGTAATTGAAGCTGCAAGGAGTGATGTGTTTGATGCAGTTGCCACTGATGTAGCAGACATTTTTCAGTTTTGTTGCTTTGGGTGCCCACCATCAAAATGATGTTTGTGCTTTTTAAAAAAAAATAGGTGCTGCAGCTATCGATGCAGCTCACAGAGGGAAATTACCACCAACATGTGAAACAGGAGACAGGATTGATGCACTAGCACTGAGTGCAAAGAGCATTTTGTACCATGGGAAATCTTGATTTTTTCGGGGTTCAAGATATTGAGAGGTGAGTTTGAATAGTAGAGGTGGGGACATACTTAAGGATAGAGGTTAACGTAAAGTATCCTGGATTTATACATTGGATACCAGATTGCCACAGGGAATTTGATGTTTCATGATACTATTAGTTGATTCCCCAGTTTGAAGACTCATTTTGAAAAAAAAAAAAAGATATATACTGTATATATATCGTCTCTTCTTGTTACTGAGTTTACATATACCATATATAATGTGAATGATTTGTTCTAGCACTCTGGCTTAGTTTCTACTCACTTTACATAGCTAGGTTAATTGTAGTCTCTACAGGGCCTATAGGTACCACCTGTAACATATTTGCTTCTATATATCTGTTTCTTTGGGGTAAAATTCTTAATATTTGTTTATTTTATACCCTCCATTATCTCTCTCATTACCCTGTATATATGATAATGTGATGTATCTATGTAATATGTTGTTTTTACCTTTATTGTTATGAATTTATATGTACATGTATTCTTTTGAGACTTTGTACCTTTAAGAACCATTTCCCTCCCCTTTTTGGAATTTAAATATGTATCTTGTTTCTCATGTCTACTATAAATACCAAATTCCTGGGGGCAGGAAACGCTTAGGGCCAATGGAGATACTGATCCTTTTTTAATGAATCTACAATAAACAATATATTGTTAAACTATTTTTGGCTGCCCCTGGATACCTTAAAAAAGTTCCTCTGCTATTTGTCTATAATGTCCTCTAATGTATTTGTTCTTATATTTAACCCAGAGGTAAAAGGATTTATTAGTGTATGAACACAAGCCATTTTACTGCATACAATAAGCATGGAAACCTTGTTTGTTATGATCATAAAAATAGACGCTTACTGATAAGATACAAAACAAAGGTTGCAGTTAGTATAATCAACACTAGAGGGAATGCGTGCCACGTTGTAACTCTTGCATGAATGCTCTAGTTTCATTTCTACATTCTGATATAAAAACATCTGTCAAGTTGCATAAATGTATAAATTTGATTATTACTATGATCATTTATAAGCCTGGGTGAGCTAGATAAAGGAGTGTTTAGTCTTTTACCATCCTTTTACGCTAAAAGGGCGTTTTACCTTTCAAAAGATAGCCCTTTTACTGTTTTAATTCCTAATTTTCATCCCAATTGCATAGAATTTGAATCAATATGCAAGCACAATGGAGCAGATTTTATAATATCACCTGCAATTGCATCAGGAAAATCTGGACCACAAATGATGCTGGAACAATGGCATTGTGTGTAAAAAAACATGGCAAATGTGTTTCAAAGTCCACTTTGCAACCGGCTAAAAATGTTTGACTATAAGATGTACATAAAAACAGCAACATTTTAGAAGGAGACCTGTTCCTGTGATGCACATTACCGTTAGCTTAGCATGTGAGGCAGTTTCATACTTACTACTCAACTGCTGCAGTCTATACAGGCCTGTCAAAAAGGGCCAAAAATGCTGGAATATAGCCCCCAACTCCAAAGGGCACTCAAATCAAAAATTCAAAAATATATTCCCAGTCAATTCTCAAAGTTAAAAAATCACTTTTTATTTATCATAGATATTAAAAAGTAGGCATACAGACCAATTGATGCTCCGCCTTACGCGTTTCGCACCCACAGGCACTTATTCATAGGCATTACTGTTGTTACATTTGGTCACAAAATTTATACCCCAGGAAATCCCTCCCCAAACGTTAAAAACAATCACGTGTTGCCACCTCACGTTTCTTTTCTTAAAGCAACATACATATCAAATTGGTCCTATTAACAATGTTTTTCTGCCTATACTCTGTTTCATCTCACAACCATTTTATTAGGATACCCACATTTAAACAAGTATTTAAATGGCAATTACTGCCCCATTACATTGTATTCTCACTCCTATTATTATTAGTATATATCACATTCTCTTATCTGCCCCATACAATTCTATATATCCACCTCGTTGTAGACATAGCCAGTTACATTATAATTTACGTAAAGCATGTTACATCAAATTCGTAGTTCAAACCAAGTGGTAACCGAGTGTGCAAGTAAAAAATCCAAAAAAGTTCTCTTTTTGCTAACAGCCCTGCCAGGTTACCCCCTCTACTACCCAATCTTACTTTTTCTATTCCCTGTACAGAAAAATATGCTACATCACTTCCATTACATCTTGAAAAATGTCTCGTTATATTACTCTTTTCAACTGTTTTTGGATTTTTTATTTGACTCAGATGTTCTCGTATTCGCTCCTTTAGCGTTCTACTTGTGCAGCCCACATATTGTTTCTGACATTTCAGACATGTTATCAAGTAAACCACTGTGGATGTATTGCAATTGATATAATCTCTTATTTTAAAGCTAATATTTGTCAACGTAGACTTAAATTCTTTTGAAATTTTCATATGTTGACAAGTTATACATCTACGACTACCACACTTGTGGCTCCCTTCTACCTTCAGAAAGCTCTTATTTCTTTGGTCTCCCCTATTCGTTTCCCTGTACATACTTGGTGATAAGTGGTCCCTCAATGTATGAGACCGCCTTGGTATGCTATTAACTCCTCCTTTTAATATTTTATGAAAATCATCATCTGCATATAGAATCGGGATGTATTTCTTAACTATATCTAATACCATATAAAACTGTTTACTATACCTAGTTACAAATGGGACCTTTCATACTTAACTGAATATTTGCATTGTGACTTTATGGTATTGTTCCTATTACTGCTTTGTCTGGTCTGCCTTTTTAGGCTACTTTCACCTGATTGTACCCTCAGTTTGTAAGATCAGTGCCTTTAAACTGCATTCCATAACCCATGCTGCTTTCTTGTAAGAGAATTATCTGATGGACAGGAGATTAGGAGGAATGTGAGAAGATACAGAATAAGGGGTAATTTATGTTGTGGAAGGCAGAGTGAAAAGTGCAAACAGGGGAGCAATCCCCTCTGTCTATCCTATGCTCCTTGTGTGTATCATACTCTGCCCGCCTTATTCTCTTTGTGTGTGCCATACTCTGCCCATCCTATACTCCCTGGGTGTGCCATACTCTGCCTGCCCTATGGACTCAGCCTGTGTGTGCCCTGCTCTGCCTATGGAACATAAGCCTGGTATTTGTTTGTATTTTGGGGATTTGTTAACATTTGTTTAATCATGTGCTGGGGGTGCTGTGTTATCCACAAGGGTGGAGGAGGCATATTGATATAAGGGTAGGTATTAATATGACTTAACTTTTTCACATATGAGTGATAAGTGATAAGTGATATCCCTGCAATGTGCACCAACCATTTGGTTTTTTGATGTGCTACCACAATTAATGCAGACATGGTCTTGTGGTAACATGGGTGTGGTTTAAAGTAGGTGTTGTTTAAACACAGGGAGTGGTCAACACTGGCTACCATTACAGGCCCTCCACCATGTAGGCCAGAAAAATTCTGGCCCTCGCTACCGCAGAAGTTGGACAGCACTGTTTGTGAGCATAGAGATGTGTAGTTGACCCCATTAACACAGCATTGTATTTATTAGGGCTGGATAGGGGCACCCTCCCTCTCTGCTAGTAGAATAACTTGCTTATTTCATTCAATACATTTTAGTTAAAGGGACTATATACACCTAAAAACAACTGTGCTAAAAGTTAGCACAGTAAATGGATCTTGTGTTGAAAATTCATTCTGTCTATATATTACATTTTTAAAAAAAAACACATTTTCTTATTTTTTTGCCACTTTTTTAAAAAAATTGGGGTTTTCACTTTTCACTTAACAACCTCCCCCTCCCTTTGTAAACAGGGCAATTTGTTCAGAGTTCTTTCTTTACTTTTAAACAAATAAACCCCTCACTTCTCTAAGCAGCAGTCTTTTAGCAGCTCATTATCAGGGGCTTCTCAGTGGACTCTTAAATGCCATATGCTTGCTTTAGAATGCCCACACTAGTTTATAAAAACAAGCTGCTCTGTAGCCATGGGGGCAACCATTTAAGCTGAAAAGGGAGAAAAGGCACAGGAAACTTGGCAGATAACAGATAAGCTCTGTAACAGAATACAATTGTAATCTACAGTGTGCATCTTTTATCTGCTATGTAACCTGTGCCTTGAATGGCTGCCCCATGACTACACAACAGTTTTTTTTATAAACTATAGTAGCATTTATGAAGCAAGCACACCAAATTTAATAGAGCAGGGCAACAGCACATTATATTTTAATTACTTTAATACACTTTAATTTTTTGGTGTTACTGTTCCTTTAATTCAGATCCATTGCTCTGTGGGACAGGAACTGCTAAAGTGAAACTGGCTTCAAATTCTTGTTTAGTGCCCAGAAATAACAAAAAACATATATTTCATAATTCAGATAATAGGCAAAAAAAAATGTATCCCATTTTTTTATTAAATAAATCTTGGCCAAACATCAACAATTTTACCTTGTTTATCAATAAAAACTTGAAAAAGTCTGGTCGGGAAAAAACTCGAAAAAGTTTACCATCTTAAATATATTGCAATATATGGACAAACAATCCCTGTTTTGTTTAAAGAGTAAGGCATTTTTTAGTAGTTGTATGCACAAAATGTCTCAACGTCTTAAATATATTGATAATGGGTTGAGTGCAGAGGACTCTTGTATTTGTCTATATGTATTTTGTGGTCACAGCCTCATTGCACCCCTGTCTTATGGTTTTAAAAATCAGTGGTGAGCACAAATTTCCCTTGTTTGTAATAGTTATACAGGAGCAGTGACCAGCTCCATGTTGTAGCCCCCACCCTTCCCAGCTATAGTCATTTGATCCCTCTTGTGGCTAATAAAAGGGCAGCCAAGTTTGGGAGTTTTACTTTGAAAGCATCTAGTAAGTTGCAGGTAAAACTTAGTCCCTTTGTAAAATGTATAATGAAGCAATAGAATTCTTAATGAAACAGATGAAAATTGAGAGTAGGACTGGCCAGATATGGGATGACTTTGACGTAGTTGGCCAGCTTAAATATATTGCAATATATGGACACACAATCCCTGTTTTGTTTAAAAGGTAAGGCATTCTTTAGTAGCTGTATGCACAAAATGTCTCAATGTCTTGAATATATTGATAATGGGTTGAATGCAGAGGACCTCTTGTATTTGTCAGTAGTAACAATATCAGGACATGACAGGAACAGACTCATAAACAGGAGCAAGATACTCTGGATACAAAAGATATTCAGGATACATTGAACTTGATAACAGAGAATGGTTCAATGATCCAGCAAATCCGAACCGTATGCTAGTGCCTAAGCAGGACTGCGCACATGATGTGCCAAAAGGTTCAGTGGAGAGCTGCTTATACAGTAATATTGTGACACATTTCGCAATTCAACTACTTTTTCTTTTTAAAATTACTGTATTTGCCTCTGCTTTTTGCTTATTTCTAACCTGAAACTGAAAAGGCTTTGTTTTTTTTTGGAGATAATTAGGTCTAGCAATATGACTATGAAGATTTTCATTCATCCAGGTCATGGTATATCTAGTATAGGTAAATCTAAAAACAACTGGACTTGCTGAGTAATCAATGAAGACGTTTCACTACTCATCCGAGCAGCTTCTTCAGTTCAACTGACTGGTGTGGGAAGTTCTCGGCGTATAAACTCTTCCACTAATCCAATCACCCTCAGCAGCAGAACAAAGCTCAGTCCCAACCAAGTATGTTTGTTGCTAGATTTGTGTCTTAACACTACATACTTCATGTACAAGAACCTTTTTTATAGACAGAAACATGGCTGTGCTATGGGTTCTCAAGTCTCTCCTATTGTAGCAAACCTGTACATGGAGGAAGTGGAAAGGAGGGCCTTACTTAATTTCTAGGGAACTACACCGAGTCATTGGTTCAGGTATGTGGATGACACTTGGGTTAAAATCAGATCCAATGAAGTGGCGGCCTTTACAGAACACATTAACTCGTGGACAATAACATCAAGTTCACAAGGGAAGATGTCCACGAGAACAAACTTGCCTTTTTGGACTGTTTGATATGCATCCAAGATGGGGGTAACTTGAAGACGGAAGTATACAGGAAACCCACTCATACGTACCAATATCTGTTGTTTGATTCCCACCATCCACTGGAACACAAACTGGGTGTCATTAGAACTTTGCACCACAGGGCGGAAGTTGTGGCAACTGATACAGAGTCCAAAGACAAAGAGCAAAAACATCTTAGAGGAGCTTTGAAAGTGTGTTGCTACCCAGACTGGGCCTTTGTCAAAACAGCAGCAACCAAGCCCAACAGGAACACCAATAGAAATAACTGCACGGAGACACATAGTAGGTGAAACATAGTCATCCCATATGTAGCTGGAGTGTCTGAGAAACTCAGGAGGATTTTTAACAAACACCATGTCCCTGTGTTTTTCAAACCTAGCAACACACTGAGACAAAAAACAGGTACACCCAAAGTATCCAACCCCTAAAGTAAAAAAACAAAGCAATGTGGTATACAGAGTCCAGTGTAGTGAGGAGTGCACAGATCTATACATAGGGGAGACAAAACAACTGCTCACCAAGCGAATGGCTCAGCATAGGAGGGCGAACTCTACAGGGCAAAACTCAGCTGTCTTTCTACACATAAAAGACAAGCGACACTCCTTTGAAGATAGCAAGGTCCAAATCTTGGATAAAGAAGACCGCTGGTTTGAACGAGGCGTGAAAGAGGCAATTCATGTCAAGGTGGATAAACCATCCCTGAACAGAGGCGGGGGCCTTCGACACCACCTGTCTGCTACATATAATGCTGTTCTAACATCTGTACCCCGACGGTTTCAGAACACTTCACACGTCCATTCATGCAACTCTCACAAGTAACACCTCTTTCTAGGAGTTGCATGACACATTGGATAATCCTATCACAGTAACTACACAGATTCTACACCTCTGTGAATTTCTTCAGATGTCACCTCTTTGAAGAGTTACAATGGGCCATTGTGATTGGATTAGTGGAAGAGTTTATATGCCAAGAATTTCCCACACCAGTCAGTTGAACTGAAGAAGCTGCTCGGATGAGTAGTGAAACGTCTTCATTGATTACTCAGCAAGTCCAGTTGTTTTTAGATTTACCCATACTAGATATAGGTCTAGCAAGTAAAAGCAATATTCGATATAAGGATTGCACACTCAATTGTAAAAAGGCAAAAATGTATTCCATCAAAAGAACACTTACATATCAGCTTTGGCCCACTAAGGCTCTACGCGTTTCAACCACCAAGGTGGTCTTCATTAGGGGCATAGCAGAAAAAGATAAAAAAGGCCTGCTGAAGTTGCTTCATGAGGAAACTTTGGGCGACTTCGGAAATCTGAAGCGGTTCATATGCCACCCCCCCGACGATTCATATTGTTGCCGGTGGTAAGGCATTTCGGGGATATTAGTCACGTGAAGAAGAGAGGATTTGTCGCTGGGCGACTAATCTCCCTGTCTGCCACTACACTTAAACTTCTTACACCCTTTCCAACTCACATTCCTTTCTAAACCTTTGCCTGATACTACTTGGGTAATTGAGATCCTAGCAACCACATAACAGCTAAAACACAAGTAACAAGAAGAAACATAGAATATAACTCTAGTGCATACTAGAACTTAATTTTAGCAGAAAAATGGCAAACCTGTGGGTGACTATTTTTCCATGTCCCCCAAAAATATCTTCTTAAAAAAACTTCCTCAATTAATACTTGATAGGAATACTTGATGCTTCCTATCAATTAACTTTGAGTTGTAAAAGAGGATATTTAAAGGTTTTTGGCATGGTAGAAATTTGTGGTGAGACATATGCCAGGGACTGACAGGATTTTCTTGCTTTAGTGGAGCTCAGGAAAGCTCTCCTGACAAGGGTTCCCCTCCTCTGTCACTGACAATTATATTCTGTCTCGCTTCACTGGAGGAGAATTGATTTCACAGGGAAGCCTCTGGCCATGTTTGTTCCAGATCTGGCAAGAAGCCCAGCAAGATGCACACCTCTGCAGTCAGCTCAGCTAGAGACGGGTCGTGCAGGCAGCTGTAACGCTTTCTAGCCTGGAATGCACTGAAGTATCCTGGGAGGCAAATATTTAAGGAGCAGATTCCCTTGGGACAAGGGTTTCCTTCTCCATACTGTAACATAATTACTGAGGAGCAAAATAAAAGTCTATGAAGCTCCACTTTCTGTGGAGGCAAATATACTGTAAGCCCTACTGATGTGATTTTCAATTTTAACTCATATAACGATTGCGCACAGTACTTCTTCATCCAAAAAAAAAAGCAATCACATTACTTCCTGCAGCAGTCTCCTTACTATGACAAAATTATTCTCTACAGCATTTCATAAGGCTGTAAAAAAATATTTTCTAATAGGGACTTTTTTAGTCTTTCATTCTATATCATGTTGTCTAGAGATAGCAGTGTCAGTTCTGCTAGACTCATCTGTATATGCCCTTTTCTGTAATTATTATTTGACATTGCCAAAAAATAAAACAAAAATACAATGTTTAGGCTCAGTATTCACATCACTAAACATAGTCAGTGGGTGTGTTAAGTACAGGGCAGATTTAGCCACAACTATTTTTCAACATTTCTGTGAGTGTATGTTGCATTTTTTTTTTAAATATTCAATTAGGGGTAGATTTAGCAAGATGTAATATTAGAGTTTACCATAGAAAAATGCACTCATTTTCTATTCATTTCTATGGGATTTTTAGAATCGTATTTATTAATGGGTGAAAGCAGGGCCGGAACTAGGGGTAGGCAGAGTAGGCATGTGCCTAGGGCGCAAAGCTTGGGGGGTGCCCAGCACGTACCTTTAAGTGCTGCCTACCCTTGTCCAGTCTGCCGTTCTGTTCCGTGTACACATGCGCGCATGCGCCTATCTGGCATCAGGGTTGCGTGCGTCCTGTTCTATGTGCTCATGCGCCTATCTTACAGCAAGGTGGCGTGCGCTGTGAGACTGCTTCCAGCACGCATGCGTGCGGTTATGTATGCACGCGGTCACGTTTGTGAGCGCACAGTGAAGGGGGCAACGCAGCTGACCACTTGCCTGGGGCGCCCGGCCCATCTGGCCCGGCTCTGGGTGAAAGTTAGAGTTCACAATTTTATAAATGCAATTCTAAAAATACCATAGGAATGTATAGAAAAAGATTGCACCATAGGAGACCTCATGCATAAAAACTCCAGGGTGTCCATATACGCAGACTACTCAATTGAAGTAAACAATAGATGCAATTTATAGATTTCAAAAAATAATGTCATAAAATGCCTGAGATACCTACAGCTGCCCTACATAATGATTTATCCAGCTAAATTGCAGGCAGCAGACAATGGCTAGACTCAGACATTTCTTCACATCAGCCCAGGAAGTGGACACCTGTCTCGAAATTAGACCTACGAGATCTCCCTGCAGATAAATATAGGAGATTTACACCTGCTTGTAAACAGGGAATGTATTAAAAGTAAGTGAATTTTTGTTGGTGAGCACTAAAATCACATTTTCATAGATTTGCCTCTTAGTGTTAAGTTAGTGACATACAATGCAAAGATATTGGTTCACTTATACAGTATAGTTAATGCTGTGAACACTACTTTGGGAAGATCCCACATTTTCTTTCAGGTTTCGATTCTATTTTAATCTTTTCCACTTAGGTCTACACCTAGGGGATGGAACAATCCCAGACAGTTGCAGTCAATCAAAGGTATATGAGTATGTAGGTGTAAGGCCACCATGAGGGGGCACAGGGATGGTCAGTTGTCCCAAGGATTTCCAGCTTCAAAGGGGGCCCAGCCATTCAGTGATTTCCTGATTAGACGGGCCCCCTTTACCTAATCCAATATGGACCCTTCCGAATAGAATTCTGAAGCCACCGGAGCTGAAGAAACCAAAGACGTCTTAGTCGAAAACCACCGGTGCAGAAGCAGCCAAAGCCACCAGAGCCAAAGAAGATGGAGCTGCTGCCAGAGAAGGAGACCACTGAATACAATGAAGAAGACGTTGCTAAGGAGAAATAGGACCACCCCCAGTGAACTGTAAAGTTCCACATGTTATTAACCCCTGGCCACCAATGTAATGCTTTGGTATCTCCTGACCCTGGCCACCAATGTTTTTTTTTTTTTTATAACTTGTAGGGGCCCTCACTACCAATGTTCTTTTTTTAATAACTTGTAGGGGGTCTGGCCACTAACATTTTTATTACTTGTTTACTTGCTTTTTTGTTTAACTTTTAGGTGACCCTGATCACAAATCTTGTAGGGGGGCCCTGGGTCCTAGCACCCTCCCTCCACTTGCATGCGCATGTGTTGGAGCACTGGGGACGTGTACTTCTGCAAGGTCGTGGCTGGGTAGCATGGCTACCCTAAAATCTTGCTGCCCTAGTCCTGGGCCTTTGTGGCCTCGTCATACATCTGGGCCTGTTTATAATGCCCTACCAGAGATACTTCCAAGAGATTTCCTGAGCAGCATTCCCGAGCAACCTCTACAAACAGATGTAAACAGGCTTCCCATGTGTCAAAATATTTTGGGGACAAAATCAGGCAATGGGCTTGTTTGCCTGTCTCCTTAATGGATTGGATTTTTCAGTGTATGGTTAGTTTAATTTAGCTAACTAAATTACTTTTTATTGTCCAGAAGGTTGTATTTCAACCCAAAGCACCCTTAGGTTGCTCATACCCAGCCCCCCCCCACTGCTTGCACCCTACTCCCTTACACACTGATTCAAACAGCTTCTCCAATCAATCCCCAGTTCAGATCTGTGCCACCCTAGGCCTGGGCCTTCCTTTGTGGTCTGCTTCTATCTGCTCTACCTTCCTACTATCCAATTCTCCTTCATCCAGGATGACTTTTAAATGCCCATAATACAGCTACCACTCATTCTCTTGCCTTTGTCTGAGGACCCCTGCCACCAATGTTTTTTTTTTTTTGGGGCCCCAATTTGTTTTTAACTTATAAGGGGGCCCCTTCCACCAATGTTTTTTTTAAAAAAACTTTTTTTTTTTTTTATTTTTTTTTACATTTTTCTTTTTTGAGGCCCCAATTTTTTATAAGGGGGCCCTGACCATCAATAGCTTTTTATAGCTTGTGTGGGGGGGTTACTTTTTTAGCGCTGATGTCTGTGTGGTCTTTTAACTGCCATGTGGAGTGGGCGGGATATGGGGGTGCAGCTTGGTCGTCAGTGTGGGCGGGGCCCAGGGGGCCCCAAAAATTTTGTTTTACAGGGCCCCGTGATTTCTAATGGCGGCACTGAGGACATCACATATATAAAATGTGAAGAAACATTGTTATGCTCAGCTTCTGCTCTATAAGGCCCCTACAATTAAGATGTTTGGTTAAATAAACCTTTACATCTGCAACTAAGCAAGGATAGCAGATAATAAAAATTAGAACATTTTAGCAACTTATTGTATTATTTCTCTTAAAAGCTATATAATAATCTTTCCAGGGCAAACAACCGGACAGTCACTTCTATGCCTTTGCTGTCTTTACAGACGTTTCTTCTGCAGTATCTGAAATATTATTTCCTTTGATAGTAGGGTCTCTAACCTATTCAATGAACCATGGAGATTGCTGCCAATAAAAAAGCATTAATTATTACCAAGAGGAATATTTTTCTTCTATTCTAAGGGCTTTTGATCTTTTTACATAATCATTCAGCAAATAATCCAACACTGAAAATGAGCAGTCAGAAATAAATTACTCCGCTGCAGACTAGGGGTCAAGACAAAAGAGAAAAGTTTGTTTGACACAGAAATGCCTTTTTAATTTTCTGCATTTGTCTGATGAAAATAAAAAAGGCTTGTTAATCAGTTCCAGGCCTTTCCCTCTAGCTTGTGGAGGGGTAGGTCTTAGACCCCTAGATTTAACCTTGTACGTTCGGTAATGAAGAGCTGTTTTCTAATTGGGGCATATTGAGACTTCTATTTTTGTGTGCGGAATAACAATTCATCTTAAAGGGATACTGTCATGAGAAAAAAAATAATTTCAAAATGAATCAGTTAATAGTGCTGCTCCAGCAGAATTCTGCACTGAAATTCATTTATCAAAAGAGCAAACAGATTTTTTTATATTCAATTTTGAAATCTGACATGGGGCTAGACATATTGTCAATTTCCCAGCTGCCCCAAGTCATGTGACTTGTGCTCTGATAAACTTCAATCACTCTTTACTGCTGTACTGCAAGTTGGAGTGATATCACCCCCCTCCCTTTTCCCCCCAGCAGCCAAACAAAAGAACAATGGGAAGGTAACCAGATAGCAGCTCCCTAACACAAGATAACAGCTGCCTGGTAGATCTAAGAACAACACTCAATAGTGAAAACCCATGTCCCACTGAGACTCCTTCAGTTACATTGAGAAGGAAAAACAGCAGCCTGCCAGAAAGCATTTCTCTCCTAAAGTGCAGGCACAAGTCACATGACCAGGGGCAGCTGGGAAATTGACAAAATGTCTAGCCCCATGTCAGATTTCAAAATTGAATATAAAAAAATCTGTTTGCTCTTTTGAGAAATGGATTTCAGTGCAGAATTCTACTGGAGCAGCACTATTAACTGATTCATTTTGAAAAATTTTTTTTTTCCCATGACAGTATCCCTTTAAAATTCAACTGCAGAAATAAGAAATGTGAGAAAGTTTTAAATTTAGTAAGTATGTATCATTTAAAATCATGGGTTATTATGGTCACTGAGCAGCCAATTATAAAGGGGAATCTCATGCGTCAAGATAGATGTTTTCAATCTATTTAATTCATGGTTTTCATTAAAATGAATGCCTGTTGCAATTTATAATCTGTCTATATTAGATATCGCAATTGTAAAATATACTAAATATAATTTTGTTGGAGATCATCAGCCATTGAAAAATAACCTATAACATAAGGTACATAAACCCTGCTAATTGATTTATATTTGTCTTGTTGGTTGTGTATTGATTAACACTGCACATTTGATTTCAGTTTCCTGTTAGAAATTATTTAAGTGAAGTCTCCAGCTGTGGCAAAATTCTCTGCAGTGTTTAAGGAAAACTTTACCCCCAAACAACGTAGGTCTCTATTAAAATATATTGAATAAAATAACAAATATGCAAACCCCTGCTTCATCTAATCAAAGCATTTTCATAAAAATATACTTTTTTATTAATATTTGCCATCGGGTAATCCTAAATAGAAAATTGCCATTTTAAGTTCTAAGGGCTGCCCCCTGGGACCATACCAATGGCACACAAATATGTAAGGTCACATCAGCCACTTCAGTAGGAGAGGGCTTGGTTAAAAAAGATAAGCAATAAAAGCTACAATAAAAATAAAATCATATTTGAAATTTGGAAAGTCAGAAGAAAGATTGAAAGAAGAAAAAAAACGACTGAAAAGTTGCACATTCTGTAACATACTAACATTAAATGGCTGAGTTGCATTTACAAACCGCTGCAGACATTTTGCTTACATTTGCAACAAGCACAATTATGCTGAAAGTTGTAGGGGAAAAACATTTGTGCTAATGTTTTCCACTTTGCGCATGTAAATAAATGCACAGCATCCCCTCTATATCATTTACAATTGTAAGAAAAGGCATAATAAGATGTTTCTATGGTTTGCAGAGATCTAACAAGCAGTTTCCTTCATGATATTTTTTCCACTGAATGGTTTTTTTTGCAGGTCATGCAGCTCAGCAAGGGTTGGCTGTCTACTGTAATGCATCAATAATGGAACATTCTTTTTTATTAGGTGCTTATTGCCAAGGGCTAGCATGATTACAAAATACAAATACATTCTAAAGACTGTTTAGTCTGTTTGTGTGTCTGTATTAGCCAATACATTTGTGCATCACCGCCATAAACCACATATCACTTCCATTTGATTAAATATCATTCACCTCAATCCATTCCCAGCAGAGTATACAATCTATGCACACTATGGTCAATTTTATCAGGAAAAAATTGGCATTACTATATGTTTTTGGAGTGAGGGACGAAATCCATGTAAGCAAAGGGAGAACAAAAACAATCCTTCCTCTGGGTGGAATTGAAACTAGAACCAGGTCCGGACTGAGAATTAAAATAAGCCCTGGCATGTCAGGTGCACAGAGGACCAGTCAGCCCACATAGAGGCCCAAACATCCCCCACCAGCCCACTAAATACTGACTTTCTATGGGACCTTATAGCAGCCCCTCTGGCATTTGCCAGAACCCACAGATTGCCAGTCCGGGCCTGCCTAGAACCCTAGAGCTGAAAAACAACAGCACTAACCTCTGGCACATTTCTGACAAATCCACGGGTTGCTCTGAGCACATCATTCATGCCCTCATTTATTCAAAGCTATAAATATATATGTGTAGTATGAATTTTAGAATTAGAATCTTTAGTGTGATACCAATGGAATATGGGGAATGTTAGAAAAGCTAGGTGTCCAAATTAATTTAATTGCATAAGGAAAGTTAAAGAAAAGGGATGTGTAAATGAAAGCTCAATGTTGCACGGTTGCAACTCTTTTGAGTATTTTTTGAGCTAAACCCTTTGGGCTTAGCTATATGATGTTAAACCATCTCTACTCCATCATGCTAAACAGATACTTGCCTGTGGGGTGGTTCCAGGTGGAGAAGGGCTCAGCTTAACCAACATTCTGATGCTTGGCACAGTGATCATGTTCCACCATTTCTCTGTCTAATTTTGTGGGACTGAAAAAACAGTAGGGCCTTCTTAAAACATTAGGAGAAGTCTTTCACTTGCATTTCATTTTTGCGAATCCTTTCTTTTTCTTTGCTGTTACGGTAGTTTGCACAAGCAGCTTTTCTTGGCTGTCATTTAAAATGGCAATTCTAACCAGCATACAGTAATTGCATATAATAATTTCATAAAGCACCACACAGTTCAGTGGAATTGGAGGAGCGTTCCATTTTGCTCAGCTATTTAAAATATATCGGAGTGAGTCAAACATACATAAACTGCAAAGAAAAACAAGTGATTTTAATGTCTGACAAACACAGGATTTATAAAAGGGCTGTGTAAACAAGATATTTTAGAATATAGTACCATGCATAGGAATTGCTGAGGGTTGTTGCTACTACAGTAGCTACGAGAATAGTTCCTAGTATCAGGAATGAAAGCCTCATCTTGAAAATCGAATGCAGTTTTGGTCTCCGGTGCTCAAATCAGAGGAGGGGCCCCAAATATGAGCAATTAAAGGAGAACTAAGCCCCTCCAAAAAGAAAAGCCCCTACCTACTATCCTACATAGTCCTCCACCCTACTTCCCCCGGCATACTTAACTATCCCTGAAAGTGTCCCAAATACATTGCTCACGTATACAGTATGTGCAGAGTAAGCCCAGTGTAGCTCATGGGCACCATCTTCTGGATCTTCAGTCTTCATCTGTAAGGGCGCAAGCGCAGTTGCTGCAAACTGGACGACTGCTCTAACTGTGCATACACCAATATGCCCATGAATTGCCGAAGGGAATGAAGAGGACCCAAGAATACCGAAGATCTGGAAGATGGTTTCCATGAGCTCCTTATCGCTTACTCTGCACATATACGTGACCAATGTATCCAGGAAACTTTCAGGAGTAATGAAGTATGCATGGGGGTGGGAGTAGGGCGCACTGTCTAGGGTGGTAGGTAGGGGCTTTTCTTATGGGGGGGTTTAGTTCTCCTTTAAGCTGAAAAAGCATATGGAAGGTCCACGTTTTGAAAGCTAGCCAGTCAAGTGGCAATGTATGCATGTATTTGTAATGAAAATCAGATGGCACACACTCTGTAAAAAGTGTTTAATAATTCTTGTGGTTTATTTGAGATCTCCACACAATGTTTCGGAGGTACAACCTCCTTTCTCAAGTGCTCCTTTTTTAAGTGGCAATGTATACACTGCAAAAGGGGCACTTAAAGGAGAAATCAACCTGTGGGGAAAAAAGCCCGTACCCCCCACCCAAGTTATCCCTCCCTCCATCCTCCTCCCAGACTAACTACCCCCCAGGGAAATGCTCCATACTTACCCCTCGGCGCAGATTCTTCAGCGAAGTTCAACACGTCCATCTTCCAGCTCCTCAGTAAGCTGACTGCGGTATTTCTGCACATGCACAGTTGTAGCAGTTTTCCGTTTTGCGACAACTGCGCATGCGCGGAATTACACAGAAATTGACGATCTCTCAGTCAGCTTACCGAGGAGCCAGAAGATGGATGCGTGGAGCTTTGCTGGAAGAATCTGTGCCGAGGGGTAAGTATGGAGGGGGGTAGTTAGCCTGGAGGGAGGGAGGGCTACCTGGGGTGGGGGGTACAAGGTTTTTTCCCCACAGGTTGATTCTTCCAGCGAAGTTCCACACGTCCATCTTCCAGCTCCTCTGTAAGCTGACTGCGGTATTTCTGCGCATGCGTAGTTGGAGCAGTTTTCCGTTTTGCGACAACTGCGCATGCGCGGAATTACATGGAAGGTGACGATCTCTCAGTCAGCTTACCGAGGAGCCGGAAGATGGATGCGTGGAGCTTCCGAGGGGTAAGTATGGAGTATGGGGCATTTCCCTGGGGGGGAGGTAGTTAGCCTGGAGGGAGGGAGGGCTACCTGGGGTGGGGGGTACAAGGTTTTTTCCCCACAGGTTGATTTCTCCTTTAAGGGTAGATATAATAACTATGTTATACTTTGGACTTTAGGTTTTCTGGATAACAGATCTTTCCGTAATTTGGGTCTTCATACCTTAGGTCTTCTAGAAAATCCAGGTATATTGGGACCTGAGAAGGAATTTTTTCCTTTAAGGCAAATTAGAGAGGCTTCAGATGGGGTTTTAACCTTCCTCTTGTTCAATTCGCAATATGGCAGGTTTTATTTAGACAATAAAGGTTAAACTTAATGAATGGGATTTTTTTCTATCTAAATGAAATGTTCCTATGGTATAAATGGTTAATTTAGAAATGTCCATCCCAAAAAAACACCAACCATTCTCATCTTCAAATTTCTTTGCATAAGCATTTCATAGTGCACAACAAAACACACAGCACTATATTATTAGTGACCGAGCCAGATGCTTGACTGATCATGACTAATAATATAGCTATACAAACCTTGTAAGTTTAATTATACAGAGGATGTGTGTCCCCCTACAGGTCTTTTAAGCAGGAGAAAGCTGATATACTTAAATCAACTGCATAAATCTTTTTGAAGTTCCCTTTGTACTGTGTTCTGCTGCTGCCTCAGGCTTAGCTCAAATGCTGATAACATGTAGCAGCTTCCTGATCAGATACCAGCTGTTTGGTGATAATATGACACTTGCTCATCAGTGCTGGCAGATTCTTCACACTAATGAAAAATGAAAAAGGAACGTGAACCTTGGCTCTTCTCTGCCAAATCCAGTTAGCCTGACTATGCATATCATTACCCAGGGTTCCTATACCTTATTATTATTACAAGATGTCATAGTAGGTAATAATATAATAAATAAATAAATATAATAAGTATAATAAATAATATAATAAATATCCAGCTGCAGGGTAACAATAGCTGTGTGATCAGGGCTTGGTGATTTTAGGGTAAGAGAGGTAAAGGGATACACTAGTTTTCTAGTGCAAAGATAATCGCCCTGCAAAATGGACTTTTGCTAATAAAACAGTCACAACACTATGCTTGTAATGTATGCAATGGCTGTAAACTGTACACCATTCCTTTTTTTGTTCTGTTTTAATTTTAATTGCATTTTATATAATCACAATTTAAAATAAAACCTTTAAATAAATAAATAAATAAAACAGTCACATTAAAGGCCAAAGGTAGGGGGTTATACACTGCTAATCTATTTACTGAATCTACCACGCAAGGACCAAATATGCAGCAGCTTCAATTTCCCTGTTTGCTGTGTTTTAAAAGAAAACAAAACCATAGATTTTCCATAATTAAAACAATAAGCAAGGAATATGTTCAGCACACGCTCTAGTTAATGAACTAATGCTGCAAATGGGTTATACTGAAGACCGACTAAAGGGGAAAAGGTAGGAGTCTGGAAGGGCAGCCAGTAGTAGGTTGCTGTAATCCAGGTGGGATAAAATAAGTACAGGAATGAGTGTTTTATTATGTGCTAGAGAGAAAAGGATGGACAAGGAATACATTTTAGCAGCAGTATTAATTTGAGTAGAGATGGAAAGGGAAGACAAGGCGATGATCAAAAAAAGATGATTATTCACTGCTAAATGCAAAAATGGTTTGGTTTAAGTGAAGACCCAATGAAGCGACCATCCATGGTGTGACTGTTTCTGTCCTTTACTATAGGTCTAGTAGAGGAGATAAAGTGGAAAAAGTAAAACTGGTGAGGGTAAAACTGGGGAGTGTCATAAATTCAATTTAACATCAGAGAGGAATGTAGCAGTGGATGCAGCATTGGAATAGCTCATCGGGCGACAGGAACAACTGTAGTGGGCCTGCCACCCTGGATTCTTAGGGGCAAATTTACTAAAGGGTGAAGTGACTCATGCTGGCGACTTCGCCGATTTACTAACGGGCGCTGGCGTAAATTAGCTAGTGAAGGAGATAGACTGTACCGCTACTTTGCACTCTAACGCCAGGCACATTTTTGCTCTGGCGAATGGACGTAACTGCGCAAATTCACTAAGATGCATATTTTAATGAAAGTTACCTTTTGAGCCAGACTTGCCTTCGCCACCTCAGACCAGGTGCAATAGAGTAGATAGGAGTTCCTCAAAAACAAATTTAAAATTTTTTCTAAGTGCCAAAAAACGCTGGTGACTTTTCAGTTTTTTAGGGTGATAGGCTGCAAAATGATTGTAAATGTTTTTTAGGGTACCCGGGCTTCCCCCTACATTTCCTAACATATGTCACGAACGCCGTCCGGAGCAGTTCCAGGAGCTCCGGGCGGCGCATCCGTTCCTAAAATGGCGGCGCCCATGGCACGCCAATGGCGTCACTATGGCGCCAAATTCAAACTTAAAAGCGCAACCAAGACGCCAGAATGGCGCCCAAGTATAGGATACATTTCCTGCGTTTATCCTGGGTTCCATGTGAGCTGTTATTACTGAATCTTGTTCCTGATTGTTAACCTGACCTTTTGCCTGGACTTTTGATCTTGCTTCTATCTGCATGCCTTTGAACTCTTGCCTGAACTTTGATTATCCGATTGACTAACCCCTTGGACACCGCGACTTTGATCCCTCAAGAGGGATTCCTCCTCGATCCTGACTACCTCCCTGGTGGGAGCTCCCGGCTCCCTGACAACATATGGCACATAAACTATACACTGGGCACATGTGTAGGGCATTATAACAACTCTATTTCTTTTATTAAGGTTCCCTGGGCTTGTGTAGTGTAATGTATTTGCTGCAACATATACATAAAAAATCAAACTTCCCGTCATATGCAAATTAGCCAACACTAGCGTAACTTCGCTTTGCATGCCGAATTAACGCTACCAAAACTTTGCCATCATTCGCCGCCCTGAATGCAACGTTGCATTCTAGTGAATTAGCGTTGTCTTGGCAAATTTTCATCTAGCGAAGTGTGGTTATGTGAGCGAAGCTGTCGCTGGCAAATTTTCAGAGGTTAGTGAATTTGCCCCTTAGGGTGTCAGGTATGTGCATGGCAAGCATGGATTTATATTAGTGGGGTGGGTGCTAAAGGCAACAGCAGAGGAGGCAAGGGAAGGCCAGCAGTGGCAGTGTGCTAGAGGGTAGGGTGGTGGTGATGGGTCACTAGAGGTCAGCTCCTCTGGTGGGCCAAATTGTCTCTAGCCTATCACTAAGTGGATGTACTATACATAACAGCCACACATGCTAACAGAGTTTTGGATTGCACTTTAAATGAAGGACAGAAGAATGGGGTAGATATAGTGATGTGTTTGAAACAACAACAAAACACAAAAGAATGCATATTCCCCCATCATGCCAGTCAAGTAGGGGGTGTGATAGAAAGAGAGGCCACCATGCAAGAGAACAACTTCAATGTCATTTTCATTCTGGGAGAGACAGATTTCATTAAGGCCAAAGGAATGAAAATACTTTTAGCAAAACAGGTAACAGATTAAACCAGACTAAAAAAAAAAGTAAGTGGTATAGCAGCAGAAGCAGCGAGCAACAATCAAAGACAGCAGAAAAGGGACATAATATGCAACAGTTAAAGAAGCACATGGCACGGCAGCAATAACAAAGGTTAATTTTCTTATATTCCAAGCTGACTGCACAGTTTATTTTCATAGTTTGATGGAGCCAACTGGTTCTGGAATCCCTGCTAGACTCTCATTACATGTTTTTTTTTGCTGGAAGGTCAAACTTTGAAACAGGCTAGCACCAGTGGCTGCTCTGCAAGGTTTTTATCAATTGAATAGAAATGGAACGTTTTAGGTTGTGTAGTCATTTTTATATATTTGAATGTGTTAGAAAAGCTGCATATAAATATATAAAACAGGTACTTGATCCTTGATCTTGATCCTATGATAAAATTAATCTATACTGGAGTCAAAACAACTCTATACCGTTTATTCAAAGTTCATATAATTTTTTCAGAAGACTTAAGGTATGGAGATCCAAATTACAGAAGCTTTATCCAGGAAACCCCAGCATTCTGCATAACATCTCCTATACCTGTTCTGAAAAAAATGCGACTTCAAGAATTCATTCCTTTCTGACAATATTGAGAGACTTGGGGGGGGGGGGGGAGAGTTGGAGAAACAGACCATTGCAAAATTCTATGGTGGATTTGCTTAAATGAAAAACTGCCAAAACTGCATATTTTGCCACATAACTTACCAGGCAAAAAACTTTGCTCATCCCTAATTTTGACATGTGCAACAATTAAATAGCAGTTCTATTTTCTTTGTATTGGAATAATAAATGAAAATCTCTGCCAAAAATCTTATCTTACAAAAGAATAATACCACCCAGTGTTAATGTGAATAAAATGAAAATATGAAGTTGCATCTGGTGCGGTGAAATATTCTCGTAAAGTTTTGAACGTCACAACCTCTTCAATAATTTCCATTTTTTCCTTCTTCAAAATGAAAAAAATGTGTATCGTAGATGTCCTATCTGCAGCCATACAGCTGATCCTAAACTCAAAGCATCTGCCCATAGCTTCCAGGTTATCGGTGAATGTCTGGGTATCCATATCCAAAACAGCTGGTCATTAGCTGCTTAAAAGGGAAATGATTCCCCATTATGACATATACGCTGTTCTGAAAAATGACTGTTCCATTAGAAGTGTTTAGCAGTTGCGGGATTAAGTATTTATAGCTTTGTCACTTGCAGTACCATGCCTCATCAAGTACTTTTTTCCAGTGACTTAGCAGAAAAATGCCGCAGGCTACAGCTTGTCAACAAAAAGCAAAAGGGCAGATGGCTGATATGGAATTATTTTTCAACCTTTTTATTCAGCTAGAAGAACTCTACTTTTTTTTTTTACATAAGGAGAGCATGTTATTCATTTAATAGGCAATATTGGGTGGCTTTGTGGAAGGTGCACTTCAGGGTAAAGGAATAATACACCAATAGATTGCTGTGCGATTTATCATGGGAGCATTTGCTGAGAACCTTATTTCCAGATTCCATCTAACTTTGGAGTCCCCAAGTATTTTCCAATTCATCTTGCAAGGGCACCTCAAATAAATTAACATTTTTAGATTATTAGACTAATTTATTGACCATCTGCTTTTACACACCTGTCACTAGTATGTCATCAAGCATAACTTCTGAAGGACAAGAGACAGAGAGATGAATGTCCTTACATATTTATAACAAAACACCTGTCGATGAGAAGACGAAAGCTGATGTTTTTTTATAGGTGTAAGTTTATGAAACTTATTATTCTTATGGTGCTTATTTCACAGCACAATTTTTAATCTCTAAGAAACTTTTGCAGAATGGTGGTAATGTATTGACACAAAGTTTGCCCTAGTTTCTCTTTTTTTCAGTTACAGTTGACCAATTGAGTAGTTGCTGTGAGTTACTATACCCAGCATTTAGTACATCACACCGTTCATTTTTCAATACACTCATCTTCAGAATTACTTTGTCAGATTTGTTAATATTCAGTGTTCTTTTACTGTATATTCCAAGTGTGTCTGTAAAAATAGGATTGTCAGTCTGGAATGATAGCCCTAAAGAAGGAGCTCCCTAAAGGTGGTTCCCCAGAAAAGCCACAATAAATTTCAATTGTGATGTAATCCTATTGCTACTAGATAGCTTTTAATAATCCCTCTGGCTATTCCTCAGTAGAACATAGATTACATTAAGTACTCCGCATAGGCCCCTGCAAAAGGACACAATGTGGTCCCTAGAGCACAGAATGTACAGTGCATCAGAAGTGTTAAACAAACAGGAACAATTTATTACAACTAGGCAGTGGATATATCAATTCAATTCATTAGTACATTAAAACTGTACAGTACGCATAGCATTAATACAGGATTTTCTTTCCTTTTAGGTGCTTCAAAGGAATAATTAATCTGTACATCTATTATTAGCTTCTTAAATCCCTATCCTGATCGATAAACAACCACAATACTAACCTTGCTTAACAATGTAACCCAGATCCAATGTTCCCATTAAGCTGTGCGCTTGTGCATGCACATACAAATTTTGAGGGCAGCGCACACAACAAATTGTGGTGTGCACATAGAATTTTGTGTGAAAACACAATATTTTTAATTTATTACTTGGGCACACAATTTTTAAAAATGAGAACATAAGTTTAAAATGTGCACACATTGATATGGGGCATAACCCATCTATTCAGCCTGTACTCATTTTATCAAAAACCATGAATGCCATGTTATTTAATAAAAGATCCAAATATAAAGAGCACAAACAAAAAACAAAACCTCTAATTCCTCTAATTTTTCATGTCATTATCAGGGAAGAAACCGCCTAAAACCTGTAAAAGCAATAATTAAAGAAAAATGGTACAATTGGATATGGACAGCTCCCATTGATTTATATATGACCTTGACAGCTTTTAGTTGGCGAAGATTTGTATTATTGTTTTTTTTATTTAATGAGTTACATTTTTTTGTGGTATAGAGTAATTAGTATAATCCATGATTTTTCGCTCCAAAATAATAAAATTCGGTAAGACAAAAAAAATTTGAACGTTGGTAAATGGGCCCCTTAATGTAGGCATCTTTTCTGTGTTTTAGCTAACCTAATGAGGATACAAGAATACAACTTGGATTTTGTGCTCCTATCACCAAAGCATATTTAGCTGTAACTAATGCCAGAAAGGAGGAATACAGCCTATAATTTTCTAAGTAGCCATTACAGTTTACCTTAATATTCCTTTTTTGTACTTATCTCTGCAGAATTGATGACTGCACCCAATACAGTACTTCACGCCAGTCATTATCTACTGATCCCTCTCAAATAAATTAATCCATAGTAGATTAGAATTTTGAATGTGTTCCTGGAGACATTTTCACACTGAATTACCGGAATTTGATTTACACTGTTTATACATGACTCGCATCACTAACATATACATATGAAGACAATACATGCAGGAAATGGTTCATAACATCCCCTAAAATAAAAGAAGGTCATCAAAAGAGAGGCCAATTTCTGTACTACAAAAAAGTAAACAGATAATGCTATAAAGTGAAACCTCGATTTTAAGTACCCTAATATTAAGTTTTCCCGCATTTTACATTTTTATTTATTTATTTGTGGTCCCACCAATTTATAATGCATATCAATGGGTGCATTTCCCTGATTTTAAGTAATGTTTTCCCAGATTTTACATCAAAATTTTGTCCTGATGTTTCCAAAAACAGTTTTTTTCTTCTATGAATGTTATTATTTGTAAAATAAATAAAATACTAACCAGATGTATATTTTGCCATGGTTCTGCCTGTAAATGGTCATTCCAATTAGTCTGCCCCTTATACAGTCCTGCACCAACAGGGTCGGACTAGGGGGCCTGGGGCCTCCCCTGCATGTGTGCGAATGCACTAAATGTTTTTGCCACGACCACCCAAAGGGAGGGATGCCTTTGTATTGCGGCATGTGGGTGCGGATCTGTGATGGCAAGGCCAACAAGAGCTAGAGGCCCACTGGGGTTTTTCCCTGGTGTCCCGCTGGCCCAGTCCGACCCTGTGCACCAATCACATTGCTTTAGGTTGTGTATATGACTGACAGAGAGGCCTTGCACATGCCCCCCATAGTGTTACATTAACACTACAATGTTTAACCCTTGTTATGAACACAGTAAATATTGTATCTCAAAGTAAAATGGACTCCTGTGCTTATATCCTTTCAGTAATTAAAGAAAAAGTTACTTTACTTTATTTTATGGTCCCCTGAAAAACTAAAATGGGGGTCCTACTATAAATATATTAAAAAGGCACTAAGTTTGTCCAGGAGCAGTAATATAGCAACCAATGAGATGTTTGCTTTTAAACAGCTAACCAGTAAATACTTCCTGACTGCTATGGGTTACTGCTTTTGGACAAACTAAGTGGGGCTCATTTATAAACACTTAGTACATTTTCACATGGCAACCAATCATATGTTTACTTTCAATGTTCTACCTGCAGCTGGCTGATAAAAATAAAATGACTGATTGGTTGTGATGGGTTACTAGTGCCCAGGTGCAAATTGCCCAATGTTAATAAATTAGCCCCAGTGTCTTTCATTATATAATCCCATAAAAGGCATATCCATGATCACATAAATTTGTGTTATCACTTCTGATGAGTGTGCTAGTTAAATGTAAATTCTGGAGCAGGAAATTTGTAAAAGTTCAATTTAGTGTTTACATAACATTCCCTACCAGATCTTCATGTGAATAGTTAAAATCCAAACTTCAGTTTATCCCAAAGACTTCAATGAATAGGTCTAAAGTTGTATAAAACAACGGCTTCATTGTGGCCTATAACATCTATAACATCATATAGATATATCAATTATTTCTTTGTAATTAGTGATTTTAACAGTGGCGATGGGCAGCATTAGATCACACATAAGGAAAACAACGCAGCTTTATAAAGTAAAGACACCATTTATTTTACACCACTGTTTACATCTTTTTTTTGGCAGAAAATATTTTACGTAGCTTTATAAACATGTCCCTAAAAGTTCCACAGGATGCCGAAACCCTAGTAAAGTGTTATAGTCAACATATATGTACAGTATCAGTGTTGCTCATTTATTAAAAGAGAAAATACCTTACAAAATAATGTAGCAGCCTGATTTATCTAATGACACATTTTACAAAGTCACTGTTGTGGTGATCTTTTTGTAACTTCCAAAAAGTGTTCCCTAAAAAATGACATCAAATATAGCAAACCTGCTTAATGAAACAGGCGATAAATCAACATACCACAAAACTCAGTACATGCTAAAACATGATGGTTAATACTAATATTGCATGATACTGCAACAGACCCAAAAAAATCACATGTTACGTTATGTTCTTTCAGACCTATAAACAAGACATACAAGATCTAAGCTAGTAATATACTGTAACTGCTGTTACTGCCCAGTTATCAGGTAAACTGCCTGACACTCTTTAGAGAGACAATGGCGCTTGGCTGAAAGGCAGAAATGAGCTCTAAAGTTTCCCATGAGCATAAGTGGTACACGTATTACCTGTTATCCAGAATTCCAGAGACCTGGGGTTTACAGCATAAGGGCTCTTTCTAAATTTGTATCACCATACTTTATGTATATGTATACTAAAAAATCTTTTAAAAACGACTTAACCCCAATAGAATTGTTTTGCCTACAATACGGATTAATTATATCTTAGTTGGGATCAAGTTCATGGTGTGGTTTTATTATTACAGAGAAAAAGGAAATAATTATTTAATTAACACGAAGTAAAAGGTCCTCCTGTAATTTGGAGTTTTCTGGATAACAGGTTTCTGGATAGCGAATCCCATACATGTATTGGCTAACTTCGAATTTTGAATTTTTTTTTGGGCTACTTCGACCATCGAATGGGCTACTTCGACCTTCCACTACGACTTCGAATCGAAGGATTCGTAGTAAAAATCGTTCGACTATTCGACCATTCGATAGTCGAAGTAATGTCTCTTTAAAACAAACTTCGACCCCCTAGTTCGCCATCTAAAAGCTACCGAAGTCATTGTTAGCCTATGGGGAAGGTCCCCATAGGCTTGGCTAACTTTTTTTGATCGAAGGATATTCCTTCGATTGTTGGATTAAAATCCTTCGAATCGTTCGATTCAAAGGATTTTATCGTTCGATCGAAGAAATTATCCTTCGATCGTTCGATCGAACTATCTGCGAAGGATTTTAATTCCTAGTCGAATATCGAGGGTTAATTAACCCTCGATATTCGACCCTTAGTGAATCGGCCCCTAACTGTATGTCTGAAACTGTAACAATGAATTCAACGTTGCGTTTGCGCACAGCATCATGTAAAAAGGTTGGCTTATTAATAGTGATGGGCGAATTTATTCGGCAAGTGCGAATTCGCGGTGAATACCCGCAATTCGCCGCCGGCGAATAAATTCGCGAAACCGCAGCGAAAATTTGCTGGCATAAAAAAAAAATGGAGGCTGACGACCGTTTTTTTGGACGTTTTCAAAAAAAAAATTCGCAGGAAATTCAGGAATTTTTCGGCGAAGTGAAACTTGCCAAATTCGCCCATCACTACTTATTAAGCCAGTCACTCAACGTGAAATGATGATGTGATGAAAATATGATTCTTCATTTTGACATTTCAATTGAATTTCTGATTTTTAGGTATGGGAGATTAAGGACAATTGTGTGTATTTTGTTTAACACAGTATTCGTAGGGAAGATCATTGCAAACAAAATTCCTGGACTTGTAGCCAATTGGTGAGAATTATTCTGAAGGGACAGAGTGCCCCTAAAAATGACATGACATCTAAAAATGACAATTGGACATCTGTGCTTGGTCGCAATTTTCAGCATTTTGTTTGCTGTGATTTCCCTGAGCAAATCAAGGACACAAAAACAATCATAGTGCCATTTCCCTTAATTCCTTAGAATGCTATTCAAGAATCCATTATCGAAAATAAATTGGTCACAGCGTAGGTATGCTTCTATGAAGGCTCATTCAAAATAAATATCATAATCTTCTATGTGGAGTACAGTAATTATCTGGTTATGGATATGAACTGACTTCACATAACAAAATGCTCAAAATATGGACATAGCAGTGTAGGGAAAGGAGTTTGTGAAAATTGAGAGATTAAGAGAGAGTTTTTGAAGATGCAGCATAGTAGGGGTCATTTATAGAGTACCGGGCAGTGTGCAAAGAACCCTCCTACACTCACCCATCCCTTAGAGGGGTTGTTTGCCTTTAAATTAACATTTAGTTGATGATGATGTAGAAAGTGATGTTCTGAGACAATTTGCAATTGGTTTTCATTTTTTATTATTTGTAGTTTTTGAGTTATTTAGCGTTTATTCAGCAGCTCTCGCATATATTTGAATAAGATACTGGAATATGAATAGGAGAGAGCCTGAACAGAAAGATGAGTAATAAAAAGTAGCAATAACAATAATTTGGTAGCCTTACAGAGTGTTTGTTTTTTAGATGGGGTCAGTGACCCCCATTTGAAAGCTGGAAGGAGTTAGAAGACATATAATTCAAAAACTATCAAAAAGAAACAATGAAGACCAATCAAAAAGTTGCTGGAATAAGCCATTCTGTAACATACCAAAAGTTAACTTAAAGGTGAACCACACCTTTAATCAAAAATATAATCAGTGCCTGCAAGCTGTGTGTAAATTCCCCTTTAAATCCTTAATCCCAATGTGAAAAGGGATTGCTGGATCTGTAATGTCCTTGTATTCGGACTGAATATACATGCAATTGAGTAACAGTCGGTCTGTAAGTAAGCAATTTTTGGTCAATGATTGGTAGTAGCCTTCATAGTCACAAAGGATATTCAGCACAAGTGGCTATAAAGATCCAGAAATCCCTTTTCACATCGGTGTAAAAGAGTTTAATGATTTTTAATGGAACTTTGCCTCACTTTTAGGGGCAGATTTTTGAAAGGTCAAAGTGAAAATTCGAATTTTTAAATTTGAATTTCGAGTTTATTTTAGCGTAATTCAACTAGGGAATAGTCCAAATTCAAATTTTATCATGTAAGAATTCAAATTCGACTATTCATCATATAAAACCTGCCGAATTTGTTTTTTAGGCTATGGGGGGACCTCCTGCAATCAATTTGGAGTCGTTCGCCGGTCTTTTGAAAAAAAAAAATATTTTTTTCAAAAAATGTTTTTATTTTTTTTTGGGGGAAAAATTTGAATTGAATTTTATTCGAATTTTAAACTCAATTCTATTCACACGTTTTTAAAAATTTGATTTTCTAATCAATTCTGGTTGGTTGTTTTTTTTTAATTTGAGTTGATGGGAGTTGATGGGAGTTTTTAGAAACTATATAAACTCGAAATTCAACCATTGATAAATCTGCCCCTAAGTGTAGAACTACACGGGACATTTTTGATGCGCGTCCATCCTTTCTTTTTTAATACAAATGTGGCACGCACCAACTGATTGCATCCGACATGGCACGACTGTCGGAAGCAATCGCTGCATGTTGCATCTTCATCCGACAGTCGTGTCGGATGCAGTCAGCTTGTACGTGTGACATTTGTATTACTTACATTCGATTTGGAGCATCCGACGTGACGCCTGCACTTCCTCGCATCATGTTAGAACGGATGGACGCACAGAGAATATTATCTGTGTAGTTCTACCCTTAAAGTGCACAAATAACTGTGTTCATAAATATTACACTATATTATTCTATATTTATCTTCCCCACAGCCTGCAGGAGCTGATCATTTTTTGTAATTAAGATATCCACGCACAGCTGAGAGACTGTTAACAATTGGCTGGGAATACAACCGACATTTACCTAAACATTTTGTTACCTACCCATCCCTGTCCTGCCCCCTTTCTGTCCTCTAACTTGTGCATCATTAAGACATGCAAGTTAGGAAGCACTGGTAGGCACAGAGAAAAGGCAGAGTTGCACCAGCCAGACCCTGGACGCAAGTGTTTTTAAATTAGCCCTAAAAAAAGGGGCCCCTTTTTGCTCTAGAATTTGTTTCTTGAGTCATAGTAAATTATCCCTTTTGTGGATTGGCTAGATATAGAACTGGACCTTTAACGTTATTAATAGAAAATCACTCAAACAGGACATTATTGTATTAGAGAGGGTACAGAGAAGGGCAACTAAGCTGGTAAAAGGTATTGAAAATCTTAGCTATGGGGAAAGACTGGCCAAATTGGGGATGTTCACGCTGGAGAAGAGGCGCTTAAGGGGTGATATGATAACTATGTATAAATATATAAGGGGATCATATAATAATCTCTCTAATACTTTATTTACCAGTAGGTCTTTCCAGCTGACACGAGGTCACCCATTCCGATTAGAAGAAAAGAGGTTCCACCTAAATATTGGGAAGGGGTTTTTTACAGTGAGAGCTGTGAAGATGTGGAATTCTCTCCCTGAATCAGTTGTACAGGCTGATACATTAGATAGCTTTAAGAAGGGCTTAGATAGCTTTTTAGCAAGTGAGGGAATACAGGGTTATGGGAAATAGCTCATAGTCCAAGTTGATCCAGGGACTAGTCTGATTGCCATTTTGGAGTCAGGAAGGAATTTTTCCCCCTCTAAGGCAAATTGGAGAGGCTTTAGATGGGTTTTTTGCCTTCCTCTGGATCAACTGGCAGATAGGTAGTTAATAAAAAAAAAAAAAAAGGTTGAACTCGATGGACATGTGTCTTTTTTCAACCTTACTTACTATGTTACTATGTTACCAAAAACTCTATAATGTTTTATTACTGACATTATAGTTTGCCTAAACTATATGTTTCCAGACATTTTAATATCTATACAGCTAGTAATACTGTAGGACACGGGGGCATCTGAAAATATTGAAGGAAAGGATAGTTTTCAATAAATTTAAAGTGCTACCCTCAGAAACAAACAGGGTCCAATATAACTTTTGATCTCATGTCATGGTTGCTATAGGAGTTTCCAGGTATGAGCAATCATCATTTTAACCTATTTACAGCACACTATTGATATAAGGAGAAAATGTGACGTTTCACATTAGGGACAGAGCAATTGCTAAAAAACATTTACAAATAACAAAATGCAATAGAATTTATGGGGTTTATTTATCAAAGAGAGAAGTTAGAGGTCGCCGCAGTCCTCTAGAGTGAAATTCCTCCAATTTCCATTCATTTCTATGGGATTTTGAAAGGCGTATTTATCAAAGGATGAACTTTTACTTTCACCCATTGATAAATACTCATTTAAAAATAGAAAGTGGTGGAATTTCACTCTAGAGGACTGCGGCAATCTCTAACTTCACTCTTTGATCAATATACCCCTATGTATCTTTGTGTCTACATAAAGGGATTTTCCAGTTTTTTAGAAAAACTATCCTTCTTTAGTTTATTTTTATACAGAGTTTACACTTATATCAATAGTCATAACCTCATATACCATGTACATTTTTCAAACAAATCTGGTAATACATCTAGTTGGTTTCCAGCCTGCTGCATTTGCTTCTTAGTTCAATTGTAGCAGCCCAAAAAATGACTGTACCACAAACAAAACAATTAAATGACATTTCCATTGTAATAACTGCATCTCAGCAAATTCTCACTTAAAAGAATTAACATTTGTCCGATTGTCCTGTTAAAAATCTGTGTTATCAAAAGCCAGTGATTCTACTTTTGCAGTCTCTTATCTGTGTTTGCCCAGAGATACCCACTTCAGGTAAAAATATTATAAAATAACGATGTTGGAATCGGCAGACAGTCTTACAAAATAGCAGCTGGTATACTCTATTTAAACGTTCCTGGGCGTAGAAGAGATTGACAAGTCAGGGTATACTGTAGTTTCCATACATCCTCAATTTCATGCCACAGGTGAATGAGAAGGAACATGTAAAAATCACTGTCTTCAGGATTTTTGTTTCTAGTAAAATACTCTGAGCTTTGCACAGTGGAAAATAAAATGCCAACAATTCCTCTTCTGAAAAAGTCCTTTTTTTAAAATAATTAAAATCTGTGCCTAAAATTTATTGTGTTTGAAACACAAGAAGCTACAAGTTACTCATGTCCCCGTCTCACCATAATTAAACCAGCTCTCCAGGAATGTACAAAGCAATAACCAGTTCTTGAAAAATATTATGTTTGTTGTGATATGTGGGAAATTTCATCCATGCAGATAAGAAAGTCTCCAGAATGGGAGGGTAACTGCTCCTGATGTAAAGAAGACAAGGAGATATCTTGATTTTCGGTCATCTCGATTGCACTTTGGCTGATACAATTGATGTCCGATTTGTTACCTTTGACTTCAGGGCTGGAGCCAAATATCCAGTCTGCATTAAAAAGAGACATATAAGTTTAATGAACAATGCATCAGAATTAGAGTCTTGTTTTACAGTGATCACTGTCTGATATGATATATTTACCAACTAGTATTTTAGACCTGATGGTGAAAAAAAATACCCTTCATTTTATGTAGAACTATCAATGTATTGTAGCCGACTTTGGAGAATTCAGCAATTATTTTTGTTTAATGCTTTTCCACAAATCTTTTTTTTTTACAGCTAAAAATTGTGCATTCTACTCTAAACCACAAAAAAATATCAAAACCATGAAAAACAGAGATGCAAAGCTTTGCCATCTAAAAGCTGTCAAGGTCATGTAGAAGTCAATGGGAGCTGCCCACATGAAATTGTAAAACCTTTCTTTAAATCAAGCTTTTAGAGGTTTTCGGATTCTTTTAGTTCGTAAATGCATGAGGATTTCAAAGTTTTCATATTAGTATTCTGATTAGGTCTGCGTTTTTATATGTTCATGCTTTTTATATATTTCGAATACAGAATTACTTAGCATTTGTGGTTTAAGAGAATTTTTTTTGAGGTTTCTAAAACCTGTAGAACCATTAAAACAAGAATGCTGATAAATAGGCCTCCCCATTGCAGCACAGATGACATTGCAGGATAACACCATGTTCCTACCTCATAATAAAACAATTAAAATCCAATGTCTAACTGACTGAGTGCCCTGCAGTATGCTACAATCGTTTTTTTGATGTTGGAACTTGCTGTTCCTGTCCAGTGTTTATGACTGCTGACTGTATATATAGAATTAACAATCGAGCATTGGGGATAACCAGTTTTAGGTGTTAGTGCTTAGCATTGCCACTGAGCTCTGACACCCCTTATAGCAGAAACGTGTTTGACTGTCCAAATAATTGACACATTGATCTGCTTTGATAATGTGTCATTTCATTAATACACTTTCCTGTCCAGAAATTCTTTAAAGTTCATATTTTCTTAACTTATTTTCTGTCCTTTCAGTTCTTCTCCGTGTTCAATCATCACTCATTCCTTGCCCAAGATCTAGCCATGAGTTATGCTTGTGAGAATTCTTGTCTCACAGTGAATGTGACCTTCAAGCAAATATATAAGTTGTGCCCTGGAAGCTTGCATCTTTATAAATACGCTGACTTTAATTAAGTAAGTCATTAGTGAGATAATGGCTTTTTTTTTGTTGGTATTTACCATGCGGCAGTTTGAATGAGAGACTGGAACATGAACAGGAAAGGCCTACATAAAACGAGAAATAATAAATTAACAATTGTAGATTCATAGAGAAAAGGTGTATTGACTGCTGGGGTCAGTGACCCCTATTTGAAAGCTGAAAAGAGCTTGAAAATCTCATCAAATAGTTCAAATACTATAACAAAAAAAAAAAAAAGTCACTAACAATAGGGTATAATAGCATAATAAAAGTTAACGTAAAGGTAAACTACCCCTTTAAGATGACAGAAAGTATCTTTTCTGTAAAAAAACATTTTGTTGTCTCCTATTAATTTGTACATCCATTAACTGTACCTTTGAAGGTCTATCGCACCACTTCCTTGCCAGATATTGTAGAAAACACACTAATATGCACCATTTCATTTCAAAGAACATCACACATCCTGTTGCTTGGCAATCTGTAAACATAATCGTATTTGAAAAACCTTTTTTGTTCTCTTTTCTACCAGCCCTTATGGTATGAATAGAGCTGTCTGCTTTCAACATCCCTCCCTAATACAGCAACTATAACAGACAGAAACATGGCAGTATATCTGCAAAGTGGGTAATCCAAAATGCATAAGGGAAAGAGGTGCTCGTCACTAAACATTTTTAAATTATAAAGCAAACATGCAGTGAGTGTGTGACCACAGAATTCACACAGACACGCAAAAAGATCCTCTACAAATACCTATATTTATATAGAAAAGGATATTTGTGCAAGAAAACTCATTAAAAAATATTGACTCATTTAAAACAAAAAACAGGGATTGCCTCTATGTTGAAATATATTTCAGATGTCAAAATCATCCATGGTCTGACCAGTCCTGCACTCACTGATTCATTAAGAATTCTAGTACTTCATTATACATTACAATATCCAGTGTATAACGAAATACTCGAGATCCTAATGAAGAAAATGACGGTGAGTATAGGACTGATCACCCAAGGGAGGCATTTTTAGGAGCTTTTGCACAAAATGCTTTCATTTTCTTAAACATATTAATATATGTATAGCCCTGCAACAGTGGCTAAAGCTTAGTACAGGTATGGGGCCTGTTATCCAGAATGCTCAGTACCTGGGGTTTTCCAAATAAAGGATCTTTCTTTTATTTGGATCACCATACCTTAAGTCTATTAAAAAATGTAAACATTAAATAAAACCAATAGGATTGTTTTTCCACCAATAAGAATTAATTATATCTTAGTTAGGATCAAATACAAGGTATTGTTTTATTATTACCAAGAAAAAAGGAACAATTCTTCAAAATGTGAATTTGTTGATTAAAATGGAGTCTATGGGAAATGGTTTCTAGTAATTTATAGCTTTTTGGATAACGGGTTTCTGGGTAACAGGTCCCATACCTGTATAATGTTCTTTGTAAGGAACACAGCTATCTCTTGTCTGTACAGATTGCACTCAGTGACATAAGCTGTTGATGTGAAAATGTCCTATCTTAAAATAAAAATTGACATAACATTATGTAGAGGAACGGAGCTTTTTACATATGATGACTGACAAAAGCTTTGTGGATTATTTTGTTAGTTAATGTACCATTATTTTGCTTTCTCACTTATATGTCTTAGGGCATCTATCAATTTTATAAGGTAAACCATGGAGTTAAGTAAACATAGAAGGGTGAACTATTCTTTGAATGTAAGGGTTAAAACATGACAAATATAAGATTATTGCATTATAGTTCCATATATTTTTCCTATGTAACAAAAATACCCCATGTCTCAAATTTAGCCCCACCTAGCTACTTAAATTACAAAAATGTTTAACATATCTGTTGTGAAACCAACCTGGGATGTATAGGGCCAAAAAACCCGTTATACAGAAAGCTCCGATTTATGGGAAGGACATCTCCCATAGACTCCATTTTAATCTAATAATTTAGATTTTTAGAAATGATTTCCTTTTTCTCTGAGAAATGTATTTCTTATATTTTCATACCTTATATGGCTTCCCTATCTCCTTAACAAACAAACATTTAATATAAACTTTTTAAATGTTGGAGGGAAAGCATTGTTTTTACACAAAACACATTATCAGGTATGTTCAATAAATGCTTATTATGGTAAGATTTATCAACTGCTTTTTTTTAAAACAGATTATGGTATCCAACCCTTAGCGGAATTGGCACCTGTGTCAGCAAATCACTGCATTAGGAAATCAAACTTTATTTCTATTTCATTAATGGCTTTAGTGTGAATTACAGCTTCACAATACTACCTGTAAGAAATTAATAAATGGCTACATACATAATGACTACATAAGCTTGACATACATTATTTATGTAACTGATACAGTTTAAAGTGCTAAGATCATGCTCCATGTCACGATCACACAGCAGAGGATTTGAAGTGGTGTGAGATGTGTCCTGCTGTGCAACTCACCTGATCACCTCTTGAGTCCATTACCCTTTTTGTACATTCACAAAAGGGAGTTGTACTTTCCTAAAATGCTTTTACTCTAGTAGGTGTATGGCACAATAAAAGATACATTCCCTTGATACTATGTTTACAGAGTACTTTTCAATCTTCCTTGCAATATCCTTGGATATTGTTGCTTATGGTTCATCACATTTAATACAGAAGATTTTTTTCTTTCATTAGATCTTCACAAAGCAATGAAAGCTTCCATGAAAAGACATCCAGAGCCTGGTTAGTTAGACATTCTACCTCCCCAACATGCTATAGAGGTAGGCATTCAATCAGAATTAAAGATGATTGCTTTTTTCCCCCTGACCTACCAATGTACAGAGTTCCTGACTGCAGTAGATTAGGGAGCGCTTGGTGCTGAATTTCCCTGAGAGGACAACAATTGGCAAATCCACCTCAAGCCTCCTGCTAGTTGACTTGAGCAGAGGTGAAAGTAGGTCAGTGAATTTAAAGAATAATAGATTTCAGTAAGGTCATTGAAAAAAAAAAAAAGATACATATTGTTCAGCGTTAGCAAACACACACACCCCATTCAGTGCCAATACAGGTATTTGCTCATATTTTCCTTATGGTCTGAAAATGAACTTCCATTCTAGTTGTAGAACTGAAGAAATGACTGGTGTGTCACTGATACATGAAATATGTAATATGTCTGGGATTTAGCTTCTTACTTCTTCTTAGGCTGAAAAAAGTATTTTCATTACATTTAATGGCATTTGGTAGAAGCTGGAATATGGTTTCAAATAAGAGGAAAAATCTTTGCTGCCAACCCTAAATAAGGTAATCATATGAATCCATATTACTTAACTATATTTTACCAGTAAGCAAGTGGCCTCAAGAAGAAGGGGGGTGGTATATGTTTGTCCATATATTGCAATATATTTAAGCTGGCCAACTACGTCAAAGTCATCCCATATCTGGCCAGTCCTATGCTCAATTTTCATCTGATTCATTAAGAATTCTATTGCTTCATTATACATTTTACTCAGGGACTAAGTTTTACCTGCAACTTACTAGCTGCTTTCAAGGTTAATACTCTAAAACATGGTTACCCTTTTATAGGCCACCAGTGAGATCACCTGACTATAGCTAGTCAATAAATATATTGCAATATATGGACCAACAATCCTTGTTTTGTTTAAAGGGAAGGTATTTTTAGTAGCAGTATGCACAACATGTCTCAATGTCCTAAATATATTTATAATGGATATATAGCAGAAAATTGACTGGTTATATTGATTTTTACAAACAGGACAATTTATTGCTGAGCTTGATTTAATAAAGCTTTATATGTACAGCAGAAAAGTCACCTGAAATGTTGTGTGGTTTGGGCATAATAAAAGGTTAGGGGCTAGTCCCCCTTGGATGGGCTTTGTGTGATAGTAGCCTTTCTTCTAAATGTATATCGTACAGCATAATCACTCACAAGATACTGGATGTAATGCATTGGAGGTTATATAGCTACAGGGGATGTAAACTGAAATATAACTTAACAAAAGGAAACTTTTCCATATTTTTAAAGTTATTTGTAGATGTCATTGCCATTTAATGTAGTATCTACCTGTCCTGGTCACATGCGCTGCTGAAATTATGTCGTAATCAGCCCAACTCTAGCCAGGACTCCAGCGCCCATAATGCCTTGCACCTTCTGTTAATAACATATTTATAAAGAAGGTGAAAGGTGGAAAATGTGGAAAAGATTCATCTCCGGGGGAGAGCTGTCTTCTGCAAAATGAATTCATTAGCACATATAGTAATTTCCAAATAACCTTTACTTAACGTATACTGGAATGTTTCCTAAATTGATTTCAGTATGCAAAATATTATATTTGGCTTTACTCTACCCATTATGTATATGCATGAGCTGCACATCGAATGCCAACAAAACATTACATTTGCATGTGCTGAAGATTTTCTTTGCCCTTTAATTCTTTAACATAAATATTATTTGTTGATTTGCATAAGCTTTGGAGAATTATAGTGTATAACTTTTTTTATTTTGCAGCCTGAAGGACAGAACTAAAGACATCAACTTCCTGATTTCAATTGCTTAAATTACCAATCACTCTGGATTTAACCGGATTCAACATTATTGATATGATTTTTAAAGCAATACTAAATTAAACCAAATGCTAGCTGGAAATCTCTGCAGTGCATTGTATGTCTAGAACTACACACAAAGAGACCAAGGAAAAGAAATATGCCAATTTGTATGAGCAAATCCTTGATGCATGTGCTTTGTCTTTACTTTCGTGTGAACAGCGCTTTAGAAAACAATGAAGCAGAATTCTTACAGGCTGCAAATTCTGAGGCAACAAAATGCAAAGCCTTTTAAGCAGATAACTCAATCACTTACTTTATTTATTGTAGATACACTGTAGCCTATTGACTATTTTCATCTAAGATATGTTGGCAGAATGAATAGTAGAGGCATTTTAATAAAGCTCCAGTTAATCCAGCTCTGTGCCCAATTCAATAAATCCTGTAACGCCACATTAAAGTGCTGAAAATAAAGTGTTGTCATAGGAACGCCACATGCTAAAAATGTAACTTAAATCTGAGGTAGTACTTAAATCCTGACTTTTTTCTAAGGTTCATGAAGTGGGTGTCCATTAGAAAACCAAGTCCTTAAATTATTTTTGTAACAGTAAAAAGTAAGATGGCTGTTATAACATTCATATTATTTTAGGTCTCCCTAGGTGATTTTTGACTATATTGTAAAAAGGAATCTTGTAATATGTTTGCTAAACATGTCTGGGGGTGCATACAGAGAAGATGGAGCCTGTATGGGCCGAAAGAGGGCATGACTGGAAGTCAAGGGGGGAGAAAAAGTGGATGGGTTCAGGGGAAGTGGTAATAGGATGGCAGAGGTAGGGGGTTGGGAGATAAAAGGAAAGAGCGGGAGAAGGGTACTTCCTTTCCTAACTGTGACAGTGGGCACAGCTGCTATGGACAGAAGCAGGCCCACCCCCCTCCCTGTTTTTTGGGCAATAGGGAGTTCCCTAATCGTAAGTAGATAGAGAACTGGTTGCTCCCTGGAATAAAGGGGTGCCAAAGTAGGGTAGATATTTGTTACAGCATTTAGTCGTGGTCCTGGGAAAGGGAGTTAAAGGTCGAATCTGATGGGTTCCAGAGAGATGGAGGAACACTGTATAAAATGGCCAACTTGGTCATGGGGTCCCCTGGTGGCATAAGGGTAAATACCATTGAGTCAGTGTACTGCGGCTGAGCAAACGTTATGAGGAGTGCAGCGGTACGGAGGTACAATGCAAAAGATGGTAATCCCAGGACCATCTGCCCAAGAGAATAAGGACAGATTAGGAATAGGTAGGTTTAACTGGTCTGGAATGTTATGGATGTTAAAAATGTCAATTGTGGTTTGTAAAAGGTTAATAATTGCTACATATTATTGGTGGTTAAATGTTTTGAACATGTTTAAGTTGATAAAGAAGCTGCGGCCATCATTATCCAACAGAAATATGGGGTTGTCTGCATTTATTGGAGAGAGGCTTTGGGGGTCAAGGTCGAAGCTGGGGAGCGAGATGATGGGTAAGTATAAGGCTTCACTTTCCCTCCACTCCTGGCCTTTTACAGTCATGTTAATGGTTTTAACTGGAACACATTAGGATGTTATATATTCCACTTTCAGACAGAGTGACAAACAGTCATAGTTGTCAATATTAACTATTAAATTGTAGAGATTAAACAGATAAACCAGATGAACGGTTAGAAAAGCATAAAATTGATCAGAAATTAAATTAAATCTTTATATGAATCTATTTTTTTTAATCTCAATATCACCGAGCTCAAGCAAAACACTGTTTTTGCCCAAAACAAAAGTACATTGAAAAGTTAACTTATACTTATTACTTATATTACTGCAGAGTTCCTTTTAGAATGCCTCAGGAGAATGTTAAATGTTCAGAAGGAGCTTATATATAATATAACATGTTGAATCTAGTTCAACGCGGGATTCACTGCAAAGAACAGCTTTGCAAGTAGGGGACAATACAAGGTTCTCTGGGTTTCACAGAAGTATTTAAATAGAAACTGTTGGGGACACCTTCCTGCAGCAAACTTGATGGCTGTCAAAGGACAATGAGAAAAGGGCTGCATTTTACCTTCATTCAGTTTGAAATGTAACTACAATTTACCAAAAATACATATTTTTGAAGGTATCTTTGTTAATGATTCTCTGTAACACCTCCATAAAAAGGGTCCACCAATCAAGACATATTTTCCCACCTGACTTTCTGTGATGGCTGCTTGTGTGTCTCCTTTCATGGTAAAGAAAACTTTGCAGCAACATGCAGATGCTAAATCCATTTCTTCACACCTAACAGATATTTTAAAGTGAGCCACCAGCTAGAAGGAGGGTGAAGGTAAAAGGGAAAATATATTTTCCAAATGGTAATTAAGAAAAAATTCTCAGCTGTTATGCATTTGTGTTTAGAATTGGTTCACTTTATCCAGCCATTGGGGTGTGTATGCCTCACTGGTATAAGCTGGTCTTTCAGTGACATGCATTCACATGGATTTGATGTATTTCACTGGTTGTTAGGGAGGTAGCGAACGTCGGAAAAAATGTTCGCGAACATATTCGCGAACTTGCGTCAAAAATGCGAACGGTTCGCGAACGTCGCGAACCCCATAGACTTCAATGGGAAGGCGAATTTTAAAAGCTAGAAAAGACATTTCTGGCCATAAAAATGATTTTAAAGTTGTTTAAAGGGTGCAACGACCTGGACAGTGGCATGCCAGAGGGGGATCAAGGGCAAAAATGTATCTGAAAAATACATTGTTGACACAGCGCTGCGTTTTGTGCTGTAAAGGGCAGAAATCACACTACGTCACTCAGGTGATGTTTCTGGACACGGAATGTGAAAAAGCTCACACAGCTAGGTGGCACTTAGTTAAAGACTGGGCAAACAATGCCTGCAAGGGCAACGTATACAGTAGTGGATACGGAATATATTATTGCTGCTGTAAAAACATCACTCAGGTGATGTTTACGGACACGGAATTATTATTGTTATTTAGACAGAATGTGAAAAAGCTCACACAGCTAGGTGGCACTTGCATACCTCCCAACTGTCCCTCTTTTGACCACTCAACCCCCTGTCCCTCTTTTGTACTGGAAAGTCCCTCTTTTCTCTGCACTGAACAGCCAGAAAAAAACCAGTTTCTAACTTAATTGGCTTTTGGCAGAGAGCTCAGAACAGCTAACAGGTGCAAATAAGATACTTTGTAACAATTTTGACTCTGGTTGGTGCTGGTAGTGGTGAACTACTAGGAGGAGCAGCACACCAGTCCCTCTTTTCTCTGAACTGAACAGCCAGAAAAAAAACAGTTTCTAACTTAATTAGCTTTTGGCAGAGAGCTCAGAACAGCTAACAGGTGCAAATAAGATACTTTGTAACAATTTTGACTCTGGTTGGTGCTGGTAGTGGTGAACTACTAGGAGGAGCAGCACACCAGTCCCACTCCCCAACACAGCTAGACTAATAGCACTGGGCTCTTACAGTAGCAAAGTAAAAAAAAACAAAAAAGAAAATAAAAGCAGTCCTTACAATGACTATTGGGTTACAGGCAGCAGTCAGCAGATGAGAGATCAGCAGCAGGACAGCTGCCCACAGCAGCTACATACAGAGCACTGTAGTAGAAGGTAGATTACTAGCCAGCAAAGCTACCTAACCTAAAATGTCCCTCAAATCCCTGCAGAGTTCTGTCCCTACAATACAGAGCAGTATCAAGTAGATTACTAGCCAGCAAAGTTACTATCAACTGTCCCTCAAATCACTAAACAGCTCTCTCCCTACACTAGCTCTTCCGAGCACACACAGGCAGAATGAAAAAACGCTGCAGGGCTTCAGTTTATATATGGAAGGGGAGTGGTCCAGGGGGTGTGGGGGTGGTCCAGGAGGGAGAGCTTCCTGATTGGCTGCCATTTATCTGCTGGTCTGGGGTGAGAGGTCAAAAATAAGCGCCAGCTAAGGCGAACCCAAATTGGCGAACGTCGCGCGACGTTCGCGAACATTCGGCGGACGCGAACGGTCGATGTTCGCGCGAATTAGTTCGCGGGCGAACAGTCCGCGACATCCCTACTGGCTGTTAGTTCTGTGCTTATGGTCCCAACTGAGCTAATGAGTCATTTGTTTGACTTTTTTTTACTTACTTTCATCCCATTAATCATCCATCTATATTTATGTATTATAAAACAAACTCTACCTTTGTCTAGGATGCTAATACTTTTTAAAACTTTCTGGCACAGGCTTCAGGTTTTACATGGTTAAGTTGGGTTGAAAAAAGACCAAAATTTGTCAAGTTCAACCCCTCCAACAGAGCCCAGTGTAACGCCTCCATAAAAAGGGTCCACCAATCAAGACATATATTCCCAATCCCACCTGACTTTCTGTGATGGCTGCTTGTGTGTCTCCTTTCATAGTAAAGAAAACTTTGCAGCAACATGCAGATGATAAATCCATTTCTTCACACCTAACAAAACAAAGCTACCAACCCTAACAATGCCAGATATTCCGAAAGCCACAAGAGATACAACCTCTTCACTATAGGCAGCCACCTACACCGAAATGATGCTGAATATAATTCATAGAGGGTACCTATCCCTACACTGTAGACATCTCATAAACCCTAACATCAACCCAGCCTGCCCAAAATATGTGACATCACAGGCAGATCTGTTTCATCACTGATGGGACTGCCCACATATAAAACACTTCTGGATACAAATCAGAGATTGGGTCACGTCTGTCTTGATAAACTATGTGCCACTGTCCCCTGAGTGAGCAATATTTAACTCATACTCCAAATGCCAATCAATACTTACAAGTGGGAGCAAAAACTTCTGACATTATATCTGTGGTAGCTAAAAAACAATACTCCAAAGATGAATACACACTAGCCCACCTCCATTCACGCTTTTTCAGAAAAAAACTATTCCATGCATTCCTAATGGAATGGGTAGAGACATTCTTACAAAAGGAAACCTACGTTAGCAAACACTTTACCTGGGAAAGCTACATTGACACTTCACCATTAAAGCACCAAAAACAGATACGTAACTGCTTCCATGCAATCAAGTGTTATGAAAGTAGAATGATACTACAAGACCCACCCATCCCCTTACCTTCGTACTAAGAGGGCTTGCAGTATGAGGAGCCCGGATCCAGATCCCTGTTCTCTTACCTATCTTTCAATTTTCCTTTCTCTTTCCTCACTGTTCTTTTCAAATTACTTTATGCTTATTGGATCATTACTTGCAGTTAAATATATGCTAATAATTGAAAGCCTATTGTGTAAGAACAGCTATGCATCTGCAGCAATGATGTAATATGCTTTTTCATTCTCTATAATGTATCCTGATGATACCATCGCATTGTTCCTCGCTGTGTTTCAAATAAAAAGAGTTATACAGAAAAGTAAAGGGCCAAGGACAGACCCCTGAAGTACTCCACTGACAACACTTGTCCAATTAGAAAATCTTCCATGTATTACAACCCTCTGTAATCTACCATTCAGCCAGTCTATTCAAGTACAGCTATTATGTTCCAGGCCAATACTCCTTAATTTAAGCATTAAACTTCTGTGTGGTACTGTATCTACTGCTATAGCCTTGGTTGCTGATCACCTCCTCAAAAAGGGCAATTAAAGAAGTCTGGCAAGATCTGTAAAACCATGCTGGCACAAACTAATAGAACTGTACTTTTTAATGTATTCAAGTATCTAATGCAACCCCACTACTACAAAAACCTTCCTACCACTCATGTCTAGTTGACTAGAAGTAGACAAGTACATGTAATAGCAGATTCTGGGAAACAATAAATGTCCGGTGGAGGCAATATTCAGGGTAATATCAAAATTGTACTTCTCTGGTTTGAATGTTTTTTTTTTTAAAAACAATTTCAAATGTGTGAAGGTAGCACACAGTGGGCATGGTTTTATTGTATGATTTATGTTTTGTACTGAAATGGTCACCCCTGTGTCTGATTAACTCTAGAAGTTTAAGCGTGGGAAAAAAATCGATGATTCGCTTTGTGTCACTGTCTTACTGCTCTTTTGTCCTTTGCCGAAATTGCAAACTGGAGAGAGTATAAAACGAAATAACTCAAAAAACACAAATAATAAAAAATTAAAACCATTTGCAAATTATCTCTGAATATCACTCTCTACATCATGCTAAAAGTTAACTCAGAGGTGAATAACTCCTTTAAGTTTAAAGAAGCCCACCCCATAATAAAATCAGAAACATAGGTTAGTGCAGTAGCTAACATTTGTTTTTAACAATGTTTCCTAATTGATACATGCGCTTAGCACTATGTATTTAGTACACACATACAGTATATTTCTATGACTATGGGGCAGATTTATCAAAATGTGAGATTAGAGTTTATCACAGAAATTCCCCCATTTTCTATTCATCCCTATGGGATTTTTAAAAGTGTATTGATCGATGGGTGAAAGTTACAGGTCACCAATTGACAAATAAATTTTTACAAATATCATAGGATTGAATAGAAAGTGGTTACATTTTTCTGTGATAAACTCTAATCTCACATTTTGATAAATCTGCCCCTTAGTGGGGGTCATTTCTAAACTTTGCGCAGGGCAGTTTGGTTCGCAAAGTGAATATATTTGCCCTGCGCATGCTTATATTTATAAAGCTGAATAAGAGGGTGCAAACAGAATTGCGAATTTTTTTTTCACAATGCGAATGTCTATAGCAGCTTTTTAAATATGTCACAATTCGCAAATTACGAATATTTATGCGCACACTCTGCGACTCAATTACGCCACAACTTTGGTGGCGGATAAAATATTCGCAAAACAGTTTTGCGAACTGCGAATTTAAGTTACTGTCAATGCTATTTTCGTGTACAACAACCTCACACATTGGGTGCGCTCGTGCAAACTCCCGTCTCATTTGCGCGCTTTTGCGAAAATTTATTCACACTGTGGATTCTTAAAAACTGGAAAGACGGGCAGAGCAGTGCAATATATTGGCATTCTGGAAAAAACATGCGCAATACAACCATATGCACTGCGTGAACTTTATAAATGACCCCCAGTATCTTTTATCACTTGTGTGCAATAATTAATATGTTTTATTCTTAATGTATATTATATAACACTGGTCACTTAATGTGAGGATTATGATGCACTGATCTCTATATCTAAATGACTATTCATAAGTCCAGGGCTGGGCCTGACCGGCCGGGCGCCATATTCAACCTGGCTGTCCACCACCCCCACCCTGCGTGCATATGCATGTGTGCATGCCCGTCCGGTGCAGTGGTGAGAGAGGAGAAGGAGGGAATGGAGGTTTGAGTGACTGAGAGGAGAGAGAGGACATTAACGGAGGGGAGGGGAAGGAGGGAGGGTACACCGACAGAAGAGAGGGATGGGTGAGTGACGGAGGGGTGGGTGACAGAGGGAAGGAAAGGGAGTAAGACTGAGGGGTGCAGGCCCGGATTTGTGGAAAGGCCACAAAGGCCCAGGCCTAGGGAGGCAGAATCTTAGGGGGGAGGCATGCTGCCCAACCACACCTGCATTGGTTCGGAAGCACTCGGGATTTGCAGAAGATATTTCATGTATTCAATGTATTCAATACTTCAGTACTCAATGCTGAAAATTTGCATATGTGCACAAAGGAAGGGGAGGGGATGGGGAGAAAGAATGGAGACGGACCTAGCGGCGCCTGCTATGTAAATCCGGCCCTGGAGCAGTGTGAACTAGGGCTAGGCAGAAGACAATTTTAGAGTTAGCTGCCCAGTGGCCCCCCATTATTTAGGCCCTAGGCAGCTGTCTCTTCTGCCTATCCCTACTTCCGGTCCTGCATAAGTCACTTTTATTTAAGATTGCAGTGATGTCACTTCCTCAGCTAGCAGGGCAAGAAGAACTATTTATACACTACTTGGTTGTGTTCACGGTGGGGTCGAGAAAGGTCCAGACAGGGTCTGAAACATCACATTGGTTGTATGTACTCACTTAATACACATTTTTGATTGCTATACTATCCCGGTGTTGCTGTACTTTTTTAGTGAAATGTATGCCTTTTTTTCTATTTTACTATGCACCTGGGTAAATATTTTTAAAGCAGAGTGTATATATGGTCCTTGATGAAGGCCTACAATTGGGGCCAACAGTGTACCCCCCCCCTCCAAATGTGTGCAGCAGTGTGTTCTGGGTTTGCATGCTGAAAAGTCCCCTGCCATGCCGTCTGTGATAAAATTTATCACGGCTCCGGTGGGCCTCAAGGGGGTGCGGTGCCAGGTGCTATTGCAGCCCCTGCACCACTAATTGGGGCCAAAAGTTGGTTCTTATACACCGATTATAAATAAAATTTAAGGCTAAATACTGTGTCCTGTGCCAAACTTTTTTACACACACACACCTATATAAACAATGTATAGAATCCTCTAATATTAGGTACTTGGGTACAATGAGGTATATTGATATACTATAATATATATATATATATATACATATATATATATATATATATATATATATATATATATATATATATATATATTTATTTATATATATATATATATATTATATATTGGGGTATATTGATATATATATATACACCCCACTGTCTGTTAGGCTGAAATACACAGGCTGGAAATTAGCCCATATGAGGACATTAACCTCCTCACCAGCCTGTATACAGAACCAATGTGTCAGCTCGGGGGCAGGCACACATGGCTGATTTCAGAGCAAGCATGTAACCTCTTGTGTTTCTTCACCAAAATCAGACGCATGTGACTGCACCCAAGCTGACACAACGGTTCCAGGTACAGGGAGGAGAGGAAGCTAATGTAATTCATAATTCTAAAGAAATGTACTTATTGTGCGTAAATTGTTATGTGTTATTTAGTTGGAAAACAATTTCACCCCTTGAATCACTTTTCTGAAAAAGGCTGCATATGAATAAGAATAAGAATAGAGTGTATGTAGGCAGCCTAATTAAGGAGATCTTCTAAAGAAATGTACTAAATGAGTTATCATGTGTTGTTTAGTTGTGGAAATCTTCAGTGTATTACCCAAAAGCAAATGGAGAAATCGAGCGATTCAACAGAAGTCTGAAAGAAGCACTACAGACAGCAAATTTTACTGGAAAATCTTGGAAAGTATTTACAACAGAGTTCCTACATAACTACAGAGCAACATGCCATGCAACAACCCAAACATCTCCAGTTGAATTATTACATGGCAGACAGATGCGCACTAAGTTACATGTTGCAGACATTAAACTTCCACAAAATACTGTGCCCACAAAATCATCTACTGTTGACATTGTGAAACATTAACAAGCCAAATGCAAGGCTTATACTGACAGAAAACATGGTGCCAGAGAAGTGCACTTTCAGCCTGGATCTTTAGTCAGAATTAAGAAACCAGGAATACTGAAACAAGGACAATCTACATTTACTACACCACTTGAGGTGAGATGCCAGTGAGGACCATACACATATGAACTGTCTGATGGTCGCATATGGAATGCAAGTCTTCTTGCTCCTGTTAGGAATGACTTTGGAGAAGCTCCATTTGATGAAGGACATTTTCCTACTCCTGATGCCAACTGCAATGGGCCTGAAGAAAGTGAACCTATAAGGCATACTGAGAGAATCATAAAACTATCTGCATGGACCAAGGACTTCGTGATGTGAAGAATGTATAATATTGCTTTAAGATGCATACTGTTTAATTGTTGCTGTTTATTACATTTGCCCAAATGCTTTCCTACTATAGGGGAAATGTGGTGTTTATACAAATGGCCTGTAGATGTCACTTTGCTCAAGACTTATACTGTGCATACTTTCTATACAGTTTGTGGTGTTAGAATTGCTGACTGTTGTGTAATGGCTGCATGAACCTGCTAATAAAGCACTGTTATACTCTATTCAACCTTGGCTACCAAAACATAACAAGTTGGGAAACAATTAGACTAGTCATGGGCGATGGGCGTTTCGCCAATTTTTGTGTTCATGACTATTCTGACGTGCAACAATTTTTTTTGTCGCAGCGGAAATTCGCCGCAAATCCATGCTTGGCGAATTTATTCGACCCATCACTAAAGTTGACTCCTTGACAAGGATAGAGTGTTTGTATGCAGCATAATTATGGAGATCTTCTCAAGAAATGTACTAAATGTGTGATTATTATGTATTATTTAGTTGGGAAACAATTTGACTCCTTGAATCACTTTTCTGGAAAAAGCTGCATACAAAAAACAAATGATTATAGAGCTTTTAGCACTGTAGAGGTGTTTCTTAGGGATTCACTTACTTAGCTATATGTGATCAACATAATTAGATTTGTGATCCCACATTCAGCCATTCTGAGATATGTGTCTGTGAAGCTCACTGTTGAAATTATTTCTCAGGCACTGGGTTTTCCTTAGACTGTACATTGGCAGAGTCAGAGACAAAAAAAGTCATTGATGTCATTATTCCAGATGCTTGCTGATTGGCTACTATTAGTAAGAATTCTGGAGTAAAATGATTGCAGTTTTGTAAATAGCTTGTAATCATAGAGCAAACCATGGGTAACATGCATACAGTACATGAATCTTTTATATGTGTATACTGAGAAAATAGGGAGTGTATATTGTCTATTAACATGAAATCTCTAATCTTCTGGACAATAAAATGTAGTGTAATTTGACCCCACACCCAGGGCACATTCAGCTGCTAGATTACTACAGATGCATTTCCCATAGCCGTGCCATTGGGGATCACCTGTCAGTCTGGTTTCACATAATAAGATCAAAACATCAGACTGTAACTGTTGAGAGCACTTATTCAGGCCCTTTGAAGTCAAATGTTCATGCAGTTTTCAGAAATGACCTTAGTTATCATCAAAAATGCATGTCTGTGTGGTCAGTGTTTTTAATAATTCAGGGGTAAAATGCCAAGTTTCTTAAAAGGATGGTTTACATTCAGGTGAACTTTCAGTATGTTATAGAATGGTCAATTTTAAACAACCTTTCAGTTGCTCTTCGTTGTTAATTTTTTTTATAGTTTTTTAATTATTTGCCTTCTTCTTCTGACTCTTTCCACCTTTCAAATGGGGGTCACTGACCCCATGTAAAATCAAATGCTCTGTAAGGCTGCAAATGTATTGTAGCTACTTCTTATTACTCCGATTTCTATTCAGACCCTCTTCTGTGTATACTCCAGTCTCTTAATCAAATCACTGCATGGTTGCTAGGGTAATTTGAACTGTAGCAACCAGATTGCGGAAATTGCAAACCGCAGAGCTGCTGAATAAAAAGATAAATAACTCAAAAACCTCAAATCATAAAAAATAAAAACCAATTACAAATTGTCTCACATTATTACTCTCTACATCATACTAAAAGTTCATTTAAAGGTGAACAACTCCTTTAAGGGAAACTGTAGAAGAGACAGCCGCTAGCTATATACTGTACTCTGAAGTCATGGACAGGTACAGAAAGAGACTCTGCACAATGTAGCAACTTGGAAGAAATGCTATGGTGCATGTATGATTTATATGATTGCTATATGATATATGATCGCATCTCCATGCCATTAAAAATCACAGTTATATTTACATTTTGTAGACCGAGTTATACTTGTTATATACAAGTCAGTGCAATTACTTAATATACAAAATACATGTTTTAACATTCAGCAGATGCTCAATCCTCTGTTTCCTCCATGATCATGGCACAGCTCATGTCCATTAGAGTTTGGAAGGTTCTAAGACTAGATATTTCCAATACTAAATATTTTGGCCAGTTGGAAAATATGTAGAACCCAAACTAATTTATATACTGACTAGACCCCGTTAGACATTTCCATAAATAAGCCGTGTATATCTTTCAAGCACACAGACAATCAAGTAAGCTCTACTAAGATGGGCTATTTTGGATTTTTCCTCTCTATCTCCTCAAACAAAATCTTAGTTCATTTCTCAGAAAATCAGTTAGCTACCTTATTTGCATAGAGATTATACATGCAGATAAAAGGCACTTGCACGCATAATAAGCAATTAATTATGGGCCTTTGGCATATTTACTGGTGAAACCGATATATGAGTGACAGACTCATGTGGGAGAGAGAGTGTATCAGAGAGAGTGGATATTACCCCTCTACACTGCACAAACTGAGATTCGGTATTTAGCTCCATAATTATGTACCCCCATTCATTTACAATGAGAATGTAAGAATGTAAGAATAATTCTTCCTGTTTGTTTCAAAGGCTCAAAAATGATCTCTGTCATTTTTTAAATGGTATGGTGGACCGTTTGGGGAAGATGCATAAATAAATTTGCATTACTCTCTAAATGTATATAGTGAACACTTTACCTGATTGCTAAGAACATTCTTCATATAAAGCAATCACTTTATGGTTCCTGCATATCGTAGAGACCTGATTTAGTGTTGCATGTGGGTATGTGAATTTAAGGAACATTTTATAGTTTAACACAGCAGCTGTACCATGAAACTAGTGCAGATCACATTGAGGCGAAGCCACCTTTTTTCAGTCTCACCGTGTAACTTTGAAATGTTCTCTACTGGACTTTATACAGCGAGATTTAACAACCACCACCACCACCACCCCCAGTGGAACTTTTAATGCCCTCAGTATGCTGCAGTTTTCCCTGTGTTCCCAGTTTTTCTTTACCATAATTGCTGAAATCTTCCATATTCTAGTTGTTCCCTGACTGTGTTGGCATTGCAGTATTATCATTTTAGGAAGAGTTCTATGCATGAACATGTGCTATATCAAACCAACAAGCAACTGTTGTGGCGACACAGCTAAATTCTTTGACCAACATTGTCTACGGAAGTACATTATAAAGATTTTTTGTTCTTTTTTAGAATCCAAATTTCTTAGCAGCTAATAAAGGATAAAAAAAACAAAAACAAATTCTACTTTTGAGTTTTCTTCAGTAAACATGGGTCTACTCAAAAGTAACAATAACTCAAACCAAATTTTAACATGGAATACTCAAATTTTTTTTGGGGGGGATTCAGTTCTCAATTGTTTTAAAAAAAATTGGATTTGGTGTAGATATCCATAAACACATTAAATATGATATACTATGTGGAATATAGCTTCGCTAGTTATTAGACCACCTTTAGAAAATGTCTTTGGGGGTCATGTCATATATAGTGCAAAGTTTGCTACACATTATCACTGACAGCAACCAATCTGTAGGTTGCTGTTTCTGTTCACTTGTGAAAATCTTTTTGGTTGCTATAGGTTACTGCTCATTGACAAACATAGTGCCTTTTATTTCATATTGGGGAGAGTATCATAAGCACAGCCTCCTGATGTAATCATCCCAACAAGTCAGTAGAGGATGGCTAACACTTTAGCATGTGGCAATGTTAGAATGGTATCTAGGCCACCATGGTGTAGACCTAGCTCTAATCCTCCCAAGCACCGAAGACTAATAGTGGTTCACATAGGTAAAATATGTTTTCTTGGACTGAATACACCTTTTATTTTTTTTACAGCCTGTATGCAAATAAAGCAGACATTTCCCTGGACTGGGATGCCGATAAATACCCCATTCCAGACTACTGTGAATTACTTAACCAAAATCATATCCTCCTAGTTTGTTCACAAATATGCAAATTATGAAAATATTGTCTCTGAATAGTTTCACAAATCCCTAAAACGTACACATTTAAGAGCAGTCTGTGTACTACACACCAGCTAGAAAATGTTATCAATGCTAGCACTACAATGGACAGTGATATTGTCTATCTCTCCGTGTCTTTAATATGGGTTTTATTGTCCTTTGTAACAGGCAAACTCTCCAGAGCTCCAGTTACTTTTATGTATGTGTGTATGGATGGCTGTACCTACATGTGTGACTATGTATGTACGTACGACATATATGTGAGAATGTGTTCATGTGCAAGTATACTCATACAATCATGAAGGGTTACACTTGTCACTTGTTACACTTTTTTTTATTCTTTTTTTTTTAACCTGCACCTGTGTGTAGGCAGAACCTTTGAGTCATTGAAGTTCTGGATCAAAAGAGTACATAACAAAATTATAAATTGTAACAGTTTACTGTCATTGTCTAACATTCATGGTGTAGACTGAGCAAATCTAATTGCTGATTGGTTGCAGAAAGTTCTACACTGAAGCCAATTTGACAATGTTATTAATAAATTTGTCTCCGTTATCAACAAGCCTAGACACACACACACACAACTAGTGATTAACAATTAGTGATTAGTACAACTTAGGGTGCTATTCATTTCAAGCAGCACAGTAAAATAGAGCACAGTTCAAAGCAGACAGGTGCAGTGTGTGTTAATGCAAGTTGAGCTAATTTTATGGCACCATACTTTTAATTACACTGAGCATTGTTCTATAAAAAAATGACTTCCTTACCTATAAAGTCATGAATAAGATCCTTAATAATATGGCCCACAATAGCATATGCCACTGCCACCATCACCAAGGCAGCCATCAAGAGGTAGAGCACAGCCTTGGGCAAGGGTACCGGTTCCTTGGGAGGAGGTTTGTAATCCTTGTACAACTGGTCCTCTTCTGATTCCGAATAAGAATACTGGATGAGATGATCCAGCCCCGTGGTGAAATTACTGGCATTCATGGGTTCGGTATGGGGAAGGTAGCTGGTCTGCTCCGGCTCTTGTAAGACACTAACCATGGAGCTGGTTGTAGCTTCCACTGTGTTTATACCTTGATGAACCAAACGGAGGGTTTTGTTGACTCTGGGGAGGATCTGAGATAGAAAAGAGCCCCAGTCCTTTATCGCACTGATGTTACATATAATCATACTGTAGTCACACCAGAGCCCACAGCTGCCACTTTAGAGAGAGAGCTGCGCTGCCAAGCCTGGGAGTCCCCCGGAGCATGAAACCAATTGTCTAAGTGACAGGTGCATCAGGGCTCCCCCCACTATTACAAACAACACACAACTCTAAACAATCCCTCATGGAAAGCTTGGTCTTGCCTCAGTCTCTTTTAGTTAGTAAATTTCTCATTTACATGAAAGAGATTCCTTTGTGTTCCTCCAGCCTTCGAATAACAACCACTGTCTTTGGGCAATGGCTAAACTTCACATACTGTATGTGTATTTACTACAGCAGCCTGTAAACAGTATACAATAAATGCAGTTCATTCAAGTTCCCCAATAAGTGCAACACTGCCTACCAGGTAACTTTTGTCCAAAAATGTCTTATTGCCTTTTTTGGAGTCAAAACCACACATTTGTTCAATATTAGCTCAGAGTAAATTGCTGTAAATGGGTGTCGTAGGAAAACAGATCGATACAATCACCCTGGAGGAAAAGAGAGCCAACCTGATGCTCCAAGGTCCTAGCTTTAGTTCCCGGGGGTTCTTGTGGAAGCAGAGCCGTGACATTCAGTCTGTGCAGCTGCGATTTCAGCGAGGAGGTGCAGCAGCGACAAGTCAAGCAGTGGAGCTGTCCAGGTGCTAAACTGTCTTCCCACGATGAATAGATTATTTCCGCTGTACAGAGGCTTTGGTGCTTCCCAGGCACCTGATATTTATGTACTGAATGATGTGAAGTGCTGTTAATAAGCAGGAGGCATGGTGCCTCCTCCGTGATACCATTAGTTCCCCCTCCTCTCTTCTAAAATGGCTCTCCCATTCATTTCCATTTCAAAAATGTCACATTTACAAAATTATCATTTGCACTTGCAAATGTAGCAATGCAAATGAAAAAAGAAAGAAATAAAACAGGATTAAATAGAAAATATCCAGAGACTCTATAATCAAAAAGGTCATCAATGCAAGATTTAAAGCATAACATTCCACAGATTAGATGTTAAAAGTTCATGCTTGTCATTTTCTAAATTATAGATTTAAGAATGACACAGTTCAATGCATGTACCCTTTATATGCATCAGGCTGAAATAGAGAGAGGAACAAGAAAAGAGAGAGAAACCTAGCATTCCTTGCTGTGAGGGTGAGTTTCTGATGGGGGTCTGCTGAACCTCTCCTACTTTTACTTACATTAAATAGATGGATAAACAATGCAACATATGGTATTTTGCTTTTCATTTGTCACACATTTTGTATAGAACTCTAGAGTGTTAGAGCTAAACTGAAACTGCCAGACTGAGATTCTCTAATAGCACAATAAAAAAACTGTTGTCCCTGAAATGGATTTATAACAGGATTCTCTTAGCAATACGTATATATATATATATATATATATATATATATATTATATATATATATATATATATATATATATATATATATATATATATATATATATATATATATATATATATATTATGGGATATACAAGTTAAGTATTGCTTCTATGGTAGATGCAGAAATGATATGGTATCTCCATGACGGAAACAGAGCATGCCACAATTTAGTCATTATTAGCCATCAGCTTCTCTATCGCTATCCTGCTTTTTCAGGACTGATAACAGAGATGATGGCCTCATAATCGTACACACAGATAAAGATTTAAGGATTCATTACATTGATGGAAGTTCACTTACACTATCATATGTTCATGTGAATAGCTGCATGATTAAAAGAACAAAGAATAAGATTTCAGTTAATCTTGTTCTCACATGTAAGATTTAATTCTGGACACATTTCAAGTGCTACATTTGTTACAGCTAAAGAGAGTGTACAAGTTTCCAAATACAGTAGCACATATATCATATAGTCGTATAGCTACATCAGTTTTTGGTCCCCATGGTTTAAGAGCTTTATGATTAAGTAATGGTTCTGTAGTACCTCTCTGTTCTGGTGTACATTCTGCCCATACCCAGTATGTGGTGAATATAGTATTAGCTTTCCTTCTTCTTACCTTAGTACCATGGGAACAGCAATCCCAGATTTAATCTAAATAGGACCAGGTGTGATGTGTGTTAGTACTTAAACTAACATTTTTTTTATAGCTGAAATATTGGTGTGGATTCAGCCATCTCAATGCTTTGTGCTTGATTCTTAGCTTTGAGAAGGAGCCATCACTTCAGAATCCTTCAGCAGAGGTGTCAGGTAGCTGCTCCTGGTAAACTACCCATTGTTCTTTTGATAGACTGCTGATTGGAGGCTGGGGAGGGGAGGGAAGGGAGGGGACTGGTGTCACTCCAACATGCAGTGTAGCAGTAAAGAGTGACTGAAGTTTCTCAGAGCACGTCACATGACCTGAGGGCACCTGGGAAACTGACAATGTCTAGCCCCATGCCTAATTTCAAAATTAGATATAGTATATAAAATCTGTTTGCTCTTTTAAAAAACAGATTTCACACAGATTTGTGCTCATCAACCCTACTTAATAATTTAAAATTATTTAGTAGTGAGCACAAGTTGGGCTCTGTTCTGTTATGTTACACATCCAGTCACTCCAGCCTTATAGAACACATTTTTGGCTAACTACCGTATATACTCGCGTATAAGCCGAGTTTTTCAGCACCCAAAATGTGCTGAAAAACTCAAACTCGGCTTATACGCGGGTCATACCTCTGCTCTTCCCTCTGTCCTTCCCTCTGTCACCTCTGCCCCAGCCGGACTGCCTGTGACTGCCTGTGTCGCCGCCCGGAGCAGGTCCAGGAGCTCCGGGCGGCGCGTCCTTCCCTGCCGGCGTTCGCTTTCAAAATGGCGGCGTCCATGGCCGCCACGTGGGTAGCGGCGCCGGCCGCTACCCACGTGGCGGCCATGGGCGCCGCCATTTTGAAAGCGAACGCCGGCAGGGAAGGACGCGCCGCCCGGAGCTCCTGGACCTGCTCCGGGCGGCGACACAGGCAGTCACAGGCAGTCCGGCTGGGGCAGAGGTGACAGAGGGAAGGACAGAGGGAAGAGCAGAGGTGACAGAGGGAAGGACAGAGGGAAGAGCAGAGGTGACAGAGGGAAGGACAGAGGGAAGAGCAGCCAGGGTGGGGAGAGCGACAGATGGGGGGGGAAGTGGCAGAGGGAAGCAAACATGAAATAGGGGTGGCAGAGGGAAGCAAACATGAAATCCGGTCGGCGACACAGTCAGTCACAGACAGTAACAGGTACCTGCCCAGTGTCCCCCAATTGTTGCGGCTGGGTCACATTCACATTTTGAAATCTGACATGGGGCCCCTAGGCTTATACACGAGTCAATACATTTTTCCAGTTTTCTTAGGTAAATTAGGTACCTCGGCTTATACACGGGTCGGCTTATACACGAGTATATACGGTAACTATATTAGATACATTTTTTATTTTGCACAGTCTATATACCCAGTTTTTATTTTTACAATGAACTGTTTCTTTAAATTTTGGGCTCCATCATTCCTCTTGATAGTTCTTGCACAGTGAAACATAACTACCATACATCTTTAATCTTGCCAGTTAAAGATGGGTACATCCCTGAAAAGCACCATTTACTAAGCCCTGAACAACAAACACAGAACAAGCATACACTGCAAATTAAATGGATGGATTACTAGTGTTGAGCAAATCTGTCCTGTTATGTTTGTGAAATTTTGCGAAACTTCTGGAAAATTCATGATATAGTGTAAAATTCTCAAAACTTTTTTGACGTGCATCTTTTTTGTAGCAACAAAATACTATGGGTGTTTTCTGGGGGTCCTTGTTTCTGCTTTGGGAGGGCAATATCAGATGCATTTTTTGCTCAGTATACTGCTACACACATGCCCTACATTGTTAGAGGACCTCCTATCCACTAGGCTACAACTGCTTTTTCTGTAGAAAAAAAGGCTCCCATGTTGCCAATTTCTTAAAAACGTTGGTGATTTTTTATGTTACCTCTGGTCGACTGGTAATGGTCTTGACTACTCTACCATAACTAACAACTAATCATAAATCTGACCACCAAGAGATAATATCTGGCTGCTTAGTATCTTATGTTAAAATGTATAAACTATATACTTATTTGTAGGTTTTTATATAGGCAGTGGGATGGCTCAGATCCATTTGGTTGATGTGGAAGGAGAGGGGAAGGATAAACTGACATATGCATTTTTCACGTGCCTATTTTTTGTTAAGCAATTTAGTGGAAATTATTTGCCGCTGGCGAAACGCAGAAGTTAGTGACTAGTCTGTACATGGCAACATTTTTTGCTCAACACTAGTTTTAACAAGCATCATCTATTAAAATCCAAATACATCTAGTTTGTAAATAAAAAAAGCAGATTATGCTCCCTTCAGATGTCAATTGCTAAGCTTCAATTATAAGAAGATGTATTTGGCCTTTGGACATTAGGTGATTGGCTAAAAATTTCAAGTGCTATTTATGTAAAGATACAATACAACTTATAACCTAATATTAACAGTTAGGCACAAAAGATCTCAGCACATTGGTGACATGGCATGCAGGCGATAACCTTGACAGAATCACTTCAGACACATGGATCAGTTTGCAAAAGTGAATATTCAAAAACAATGTGGGTGTATGACCCACATATAATTGGTCAATAGAGTTCAGTTGCTTAGCAACACATGTAACAGTTGGGCTGTAAGAAGATGCTGTCCTTGGATCAATCACACCAGCGCTTGCAAAGTTCGCAAATGTATTCAGAGAAGAAAAAGATGAATTAAAAGCATAAATTGCAATTTATTGCTAGATTTTTATATTCTGTATAATTTAGTTATGTGTGATTATAAAGCAAGCCCTTCTAATGCATATTTGCATGCTTTAGAGTAATAACTGACCTTTTTCTATAATGGTTAAAAATAGTGATTATGATAGGATTTAGGTTGTAGGTTATTAATTATAAACTGCATACATTTGCAAGTAAGATTTATTCAGTGTTCTTTCAAAGGTTCTTTTCTACAAAAGGCAAAAATAGTAAATGAAGAGAGAGAACTGAGAGACACCACAATAAAATTACCCGAGTGCATGGAAAGCTTGGAGAGTTACTGGGCCCCACAATAAATTCAAATTACTAGACCGCCTACACTCCTTCCCCCCCCCCACAACCGCAGGCCTGCTTTCTCTGTAGGTAGACCCTAATGGAGAGAAAGAAAGAGGCCAAGAAAAAATTGTTCGGGTGCTAGTTGAAAAGAAGAATGTCATAAATGAAAGAACAAAGAGTCATGGACTCATTTCCTAACACAGGTCCATTACAATAATCCTTAGTAAAAGGTATACTATAGACTATAGGGGTTGCATGTTGTGACCTAGGAAACCAACATGAAGATTTCTGTACGAGAAAATGCATACAATTACTCATTCTTGGGTCAGTGATATTATAGGGTAAAGGGAATGGAAGTTGTGAAGATTCAGATTATGGGTTTCCATGAGACATATATCCCAGCACATAAAAGCCAGGCAGCCGTTCTAATTTGACAGAACAGCCACATTTGTTTTTTAGCTACCATACACCTAAGAATTTGCACCATTGCTAATAAACAACCCCAATTATTCTCTGCTGAATCTCTCTCTGCATTCCCTTTTCATCCTATTATTTTACAGTGCTCAACTTTTTATTTGCCTCCTCCTGATCATCCTGCACTGCTATTTGCTCATTTTCTATTACCTCTCCGTACACCATCTGTTGCTATTACACAACCACAATATCTTTGCTCTTATATGTCATGACTGCCAATCAAAGTATCAGCCTTGTTTTGAGCTTTTACAGCAATATATCTCTAGCCTCTCCGCACATGTAATAAAAGCTGAGATCATTTTGCCCCTTAAACATAAAAACATCAGTGTCATGTGAGTATTTCATGTGCAACATTATCATTGAATCCATAAACACTGAAAACTAAGCTTCTCTTAACTAAAGGTACATAGAATAAGAAGAGCTAAATATGCACAAGATACTGCAGGCGTTGTATCTGGGGCTGCACATGGGCATACACTTTAATTGCTTGCAAGTGATCTGTGGCAAGAGTGAACATAACACACTGTAGGTATTGCCTGGTCAAGGCAGGTGTTAGGTGCAGGGTTTTCTTCCTACACACAACACCCTTGCACCTAGTGCACTGTCTGCTCACTATGTTAATGTGTAGAAACATTAAACATAGACACAGTGCTACCTAGTTTTATCCAATCTTTGCATCTTCTTATAATCTTTTCAGTGTCAATAAGAAGCAAATGTAGTCTGGAATTCAAGAAAGACATATTGAGGGTGCGTTGAGCCCTGAGAGGATTCAAATTCAGATTGAGTCTCCTTTACAAGCCTATGTGGGACATTCTTCTTGTGTTTAGGCTGGTGCTAGGAAAGAGATTTCCTTTAGATGTGCAATCATTACCTAGCCATGAAAAGGGACTGTACTTGTTCTTTAGGCTGCATTCATACATAATAACCCAGTAGGAGAAGTCTGTTGACTTGAATAGGGAGATTCTGGGAATCAGTGAATTGATTTGCATCATCTTTGTTGTATGAACTTCCTTGCATTTTCTCATGTGATTATTTTCCAGTGTATTGCCGAAGTGATTCTTTATTTTAAACTCATTTTGCCATGTTGCTTGGTAACATTAATGCACAATGTCATTTAACTGTTAAGTCCAATTATCCAATTTCCTTGTTATAATGGTTTACTATTGGCGAGAGTTCGATTCTTGTGTCACAGCAGAATAGCAATAACAGAACAGAATAAATCAGCACCAGTTAAAATATTGGTTTCTGTTACGTGTTAAGAGTTTTCGGAAGCTGTAACATCCAACGTGAACTGCAAAAAATCAAGGATAAACCGTGAGTAGTGCAGTATGAAGCTGGGCAGCCCACACCTGAACTATAGTTCCTTTGCACCTTGTCCATCCTTCTGTCCTTTCCATCCTTTCTTACAAGCCATTCATTGCAGTCAATGATTATATCCAGACTGGGTTAAAACACCCAAACAAAAAAGGCCACAAAATAATTAAATTCACAAAAACTATATTAAGGGGGAGATTACAATTTCAGGAACATGGTACTGTGCTTTAAACCTATGCGGAGCAAATCTCCCAATTCAATAGCAACCTATTGTTTCCTTCCAGCTCCCCATTGCTGACATGTGAGACAGTCTTGTGAGTGATGCCAGGCTTGAAGTGCAAGGCACCCTGGTATTCAAATCCTAATAGTCAAGACATGTAAAAAGTACCCCAGCTTATCAAGACTTCACCAACTCTGCAAGACTAATAATGCGTTTAAGACTGCACTATTTAAAGCGGACACTGATCAGCAGCTGAAGCTGACAATGACCAGCACAATTTAGAAGGTGTTCTGGGCACATGATAATATATTTGAATGACTATAACACTAAAATCTGCAATGTATCACTATCCTTTTAACAAACAACCCCTTTAGGAAAGATTGCAATAACAAACCCACCAGACATCTTCTGCAGCTGCCTCGGGCTGGCGAAGCACCAATGTTATGGATCTTTTGCCCAAGGAGACCAGTAAAGTCACCAAAACATCAACCAATGCTTATATATTAGTTACTTGAAAAATGGCCAATCAGTCCAACTGCCAGTGGACATAGAAATACCCTTCAAAAGAGTTATTGATATTGCCATGTTCAGCCAGTTGGGTTGCAATTGCCCAAATAAACCATAAAAATATCATCAATAAACCCATGCATAAAACCAGTACATTTTCATAAATAAATATTTATCCCACAGTTTGCAAATATGGAATTGTATTGGGCAAAAATAAATCCTTTGAATGCTGAAGAAATAACACTCAAGAATCAAGTCAAGTAATTACTCTAGATATTCTCCTGCTTTAGCTAAGGGGAGGGGGACCCTTTTGCAGCACATTAACAAAACACCATTACTAATCAGTCTGCTTGACTCTCTGGGAATATTATTAAACATGCAAACAATGTCTTTTAGGGACTAGAAGTAATTCTCATTGGCATTACAAAGATGATGATTTTTTTCAAGAGCCTTGGATCTGGTTATTCATATAATGATAAACAAGAATGCCTACTGTATAAAATGCAAAGCGTCATTTCCCTTTAAACATTTCTGTTGCATATATACATTTGATGATTTTAATGCTGTATTAGTATTTAACACTGTCATAATGAATATACACAATCATTAGTTTAAGTGAAGACGAGAAATACTTAATAAAACCAGTGTACCTCCGAGGCCAGTCAGCCGATCCAGATGGATTTCCAATTATATCTGTGGGCAGGAGACAGCTGCAAATTCTTATGCTAACTGGAGTGTTTCTTACAAGTTTGGCTCAGAGGCCTTTGCTTTGTGGTTTTTAGGTGCACTATTCTTTTCACAGATAGGGGCAGATTCACTAAGCTCGAGTGAAGGATTCGAATGAAAAATACTTCGAATTTCGAAGTATTTTTTGGGTACTTCGACCATCGAATTGGTTAAATTCGTTCGAATTCGATCGAAATCGAACGAAATCGAACGAATCGAACGAAAAATCGTTCGACTATTCGACCATTCGATAGTCGAAGTACTTGCCCTTTAAAAAAAACTTCGACCCCCTACTTCGGCAGCTAAAAGCTACCGAAGTCAATGTTAGCCTATGGGGAAGGTCCCCATATGCTTGCTAACCTTTTTTTGATCGAAGGATTTTCGTTCGATCGTTGGATTAAAGTCCTTCGAATCGTTCGATTCGAAGGATTTAATCGTTCGATCGAAGGATTAGCGCTAAATCCTTCGACTTCGATATTCGAAGTCGAAGGATTTCAATTCGAGGGTCGAATTTCGAAGTATTTTTTACTTCGAAATTCGACCCTTAGTGAATCTGCCCCTTAGTGTTGTAAATTTCCACATCACCCCCCTTATAACAGCATTAAGAATTTGCTACGTATCGCTCATTACACCATCTGAAAAACATGCGGATGCTTATTATATAGTCAAGGTGTGCATTGTCATAGGTTTCTGCAATGTATAAAGTATTTATACTAGAATGATGTAGATCAAATGTGCCATAAAAATGCCTAATAGTGGAAGAAAGCATCATTTATATATCATTTATTTTTAAAAAGAAAAGGACAGGTTATACTTTTATAAAAAATAAACACAAAGCTTTGGAGCTGTATTGTTTGAAGAGCATAGTACTTTTTCCCTAGTCAATTATCAGCCACTATACAGGTTTTAGCAACAACAGCACATAAACAAGCATACCAATGTGGGCTGGACAGCCAACCGAATTTGTGAAGTTTGCAAAACCACCAGCTGTGAATAAGCATTTGCTGTTGAATGTATGGAAAAAATGCAAATCACTAAAAAAAAACAAAACAGCAACCTCCAAGTGATATCGCAAATACTAGTGGTAGTACTAGTAATACTGCTTGAGAATGTTATTTGAATCTAGAGTAATATATAAGTAACACATTTCAAATGAGAATTTATAAGTATTGATAATAATTGATACTATGATGAGATAACTTAGCCCAGGTATATTTTATATTCTCCTAAACACAAAAATCATGTGGTTGGGAAATTGTATGATTTAAGATTTCAGCATGCCAAAAATACTGATTGTGATTGCTGTTGAAAAAGGGAAACTGCGGCTGGTTGACATAGCCCCACTTTATGGCATATCATCTATTCAGTCTCCATTAGGGCAAGACAATGTTATATACATAAAATAATATTGGCATACTGCAATAGCTCCAGGAAAATGTTAAGACATCAAGTTCAAGGTCCCCATAGTTTTTGAAGGTAAATCAACTCGAGAATTCTGCGTGAATTTTCAAGTAGGTGGAGTTAAAGAAAGATTTCCCTTTAAAAGGGGTTATGTATCCAGTAAGAGTTCTTTACATAATCAAAGAAAATTGAATTCTAAGCAACATTATAACATGTTATATGTATTAATTATATGTATTAATATGATTTTTCATGGTTTGATTTTGAACATATTTATATAAATGCAATTGCAACTGAAATCAATATTTGTTTATATGTACCTTTCTCTTCTCTTATTCTGATTCTTAAAACAACGTAGCAAAGTCTCCTTCGGCTCATTTAAAGAGCTGGCTTCTGTTAAATTCTTTCAGGAGTCAGAACCAGAAGTGTAGAGACTATAAAACATCCAGATACATACTAATTGTAATAGTAAATACATTGCACTGATCTACAGTGATGCTTGAAAGTTTGTGAACCCTTTTGAACTCAACATTACAGCATAAATATGACCTAAACCATGATCTATTTTCATACAAGTACTAAACTAGATAATGAGAACACAACTCAATAAATAAGTCAAAAACATAATGCTTGTTGGAGTTTGGAAAGCTTGGAGGAATTTTAGGCAGTTTTAGCTCAATGTTGTTTTTTGATCATGGTGGTATTCTCCTTGCATCCCTCACCATGGTCACCATTGTTGTTCTGAGTTCTCCTGATGCTGAACTTATGAATACTGACATACAGTATTTACAGGCATTTAATTACTTAGATGCTAACCTTGGATTCTTTGGGATCTCCTGGAGAACTATACACCCTGACTTTGGTGTGAACTTTGTTAGTCTTAGTCCTGTCCAGTTGCCTTTGCCTTAATTCTACTAGATACTGTACAAAAGAAAAGTACATTTTTGGTAGTGTGGATGGTCTCTTAAAGCTTTTGCCAGAAAAGCAAGACATACAGTAGAGGCATACAAGGCAGTGTTTCGGGCTCCACTTGGCCCTTTCTCAAGCCTGAGAGTAACCCATAATACACAGTGTAATATAGTGAGGGGAGGAGGTGGGAGGGAAATGGGTGGAAATCAATAGTTTATATACACGCACACAATAACACCGGTGTCTTAGTAAGTAGCACAGGTCAAACTTCCCTATTCTCTTTTTTATGCACAAGGGCATCTGAATAAATTGTGTTGTTTGTCACATACAAATATGTCAATGTCATTTCCTTCAATAAATAAATGAACAAATACAATGCTTTTGATTGTTTTGCTTATTTCGGTATTGATTATCTAGTTTTAGGGTGTGAAAAATAGATCATGTTTTAGGTCATATTTATACTAAAATATTACAAATTCAAAGGGTTTACTAACTTCCAGGAACCACTGTTCAAAAGAAAAGTACTTAAAGTAAATGGTCTTTTAAAAAAGTAAATCCTGCTAAAGCTATAACAATTTTTTTTAATACAAACTCCTAATAACAAATATACTGTATAAGAAGGTTATACAGCCAAACTTCAGGGAACAAAAAAAATAAATACCTTTCAAAACTTTAAAATGCAGGAAAAATAAAACAAGACGACGTAATGGTAAGTTTCGACTATAGGAAAAGTATTTTTTTTGTAATTTGCATCAGCACAGGAAGGAACTGCAACCCCCCCCCAAAAAACAAAAAATCTGGAAAAACAGAAAGGAACATTAAATTAGGGTTTGAGTAGTTTTAAAATACATGGGGGATAATAAGGCAGGGGGTCTATTGATCTAGTTTAGCTGTTAAACATGATTGACCAGGTTGTTTACCTTTTAATAATGTTTTAGTATGATGTAGAAGGTGATATTCTGAGACAGTTTGCTTTTGATTTTAATTTTTTTTTGTATATATGGTTATTTTGATTTTGTTCAGCAGCTCCCCAGTTTGCAATTTCAACAATCTTGTTGCTAAGGTGCAAATTACCCTAGCAACCATGTATTGATTTAAATAAGAGACTGGAATGTAAATAGGAGAGTGCCTGAATAGCTTTTTTTTTATTCAGCGTTCCAGCAATCTGGTTGCTAGGGTCCCAATTACCCTAGCAACCATGCATTGATTTGAATAAAAGACTGGGATATGAATAGGAGAGAGTGTAAATTGTAAGGTGTGCAATAACAAGTATTGATAATAATACATTTGTAGCCTTATGGAGCATTTGTTTTTAGATGGGAAGTAGACAAATAATTAGAAAACTAAAAAGAAAAAAAGACAAAGTTTCATAGAATTAGTCATTCTACAACATACTAAAAGTTAACTTAAAGGTGAATCACCCCTTTAAGGCACTGCCTAGGAATATTTGGCCAGCTGACCAAGCTAATTTTGGTTTTTAAATTGTGTGTATATATGGGGGGGGTCATAACCTCATTTCTTAAAGGCATTTTATTAACAAGGATGAAAAACATACATAAGGCATATTATTGTCTTGGATGAAATACATTTATATTAGCATTCAGGTCCCATTTATTCATCTCCTGTTAGTGAATAATTGCCTATTTACATTTTACACATCTCCTACAGTGACCCCTGCACTGTATATTTTCAGGATATCCTCAGAGGACAACAGTGAATAAGCAGTTGTGACATCCATTTATGCTACTGATTGATCCACCTATGTTCCTATATGGGTGGTCAAATTAAAATGTACTGATGCCTGTATCTGACTAGGGATGTAGCGAACTGTTCGCCGGCGAACTAGTTCGCGCGAACTTCGACTGTTCGCGTCCGCCGAATGTTCGCGAACGTCGCGCGACGTTCGCCAATAGGCGTTCGCGTCAAAAATCGTTCGACCATTCGACCATTCGATTCCTTCGATCGCTAAAATCGAAGGATTTTCGTTCGAATCGAACGATCGAAGCCATTGGATTGAATGAAATCATTCGATCGAATGGCTTCGATCGTTCGATTCGAACGAAAATCCTTCGATCGAACGATTAAAATCCTTCGATCGTTCGAATCGAACGATTTTCGGATGTTCGAAGTTCGCGAACAGTTCGCATTTTTTGCCGGTGTTCGTGAACGCCGTTCGCGAACACATAAACGGCAGTTCGCTACATCCCTATATCTGACTTAGATATATATATATATTTAAGATTAGGCAGTGGTAGTATAGCACATTCCTGTGTATCTCACCAACTATCAAGTAAGAGAGACATTCAGAATTCCATAATTAATCCTTTTCAGTGTGCGTCTTTCACTTAAGTAAAATATTGTAAGATTCCATACAATAAGGGTTGCTGTTTCTATGTGGCTGCATTGTATTGCAGGAGATATATTTTCAAATGGTTCTTTTTTTGTAACAAGCTTCAGTTCATTTCTTGGTAAAGCATTATATTTAAAATTTACTTTCTAGGTTTCAAGTTAAGGATCACAAAGTGAGTATGCTGAAAACACACATCTAATAGACACGGAAGGAAAATATGTGTAGAGTGAGCTTGTGCTCCACAAGTAGATGTGTTGGAATGGTGAAAAAAGCTTAGTACCTCTATAAAGGAAAAGCCTACAAATTCCATATATAAAATTTCAAAATATCACTACCTCTAAAAGGTGGCTGGATGGGAGAATGACAGTCCCACAACTGAAAAGAATGTTATAGTGCTGGAACAATTGTTTGATTAAGTTATATGGAATCTACGGGATATTTTAGCAGTATATTTTGTGTACTGTGTGTAGTAGCAAATAATTTCTATAGTTATTAAGGATATATATATATAAAACACATAAAGATGCCAATGCTCATGTATAAATGATAAATGCACCTGGGTGCACTTCATCAAGGAACAGTAATAAATGTTAAAGCAGGAGTCCACACGTCACAGGTCTTATAGTGGAAACTAAAACTAAAAAGCAAAGTTTTTATTTGGAGACTGACACTTCGACCTCAACAAAAGTCTTTTGTGAGAGTGTAGAGAGATAGGACAGGTAGGAAGATCATTGCAAGATGAATCAATTAGTGCAGTAAATAAAACCTATTGGAGACACAGAAAATCAGGTATCCGTGACATGAAATGTAGAATAAGGGCTGCATCTCCACTGTAGTACAGTTTGCACTACATAAACAAGCTGCTCCCTTCCCCTGCCCTATGGACTTGTGCAAGGTACATAGTTACTTAGTTAATTTGGGTAAAAACAAGACAACAATCCATCAAGTTCAGTCCCTCCAAATTACCCCCAGTGCACATTTATACACATACAGTACTTATACAGGTCTATCTATGTATTCACATACTGTATATAGAAATCTATATACACACACCTACAGTATACTAAACTAACTGTAAATCATAAGGTCAAAATAACATTGAATATTAGGCTTGTTCAAAAACTTCAATTCCTCAAGTTTTAAGGGGTGGCCAAAACAGTCAAGAAATAGCAGTATAGCATTAGTAAAGGAAAGACCTAGACTGTCTACTATAGTTATTAAAAGTGTACAAATACCTTTACCTTTTCCCTTAAATAGTATATTAAGATACTTGTATTTGGCTGTCTAGTACCAGGTCTTACTAAAATTGCCAGGTGTATTATTTGCAATAATGGCTTTTTTTAAATGTAGTGCATTGACTGTGCTCAATCTGTCCAGCATATGACTTATATCACTGCTTCTTCAACCTTTTTTTGGACCTGCCAACAATGTTGGTTGATGAATATACATACAATAGCACAGGTGTCTTAGTAAGTAGCACAGGTGAAACTTCCACATTCTCTTTTTCATGCACCTGGGCATAAATAAATTGTTTTGTTGTTGATTCCTAAAATCACAGATGGCAAAAATAAGTGTAAGCAACATATGCTCTTAGTAAGCATCATATAATGAGCCTAATTGTCCTTCTTTATAATTGTCTACACCGGGAGGATTTTCCTTAGAACACCTGTCATATTTGTTTTCTGTGTCATCCTCTTTTCCTAAGCCATTGATGCTTGGCTTAAATCTGCAGATGCTGTCAGCTGGAGAGCTGAAAGGTTTTGTTTTTGTTTTCAAGTTGTGCAATGATTCATTGCTTCTGAATCACAGCAAAAAAAAGGACCGACTTTAACTCAGCTGCAGCTTAGGTGGACCTTTAAATGCTGTCTCCGACCTAGCACAGAAGAAAATGAAATGGAAGACTGAAGAAAACAAAAGTTAATAGGCAGTGGACACTTGCATTTATTGTAGCAGAGGGACTGTAGAAAATGTGTCCTTCTTAAGCATGAAATTAATTATGATGGGTGACAATGCCATAATAGCATCCAGAGCTTTCTTCATTAGCATAGAAAAATGTTATAGTCTCTATAACTTGTCACAGATGACATACTTGGGAGGAATAAAACACTTACTGGTAAAGTTGTGAAGTTGTTGCTATCCCTTAAATGTGTTCCACGTGAGATATCCAATATGGACAATTTGATGAACACAGTCATGACACTTGGATTGTGTTCAGTCATCTGGCCATGGGCAGCAGACAAAGAAACAGGCTGCCTGGAATGTAATACAGATGCAAATGTGTATAATCCAGCTCATACCTTGTGATATTACTTTGGGAGCCAGGAGGGATGGTTTATAATTGACATTTTAGCATTTGATTTATCTTGCTTCTCTGCCTGTCTTCTTACAATGTGTGACATCCCCTGTCTGTCAAGAGAAAATAAATATCAATCACACTGTCAGAAGAACAGAAGCACCAAGTCATTTTACTCCTTGCCTCCAAGTGTTGAGTACTATAAAACTACTACCGTATATACTCGAGTATAAGCCGACCCGAGTATAAGCCGAGGTACCTAATTTTACCTACGAAAACTGGGAAAACTTATTTATTTATTAACTCTAGTATAAGCCTAGACACAACTACATCCCCTGTCTGCCAAAGCGACCCCCCCCAGCGATCAACCGGACTTCTTTGCAAAGTTGATGGTGACAGAGAATTGCCAAACAGATTACTGTTTGCATTGTCGCACTGTCCCACTACCATGTGCAGAGGGTGCTGTTTGATATTGCCATCACTGTTAATCTTTCGTATAACCAACAAAGGGCGCTGTGTGATATTGCAGTCACTGTTATTCTTTCATATAACCAACAGAGGGCGCTGTGTGATATTGCAGTCACTGTTAATCTTTCATATAACCAACAGAGGGCACTGTGTGATATTGCAGTCACTGTTATTCTTCCATATAACCAACAGATGGTGCTGTGTGATATTGCAGTCACTGTTAATCTTTCATATAACCAATAGAGGGTGCACTGTTATTCTTCCATATAACCAACAGAGATTGCTGTGTGATATTGCAGTCACTGGTATTCTTTAATATAACCAACAGATGGCGCTGTGTGATATTGCAGTCACTGTTATTCTTTCATACAACCAACAGATGGCGCTGTGTGATTTTGCAGTCACTGTTATTCTTTCATATAACCAACAGAGGGCGCACTGTTATTCTTCCATATAACCAACAGAGGGTGCTGTGTGATATTGCAGTCACTGTTATTCTTTAATATAACCAACAGATGGCGCTGTGTGATATTGCAGTCACTGTTATTCTTTCATACAACCAACAGATGGCGCTGTGTGATATTGCAGTCACTGCTATTCTTCCATATAACCAACAGATGGCGCTGTGTGATATTGCAGTCACTGTTAATCTTTCATATAACCAACAGAGGGTGCACTGTTATTCTTTCAAACAAACGATAGCGATGGTCATTTTCACTACCGAATTGTCGTCTGCGTGAGTTGTCCCTGCGAATGTGATTTTTGGCAAAAATTCGCTAGCGTTAGCCACTTCACCCTTTAGTAAATCTGCCTCCAAGTCTAGTGGACATTAAAAAAGGGGAGAGCCACATAAATATTGTGTTTTGTTGGATGTCTCATTTTAACATGAACTTGTGATGTCCCAAGATGGTATGCAAACACTAAACAGTTAAGAAATACTCAAGTTATTTCTTGGTATAGTTATCCCTCACCAACCCATGTTATTATTATCAATACTCCTGCCCCTAATACAGGCTAGCTTTAGAGCTATATATCTTAATTTTCAGTAATCCATTAAAAATAAAGCTCATAGAATGTGTTTTAGTGTCCATGTATGTATACAATTGCAGTCTTGTAGAGCCTTGTATAAATCCCACAGGCATGTGCATTATATTATTCTAGTGCACTCTTATACCTTTTCATCTGTAATGCAGACCTAGACCAGGAAAGCACACATTTCTATTTGTGAGTTACTAAAAATGTGAAATGGTCGCCTATGTCTTGAGATTAGACAAGACTGTATCTTCTTACTTAAGAATAATAAATTAATACCATGTATACATTACTCCAAGCCGATATCTCTAGAGGTTTCTCTCTACCACAAAATAGAAGTAATTTAGGGGCCGATTCACTAACTTCGAGTGAAGGATTCGAAGTAAAAAAACTTTGAATTTAGAAGTGTTTTTTGGGCTACTTCGACTACGACCTTCGACTACGACTTCAAATCGAACTAAAAATCGTTCGACCATTCGATAGTCGAAGTACTGTCTCTTTAAGAAAAAACTTTGACCCCCTAGTTCGCCATCTAAAAGCTACCGAACTCAATGTTAGCCTATGGGGAAGACTTTTTGATCGAAGGATATTCCTTCTATCGTTGGATTAAAATCCTTCGAATCATTTGAGTTGAAGGATTTTATCGTTCGATCGAAGGAATAATCCTTTGATCGTTCGATCGCACTATTTGCGCTAAAATCCTTCGTCTTCGATATTCGAAGTCGAAGGATTTTAATTCCCAGTCGAATATCGAGGGTTAAGTAACCCTCAATATTCGACTCTTTGTGAATGGGCCCCTATCTTTAAATTAATATCTCTGTTCATGCTTTGCAGTCTTAAAATTTTGAGGATAGAAAAAAAAAAAAACATAAATCCAGACACAGTAAATGATAATATACAGTAAAAATGCACCTAGAAGTAGATAGAAGAAAACAGATACTTTAGTTAGGATGCCTCTAAAACATTGGCAGCTTCAAAGGGAATTCAATAAACTTTTACAATTGACTTTGTAACAACATTGTATTGTAAAAACTTATTTTCTTTATTTTATTGAATGATAAATATTGACCCAGATGCCTGTTTGGCCTTCACATCATGTTTTGGTTATTACCCTATCTCTCTCTTCTGCCTTCTCTGTCTAGATTGAAAAGATCCTCAAGTGACTATTACAATCTACAATCTAAAATATCATACTGTGCAAATATAAAATCTCATCATTTCATCCACAAGTCTTATCTCTTTGGGATCTCATTCATTTTTAGCTTAGGATACAGTGATAAATATCACTCAGACTCAGATAAACCTCATAATTAGTAGGGTAAGATGTGTTTTAAACGTAATCTGGTTTTGGCAACTCAAGAGTTAAAGATTCATTTGCACTGCATTTTACCTTCATTTTATGTTTTAAAAACAAGGATGAAAATGATTGTGTTCCTTAAAAACATCAGCCTGTTGCGGCACAAATAATGTTTTCTTTTCTCCCACATCAATAACATGATAATCTCTTTCCTGCTGTGTTGCTACTTCTGAGCGGAGGGGTTGAAATGGTCTGCATTCCCCCCAGCTGTTCCCTTTGTGTCCCTTCACCATTCAGCGTGACACAGAAACAAAATTAAGAGCCCAGACACAGAGCATCCAGATGAAAACAGACAGCCGATAAAATACTTTAATCACAATAAAAGCCTACGCTGAGTATTGCATGTATAATGTATAACAGTTATGTGACAGTGCTAACTGCATTGTACATTTGGTCAGAATATTGTTTGGCTCTTTTTAGAAAATTGTTTGTCATACAAACAGTTCTATTGTAATTGGCACATGCATAACATATGTAATCTAAAAAGCATACCATTTTCAAGGAGCACTACTTTTTTATTTTTTTTTATTCTCCCTTTAAAAGGGAACTAAAATGAAAATTTAATATAAGCTTCACATCAGTGGCGTAACTAGATGTTACTGGGCCCCACAGCAAATTAATTTTAGGGCCCCCAACATATTCAGTGTTTGTCCTGTTTTACCAATATATGTTCAAATTGCTCATCAATGAGAGCCTCATGGGGCCCCCTGTACCTCCTGGGCCCCCCTGCAGCCGCAGGGTCTGCTTCCTCTGTAGTTACGCCCCTGCTTCACATACTTATATTGCATAGTCTGCATAATTTCTGAAATAATCAAGTTTATGTTCACTATTCCTCTCTCAGCATCTTTTTCTCTTCATTTTGTCTTCAGGCTGCAGTTGGGTGTCAGACAGTCAATGACAGTTAGATCCAATAAATCTAATAGGGTTGGCTCCTTTCCTAGCAGATGCATTAGAGTTCACTCAAATACCTTATTCCAGTACAAACAAAATCTAGCAAAATAACTGCCTTTTGCACAAATCCTGCATGTAGAGAAATGATATTTGGTGATTTAATACATCTTCTAGGCAAAAGGAGCCCCCCTATAAGATATAATGCATCTAACTGTCAATGGGGTATATTTATCAAAGAGTAGTTAGAGATTACTGCAGTCCGCAGGAATGATATACCGCCTCTCTCCAGTCATTTCTATGTTTTTTTAAGGCGTATTTATAGAAGGGTGAAAGTGACTGTAGGGAGGCAGTAGCTTGTGAGCTAACATTTAAATAAAACACAACACTCCCTTTTCATGGGTGGAGGTCGGCCACAGCTTTTATTAAAACCATATTTGCGAAAAACCGATAACCCTGCCCTTGCCATGTTATACAAAGCCCAGGTTACCACAGATGCCAGCCACCGTAGCCGCCGTAGGCATGTAAAGGGAAAAACCTACTGGCCATACCCAAATACCCATACCCAAATGCCAAGGACCAAAAACGGCTGTGACAATAATAATAATATTTGTTATATAAAACATTTTTAACAATATGGAAACCAATCCATTGAAAACTTTTTTAACACATAAATGTAACAATTTAAGTGTTACAGTGCAACGGGTGGGAGTGGTGGGATAATCGGCTGCTATTAGGGGAGACAAGCCTGCACAACGCTCCAGGTGCCTGTGACAGCACAATAGGAGGCGGGTAAGCAGCTTCCCCTTTTTATAACAGCCCAACCAATCCTTCCACCCCTTGTAGCCAGCCCCAGGGTTCCCTCTGCTCCCAGTACCTCCCCACAGTCCCGGGCACCATTCGTTACCCACTTTGGTGCCTTGCAGCAAGTTCACCATTTGATAAATATGCCTTTAAAAATCCTATAGAAATTAATGGAGAGGAGGTATTTCACATTAGTTGACTGTGGCGATCTCTAACTTCACTCTTTGATAAATATACCCCAATAAATATCTGACACCAAACTCCTGTATGAAGACACAATGAAGAGAAGCAGATGTTGAGAGAGGGATAGTGAAGATAAACTTAATTATTTCTGAAACAGTACAGAATTTTAATAGATTATACTTAGAAAACGTCTTATTTTAATAAGCTAATATTAAATTTTTCCTTTTTGTGATAGATCCCCCTTTAAGCAGCCCTAAAAAATTCTTTGAACATTCATTGTTCCCACTAACCTGTGTGTTTTTGCTCCTGCACACAAATTATGACACCGGGTACACATAGTCTACATGTTAAAAGGCACAAATTATCATAAGCAAACGGCTATGTACAAAATCCAGTTTTATATCACCAAAAAACTCCAAATGTTCAGGTCACTAAATGTGCCCCGTTCCACTGCACTGAGCGGTGATTTAATAAGTGAGCGTTGTTTTTGTTTTGTCACTTCATCTAGACAGTAAATTAAGAAAATTTGCATCCCAGAAGAGTTTCATTTGCATAAGCGTTTGGGGAGTTTGTTATTATCTAAAGGTGAATATTCAAAAAACGTTCAGTAGCTGCATCTCAGGGGAGAAAATAGTCAACGTAAGATGTTCAGCAGAAGAATACAATTAATCTGCTAAAATGAAAAATAGAATTTAAGAAAACAAATATCTATTAGCATTACTGAATAAAGATTGACAAAAACACAGAGGAGAACCTGAAGAAAAGTGGTGCAATACTCCCCTTAAAAATGTTAATTGGGCAAACTTTGCCCCTTATAAAGTGTGTAATTCATTATTTTATATTTTTAAAGTTGTTCTCTTCTTAACTGTCTTGAAATTATTATGTACTGGGAAGCTATATGATTAACAGTTTGGTATCTTCCACCAGTAAGTTTGTTGCTGCTTTGCACAGAGGTTAGAATAAATTAGAATTCTAGGTAGCAAACTGGCAAATAAGGGTCAGTGTTGATATCTGTAAGGATATGCACAATAAAACCTATACATGCTAGTTATACACTAAATGGAGGTGTGTTGCTACTGCCTTAATTGAGAAGAATTTAATGTTTTTTTGTGGATAACAGACTGTGCAACTGTAGGTATTAAAGAAAAGTGTTTTCTAAAGAAAATACTATATTGCCTAAAAATAGCATTGACTTTCAGAGACAAAACAGCTTCAACTATGCAAAGCAGTTTTGGGCCCTGGTCCTTAAGAGGGATATTAATGAGTGGGAATTTGTGCAGACATAAAATGAATCAGTAAAAGGAATGAAACAATTTAACTATGAGGAAAGGCTGTTGGGAGTTAGTATCCAGGGAGACAGCCACTATTCCACAGTGTAAAAACACCAGTATTACAAATACCAGGACTGGATCAATAAAACAACAATGACCTGAATAGCTGATATTTATGAAGATGTGCTTTAGCGAACTGTGTGCTCTCCACTCTATTTCCCCAACATAATTCTGCAATGTGGTTTATTTAGAGCTTTCTTTCAGAACATAATTCTAGCTCCCACCACTATAATAAGAGGACATTCATTGAAAATATCATGATGTCATGTGTATGATGACGAAAACTCTTCTGTAGTGTGGGAACTATAAATAAAAAAGTACACTGCTTTGTTCATTATGTTTTGCCTATATTAAACTGGAAGTTTGGAGAGTTTACATTAATAATCATCCACATTTATTTAACGTCCTTCATGGAAATAAGTCGTCTTTAGTGGTAATATTACCCACATTTATAGACTATGTGCATTTTACACTAACCTTCCTCCCTTCTAGGCAATGTAGGAATCTCTTTTAAGGCACTGCTTAAAATGGGAATGGCATGCATCATCAAACTTACACATGGGCTTGATGTTAAAGTAACATTATACAGGAAAATCAGAAATCATTGAAATGCTTGCTTTATCTCTCTGCATACCTGTGAGAGATGAGAGGGTTAATCGGATTCTGTGCAATTTGTTTTTTCTGAAGTGTGGCAATCAGTACTAATCAAGCAAAATTTGGAGACTCAATCAGAACTTGATTGCCGTACACTCAAGAAAAAAAAAAAGACAAATCTAAATTACGAAAGAGGCAGCAAGATCCATTGTGAATGTCATTATATCCAAAAACATTAAGAGCAAAATAAGGTCTCTAAATCCCTAATCTCAGTATTACAGACATTTCTAAAATATTAGGCAGTCTGCAGTTACTACACAAAAGATACATTAAGCGGCTACAAGTAATTTAGTCATAACAGTACCCATATCAGTGTTCCACTGCCCACATGTCAACTCATGTTTTTCTATAGGAAAAGGCAATTTAGGCCACTTTGCACCTCTACAGTCAAAACACTATGTGAGCCTTAGCCCTAATACTATAAGGTATCATGATTATAAAGTGGGAGAGAAACTAATAGCAGAGCAAATATGTAAGGAACGTTAAAGAGAAGAGAGGTTTATTTTACCAAACTGTGCTGGTTTTTGGTCAATGGCTCCTGTTATATAGCAACCAATTCCAAACTGCTAATTCTGAATTCTTCTTAAATAGAAATATCCACCCGGTAGCTCCCTGCTGGTCCTAAACATGCTGTAAAATTAAGTTCAACAGCAGTTGGAGGATAGGTATTGGACCTATTTTCCAGAATGCTCGGGACCTGGGGATTTCCAGATAACGGATCTTTCGGCAATTTGGATCTTCAGAGGATGGAAAAGTCAGAAAATCCGGCATCTCAGACCTACAGACCGGTCGAGGTTGCATATAAGTCAATGGGAGAAGCCCCAATGATTTTTTGATGTGCGCTATGTGCAATACCCCTAAATTTTCAGGCAAAAATCTGAGTTTCCAGGTGAAAAATCCAGAAAAATCCAGAAAATTGGATGAAAAATACAAAAAAATTGTGAAAAAACAGATTTTTTTCCTGCAAAGCAAATTTTCAGGAAAATGGAATAATAAATAAGAGCAAAAAACCAGAGCAGATTTGATCGAGTTTGTAGCAGAACATATTGAGATGGATTCGGACTTTGATAAATAAACCCCTTAGAGTATGTATATGTATTTATTGTCTTGTTTGAGGAATTAGTAGAGAAAAAGTTATTGATTCATGTATCCGTATCCATTTATTTTTGGTGTCTGCTCTCATGTCTAGATTAATAAACCTATAAGCAAGTGACTGTTCCAGCTGTCCCAACGCACTTCAGATTAAGAACTAGGGAAGGTAACATCTGTTCTATAACTATGCAAGCAGACATTTTATTTGAGGAATTGATAGTCGAAACAAGCCAAGTCATGTTTATCCTGACAGTTCTGCCCTATTTAATAAACAAGTTAATCCAATGCTTCTCTTACAAAATCTGCAGTAATGTTGTTACAATTCTATTGAGCATTAACAGTTTTATAGACATCTACAGTTTCAAGGTGATGGGAATAGCAAATTGTTTTGTATCTCCAAAGCCATGCACTATTTGCTATTTTCAGATGAGATTCCAACAATGTTTATTTCATAAATGCAATTTCCCATTCATTATTTGCTGTATCAGCATGGCTAACAAAATGTCATGCCATTTTGTCCTTGCTTTGGTTATTGTTATGAATGCATACACAATAAATACTGGGGTTTGTTTTTACTCTTATGCAACTATGTAACACAGGGCTGATTTTGCTTGTTTTTATTCTTTGACTGCCAAGAATGTGGATCTGATTTATTGCAGATCAACCTAGAGAATTCAGAAGGATTCCAGCAATTCAGTCTATTTTATTGTCTAACATATTTATCAAATTGACTTATTTATCAAACCTAGTACATGTGTTTTTTTTTATTTAAAAAAAATGATTTAAGCAGTCAAACTTCATTTAGTCCTTTTCAGTGGTAGTGCCCACGGTATAGCACCAAGTACTATCACCTGATCCTTGCTTCCTGATGCACATTACCCATGGGGGGAAATAAAGCGAAAAATTATGTTCTTGATGGAACAATTCATTCTACCATTTAAAATGTTATTCTTGAACCGATAAGTCAATTTATTTGTTGTAATATTGGTACATAGGCAGCCTCAGGTCATTTTGCCTGGTGATGTGCTTTTAGAAAGAGCCAGAACTTTAGGATGCAACTACTTTCAGACGGGCTATTATTTATCCAACTCAATGTAACTGGAGGCAGGGCAGCCATCAGGGGGGGACAGGGGGGAGAGTTGTAGGGGGCCCCGGCCACGCCACACTTACTTGATGCCCCCTATCTTTCTGAGAGCTGCTGACTTCGGGAAGGCATGGGCGTTTAAGGGGCCCTGGCCATCAATTTTCTTATAATGTGGGGGGGGGCCCTGGCCACCAATTTTGGCCACCAATTTTTTTTTCTCATGTGGGGTCCTAGCCACCAATATTTTTTAATGGGGGGGGCCTGGCCACAAATGTTTTTTTATGGGGGCCCTGACCACCAATATCTTTTTATTTTTTATTAACATGTGGGAACCCTAGCCACCAATATTTTTTTTATTTTACTGTGTGGTAGGGAGGGCGGACCTGTAGGTGGTGCTTGTGGTGGGCGCAGCCCAGGGGGCCCAGGAAATTTTGTCGTATGGGGCCCTGCGATTTCTGATGGCGGTCCTGACTGGAGGAGTCGCAGTGGGACTTGGATTTTTACTATTGAGTGCTATTCTCATATCTACCAGGGAGCTGTTATCTGGTTACCTTCCCATTGTTTTGTTGATGGGCTGCTGGGATGGAGGGGGTGATATCACTCTAATGTTCAGTGCACCAGCAAAGAGCGACAAAAGTCCCAAATGGGGGCATGAATTGTCAGATTTCCAAATTAAATATAAAAAAAACTGTTTGCTTTTTTTAAAAAAAATGGATTTCCATGCAGAAGTCTGCTGGAGCAGTACTATTAATTGATTTATTTTATAGAATCCCTTTAAGTTCCACCTCTACATAGCATCTGAATTATACAAATAAATTTCAATCAAACTGGTATAATACTTGTTGAAGACTGTACCTCCATCCCTAAAGTGTTTATGTTTCCGATTCATATGAATTCCATACTCAGTGTGGGCACAGGGGAGGTAGTTGATCATGCTGTGACACAATGAGTTATAATGGTGAGAAGTGTATAACATTGCAAAAATAAGGCACAAAATGGGGAGAACATACATTATAATACAGGCAGAGGCCACAGAAAAAAAGAAGTGATTTAATAAAAAACAGGACCTTGGGGAAAAGGCAATAAGGCTATAAATGTATAAACTCAGTTATACAATTTAACACAAAGAATGAGTGCAGGAGCTGGAATAATGATGCACAAACTACTTGGCAATTTGTCTTCAGTTTACTGAAGAGGGCACCTACTCTGATGAAACAGCAACACTTTCATGCCCCCATTGGGTCTCAGTTTGGCCTCTAGTGAGGTATGGGCACCAATAACTATTCCTTCTGAGGCCTCCATAGCTCCTCTGCAACTGTGTAGTCCACAATGCCAGCAGTTCTCTTTGAACCAATAGATTCTCTTCAGATGTCTCCCTGATATTTAAATATCTCAGCCTGCCACTGTCATTCAAAGTGGTTTCCGCTCCATATCTTCCACCTTTTTTTACTGAGACACCCTGACCTGGAAGTTACTTTTAGGGCTATTCCACACGGGGAGATAGCGACGCGTTTGCGGTCGCGGCGACAAAGCGCCGCGACCGGCGCAGGCGACAGTTTTGTATGGGCGCCTATGTAAAAACGCCTGTGCTAACCACACGAGGCGATGCGCTTTTCAACAGTCGCCTGAAAAAGCCTGGCGAGGCATTTTCAGGCGACTGTTGAAAAGCGCATCGCCTCGTGTGGTTAGCACAGGCGTTTTTACATAGGCGCCCATACAAAACTGTCGCCTGCGCCGGTCGCGGCGACTGGCGCGGCGCTTTGTCGCCGCGACCGCAAACGCGTGGCTATCTCCCCGTGTGGACTAGCCCTTAAGGAAAAGTCGTCTGCCTCACTAGTGATAAGCAAATCTGTCTCTATCGGCATTGTGTTGCTGGCAATCCATACCTGGCAAAAAAATCTTGCTCATCCCAATGCATCACAATAGGGCACATTAACCAATCAGTGTTTACAAAGACCACAACCAATTACAGTAGACATAAATCAGATAACAGGAATGGATAAAAAACAACAACAAATATAAAAGAGTTGCCAACAAAAGGTGAATAGCAAAATGTGTGGGCACACAACCAGTTATAATTACCTGTATAATTACACATTTATAAAGGAACTATGATACCATGGAAATGGATTGGTAAGAATTGTAGTGGAGATAATCCAGAGACAAACTGAAAATCTGATAAGAGGACAGAGAGACAGAAACTATAAAAGCAAATAATAAAAACAGGGATCTCCAACATGCACCTATCTAGTTTTACTGTCAGTGCGAGATATTTTCTTCCTGCAGAACCTTGTCAAATAACATATGCTCTATAAATGTCAGAGTATCAGGCATTACCATAGAAATTGGCTGTGACCTAATTGCACACAATGCCAAGCCAAAATACAGAGACACCAAGAAAATGTTACAGCTTTCAAAAAAAATTTCTTTCCTAGATGGGTATCTCGCTGTGGAACAAGTATGCACTGTGGTAAAATGAACCACGCCGTGCTTTCGTGTCAGTTTATTCACGTCAAATCCTTGTTTATGAAAGTTACAGGAAAAAGTACAAAATATATGGGGAAAAACATTTTGAAGGTGACTGAGACAATACTGTATAAAATTACAATCAATAAACTGAAATATATGCAAGGCTTGACAATGCCTAAAGGTACATCAGTGGACACCACAGACAATACTGATTTCACAGGGACTTTTGCATTTCCAGCAAACATTTAAAACCAAAATTGTTTTCCATATGGCTTTCAAATGCCATTGCCAACAGTGTAGAATATTGAACTCAGAACCACAATATGACAACAGCTTTGAGCTACCGCTTAATTTAGAAGAACAACACATCAAATTGTTCTTGTTTCTGTTCTGATTTCATATTTAACTGGATCACAACTCTTGAAGCCTTACAAGGTCCCAGCATGTAAATATATGCAGTCCAAAATACATGTCACTATTTTCATCCTCCTGGATGTATCTTCTTATTTGATCCAGTTAACCAGTCCTTTATAATGCAAATAGTTCATTCCTATGGCATCCGAAACCAAGCTTCATGCTGGTTCTCTTTCTACATTTCTCTTTACAATATAGCAAAGGTCTGTCCTGTGTCTCTCAAGCTATAACATTTTTCCATGTCCTTATTCCAGACCAATTCCCCCATGCATGTAAAACCTTTGGTCAGCCCCCCCCCCTTACCTCACAAGGTTACAAATATTCAGATAGAAATGTCTTGGACATCAAATATGTGTTCACCCCTCTGCACTATAAATAACTTTCAAACTTGTATATTTGCAAATGGACAGTCAACCCATATCAAACTGGCATTCAGTCTAGATCCCCCAGCAATTGCTTCAAGCCCCCGATACTTTGGGAACTACTGCCTAGACTATTGCAACCCACTACTAACAGGCCTTCCTCTCTCCCATGTCTCTCCCTTCTCTGTTGCAGCCCTATGGATACTTAGGGGTAACATTTCCAGCTGTTCTCAAGAGCACCGCTGTATGCAACTGCTCACCTCAGCTGGTGTAAGGACTCACCCTGGTGGTCTAGTGGTCGGCGCAGACGCCTACCGCGTGCATCTTTTTCCATTTGCGCCAGTCTCCCCTATGGTGCATGCAGTGTGCACTTCCGAGATTTACTTGGGTGTTATTTCTTCGTGAATCCTGCTGTTTATACTGGTTTTGACCCTTGCCTGTTTGCCTGACTATTCTGAACTCTGTATACTGACCATTGCTTGCCTGATTATTCTGAACTCTCCAATCTGACCCTTACCTGTCTGCTGACTATTCTAGGTTCTCCAATCCTGATCCTGAGCCTGTCTGACAATTCCTTGAATTTTGCCTGCACCGACCCAGCCTGTCTGACTATTCTTGTACTCTGCTTGTGCTGGCCCAGTCTGCCTGATCACGCTTGTCTGTCTGGCCTGTCTACCATCCAGTATCCTTCGTGAAATGATCGTGCCCTTTTGCTCGTCCAGAACCTTTTGCTTTGCTCCTCTCTTATTAAGACCTGGCGATATACAATTAGCGGAGGGCTCCTCCTGAAGTGAAAGACAGCTGTTTTAGGCAGAAGCAAGAGCCGAGACCAGGGAGCCTAGCACTGGTTCTGGATTTAGGGTGCCAAACGTGACAGCTGGGCTGTCACAGACATATTGAAGGAAGAGTCTCCAGACTGGGCTATAGCACATTCCCTTTCACAAAGTAACCTGGGTGTCAGTGGTTCTTAACAGAATTAACAGAAGAGAAGTTATTGACTTTGAACACAGAATATTCAAAGCATATAATTACAACACACACACAAAGTTCCCAGTGGGTACAACCAAAAATATATGGACTCTCAAATGAGGGATGTAGAGAGGTACAGAGAATTCAAGGGCTTTGAATTCAATCCAATGTCTACTGCCATTTCCCATATTTTCTTTTTTGCTACTCCTTATCATTACTGTATTCCACTAGTCCTCCATAAGGATATATGAGTCAGTGCCATAATCATTGTTAAAGGTTGCATTTATTACCTTTCTATTTATGTTTACCTTTCTATTTAGGTTACCCATCCATTTTTAATTGTGGGCTGCACTCCTTATAAGGGTAATGTTATAAAATATGCACAGTTTGCCCTAGTCTAGCAATCAATAGAAACCATATGTTTGCACTTAAACACGTGAACAGTATATGCTGCCTGTTGACTGGTTGGTGATTAGACCTGTAGCAAATGTTGCATGTTTTATTGCATTATTCTGTCTTTTCTGCAGCTCATGCACAACACTGCTGTCCTTTTACAAGACAATTCAAACTGTCTTTTTCTACCATGCATACTCCAATCATTGGTTGTCCTTTTCAAGAACAAGAAATGCATTTGGTTCTTTTTTTCCCTAATGTAACTTTGCGGACTACTTCACCTATGCAATCACACCATACATTCTGTTTCCTCACCTTCTTCTGCCCTCTACGTTGTCACATCAGTTCTGCTTCCTTTCCCCACAACTACAGCTGTCCCTGACCTTATGCCTCCCTCATCTGTTTAAATCTCTAACTTCTGTTCTTAGTTCTCAGGTGATCTCAAGAATGGCTTTGCGAGAATAAAGTATTGTCACAAATAAATGAATAAAGGGCTGTAATGCAGTAGATTAAAAATAGATCCATTAAGATCATTTTTCTTTTGCAATTGAAGGTACCCTGGAAACTTTGTTGTGATAAGCAAATAAAGATTAAATGATAAATATACAAAATCTAAGCATTTTACAGATCTTGAAAATAAATCATGCTTTCCCAAATCCCCTGAATACATAACAATTGTAGACAACAATCAAGGGCATTTTCTGACACTCCATTTATTTAGTTCTCAGTAATATGTTTGAGATCATACAGTAAAAATCATTATATAAATCAGTTCATGAATTGAAAATACAAGCATTGAGATGCCTAATCCAGAAAGCTATGAATTAAAAGAAGGCCAACACCTATAGACAATTTTAATCAAATAATTCAATACTTTAGAAATTATTTCTGTAAGAATAATAATAAAACAGTGGCATGAACTTGGTCGTTACTTATAAATTCATAATAAATAATAATCTTTAGATACAAATAAACAATAATCCTTATTGGAGGTAAAACAATCCTATTGAGTTTATTTCATGTTTAAATTATTTTTTAGTAGAATAAAAAATCGAAATCTAAATTACTGAAAATTCCCTTATGTGGAAAACCACAGGTCTCAAGCATTCTATATAATAAATCCCATACTTATATTGGACTCTCTAGTATAACATATTCCAGTATATTTTTTAACACAATCATTAAGGGAGTTGTTTATTAAATAGCTTTTATTTTTATTATTAAATAGCTTTTTGGGGCAAAACTCAAATTTTTATGGAAAAAACTAAATTTTTTTAAGATTTATTATACCCCAATGCTGCAAAAAAATCAGAATCTGCCATCTCAGACCTGTCAAGGTCCTGTATATGTCAATGGGAGAAGCACCTATCTCAATTTTAATTAATTGTGGTCTGCCCTGGGTTTAGCCCGAAAATCCAACCTTTTTGGGCAAAAATTTTAAAAAAATCAAGCGATTCAGGGGAAAAAAGCGGAAAAATTCTAGAGATTAAATTGAGTTACTTTATTAATAAGATAAAATTGGGCATGGGATTATGGCTGAACTTTTTTTATTAATATTATGAGATAAATTCAGATTTTAGTAAATCCTTACTGAATGGAAAGTAAAGTGGGGGTATCTAACTAAGGCAATAAAAAGAACGTGTTGGGATGTGAACTAAATAGCATTGCAGATGTTATTTGTAATTCTTCAAGCTCAGCAGTAATTACTATCCAGTTAGGTAGTTCTAGCACTGCTGCCTTTAGAGCTGCCTTTAGAACACAAATACACAAATCCCACACAATTTTTAATTGTCTTAATCACAGGTCACCCAATCAGAAATGTTGACCTACAGTATGTACCCGAGTTTAATGCTTTCAGACTAAAAGACACTGGCAAGCTTGATCAACCTAGTTTACACCTCAGATGAATTACAGTATTATTTAATAAAATATACAAGTTGTAGCAACCTAACTTTTTTGAGTGTATCCCCTGCATTAACTTTCATCAAATCTTTTAAAATCTGACTTTGTTTTTATATTATCAATGCAGAGAACAAATGTTCTAAATGTACTATGTATTATTATTATTATATATCGCAATTAACATGTTCATGTTCTATTAGAATATTGCAATATATTTATTAGTTATTGTTTTTGATGAAGATGAGTCATCAAACTCTTCATTTAACCCTTTCCGTTGAGCTGTCTCAGTTTTCCTCAATAATTACCACCTTAGGAAGTAAGATGAACTTTTTCATGGTTTGAAAGCGGGCACAAGCTTTTACAGAGGGTACGGCATCCATTATGTGCAGTAATTGAGCATTTAATACTCCAGAGATGACTACACTTTGCATCTAGAGAAATTATCTTGGCTGATAATAGTTAGTCAGAGATGTAATTTCCTCTTAAAATCTCCCATTCCCTACAAAAGTTGAATGTTATGCCCAGAGGGGTCTCATCTGCAGTTTATAATTATTTCAGACTTTATGGTGACAGGTAAGGCTAACCTTTTTCTTTTTTTAATAAATGCACTTATCTCTGCCCACATGCTGATTTTTTTGCAAGTTGCAAAGCTACAAAAAATATGCAAATATGAAAAATTGCAAAATGCAATCACCCACAACAGAGGCAAAATAGTAAGATTAAGTAAAGTACCTAAAATCATCCTAATAAACATTGTCATTAAACTTGTTTACCAACCATCAAACTTTAGGCTTCACTTTCAGAATCAATATGTATATAGCTTAACTTCCTGGTAAAATCAGAAGTGGTTGTTCTGTTTCTAAGAAATCATGATTACTGCCACACAATCATCTGACATTAACTGGCTCATTGCCTGCCATGAGCACGTCCTACCTTTTCCATTAGTTTTGAAACCTTTACTCAGGACTTCATGCTGATTAAACTGTTACGTATTCTATTAGGTGTTTTGGAAAAAGAGAGGAAACTGTTATTCTTATTCACTGTTATTCTCTTTCCATCGCTCTCCACATTCATGAATAGTGTGTGTCTGTGTGGAATGCTAGAAAGTTTACTGAAAATGAGGTGCAGTATCTACTGTATCAGTTAGCAGTAGGTGGTACACTGTACTAGTTAACGGACATTCAATTATTTGATGTCTTTTCTCTGGCTTTGCACCATAAAGGGGCTTCCAAACCAAAATTTGATAAAGAGGCCCACATAACACAGAAATCCCTAACATACCCATCACAGTTACCAGGGGTGCTTCGCCAATGAGGCGGGTTGAGGCTGTCGTCTCAGACGGCAGCGCCCCGCTAGGTACCAGGGGCAGCAAAAATGCTGCTCCTGGTACTTTAAGAGCGAATTTCCGGTGGAGGGGGGGGCAGCAACAACTGCAGCTGCCTCAGGCGGTGGAGGGGCCAGGATCGCCCCTGACAGTTACCTGTTACTTCAAAAAGTAAGAATAAATGGCATTGTCTATGCCGAAATCCAGCTGTTCAACAGTTCTTCTCTTTCTGCATCATTTGAAATTCTGGCAGGGAAGGGAGGACTAAAACACTTCACTTATACTTAAATAAAATTATACTTTAACTTAGCCTTTTGAGTGCTCCCGCAACCGACTATTATTGTATATTGTATTATAGCATGAAGCTGTGGCTGAGCTTCATATGTGGTTTTCTAATAGAACCCCATACCCACCCCTTTAAACTAATGGTGGTCCTATGTTTTTAACTGCACCAAGTAACACTTTTGAATCCATTCACCTTCACTACACCTATTACTACACCTAATTTAGTTTGTCCTTTATTTACTTTAACTCACACCTATATTCTTACCTACTTATGCCTATACCGACACATATATATATACTATTTTCATGTGTGCACCTATACATATAATTTTACTTTGCCTTCACTATTTTTATATTTTTTTAAAAATGGGCGTTGGTTTGGGCAATCACTCTCTCTTGAAAGCCGCAAGTCATCGACGGGGGAGAATTTAGCCTTCAGACTGAAACCAAGGTTCAGCAGACTTTTATTTCAATCAATTCTACTATGCAGAGAGGCACTAGATCCTTTATACTATGACCAGAGGTAACAAGTTAGGGACCACCATGTGGGGTTTACCTTGGCGTAGTATGGTGGCTTATCAACTTTATAATCATAACTTTGTAACAAAAAACCCTGTTTTGTAAACATATGCACTTGCATTTATACTGAATTATTTATGAAACAGGGGACCAGTGAATGTGCATTGAAAAATAGCACTTCCCTTATACTTAAATATTAATTATACTTTAACTTAGCCTTTTGAGTGCTCCCACAACCCCCTATTATTGTATACTAAAACACTGATGTTACAAATTGTAACAACTTCTCCACAGCTTACAGGAAACATGCAGGAACTACATAACCCATAATGCATTGCACTGTGATGTTCCTTTCCTTATTGAAATCATATGTGCAGGGAATTGTGGGGTTTGGAGGATGCAGGCTGAGGACAAATGGCTGCTGATACAAAGTAATAGTAGTCAGCCAGCTCAGCAAACTAGTCAGAGAGATCAGCAGGAGAGCAGGGGGCTAGGCTTAGGGACCTGTTCCAAACCATTAAAAATCATGAAAAGTCTTGACATTCAGAGTCCAAACAAAGCAGAACATCTGCCTTTTGCCCAATGTGATTTTTTGAAATGTAAATTTGCCACCCTTGTTTCCATCATTGTTTCAATGTCAGTGACAGGTAGAATAAATGGATATAAAATATGTTGTATATACTATCTTTTATTTTTAAATAACCTACATTGTAACATAAAATGGATTTGCTAATGTTGGGTGGTAACACTTGAGATAATATTTCTCGGTGAGCCGTATACTGATACTGCCATTGGGGAAAATTGCTGGACTATTTGCAAACCTAGAGGTAATACCTTGTGTAGAAGAGATAGAGTACATAGCTTAGATAGAGTACATGTAGAGGTCTGGAAGCTGCCCTTGTTTTCTTGAAAAATCTGTTTTTCGTTTGTGGTTTTAGAGGGTTTCGGAGAACTGTTTGTTCTTTGTTGTTCATTCATGGATAATAGAGGCTTTCAGATTTTATTTTGGATCACTCAGATGCTATTTTCATTTGTGCTTTTTAGAATTGGATTTTTTAATAACCTTCATGACAGTCTTGGTTTTAGATAAAATTACTTTAACCAGTGGCATAACTACAGGAGGAGCTGGGTGTGCGATTGGACCAGGGCCTGCACCCCCTCAGGGCCCCCCCAGCAGAATGCGGCCCGCAGCAGCCAGCTGAGTCGGCTGCAGCCACAAAGAAAATCGGCACAGTGGGGGGTATCTGCTGCACGGCTCACAGCCAGGCCCGTCCTTACCTAGTGCAAGGTACCAAAGTGGGCAACGAATGGTGCCCCGGACTGTGGGGAGGTACTGGGAGCAGAGGGCACCCTGGGACTGGCTACATGGGGTGGAAGGATTGGTTGATGGCACTAAGGGGGGCTGTTATAAAAATGGGAAGCTGCTTACCCTCCTCCTCTTGTGCTTTCATGGACACCTGGAGCGCTCTGCAGGCTGGCAGCGTGTCTGGTCTCCCCTAATGGTGGCCGATTATCCCACCCCTCCCACCTGTTGCACTGTTACACTTAAATTGTTACATTTATTTGTTAATAAAGTTTCAATGGATTGGTTTCCATATTGTTAAGAATGTGTTATATAACAAATATTATTATTTTCACAGCTGTTGGCGGGTAATTGTTTTTTGGTCCTTGCCATTTGGGTATGGCCAGTAGGCTTTTCCCTTTACATGCCCACTGCGGATTTCAGTGGCTGGCATCTGTGGTAACCTGGGCTTGGTATAACATGGCAAGGACAGGGTTATCGGTTTTTGGCAAATATTGGTTTTAAAGTGGACCTGTCACCCAGACATAAAAAGCTGTATAATAAAAGTCTGTTTCAAATTAAATATGAAATCCAATTTTAATTTTTCATTAAAACATTCATAGCTGGTGTAAGCTCATTTAAAAATCTTAGCTGTCAATCAAATATTGTCTGCCCCTCCTCTATGCCTTAGGCTTAGAGGTGGGGCAGACAATTACTTTCACTTTCCATTCAGCACTTCCTAGATGTCGCTGCTCTCCATACATTCCCCCATTCTCTTCACCATTTAATTGTGTAACCAGTGCATGGGGATGGATATCAGGTCCCCCATTCTGGTGCACAAACAAGATTCTGAGATGATGCAAGACTTGCCTTAATAACAGTGTCCACAAAATGGCTCCTGCCTGTCTGCTATAATTATGAATTCCCAGACTGATGGAAACAAGATTCAAATAATTTATATAGTGTAATCAAAGTTCGCTTTACTTCACTGATAAAATAGGATTTTGAATATTTGTTTTGGGTGACGGGTCCCCTTTAATAAAAGCTGGCAGGCCTCCACCCACGAAAAGTGAAAACTGAGTTTTGTGTTTTATTTAAATGTATTTTATTTAAATGTTAGCTCACAAGCGACTGCCTCCCCACAGTCTTACGTTACTGACTTTAACCGTGGTTTCAAAAAGCTTTAATACCACTAAAATCCACCTTTTAAAAATGGCCCTCTAAGTGATGTAGATAATGTATGATAATGTGCCTCTTGTTTCAGACAAGGCAAGATTATCTGCAGAATCCTATCTGGCACTGCTGAGTAATATATCTGAGGCTTGTGAGCAGGGCCGCCATCAGGGGGGGACAGGGGGGACAAGCGTACCGGGCCCGGGCATGAAGGGGGGCCCGGCAGCGCTGCATTTTTTTGAAGATCCGGGCCCCCCTTACGAGCGCCCGAGCCGTACGTCTTGCCTCTTCAGTGCCGAATGCGGAAGTGCCGAAAAGCCGAAGCCGATGCGACGAAAAGACCCGAAGTCACGGAAAAAGCCAAAGTCACGAAGCGCCGAAAAGACCCGAAGTCACGAAAACAGCCGAAGCCGAAGTCCTGAAGCAGCGCAAAGACCCGAAGTCACGAAAACAGCCGAAGCCGAAGTCCTGAAGCGGTGAAAAGACCCGAAGTCACGAAAGGAGGCGAAGTTGAAGTACTGAAGCCATGAGTTCAATTCTACTGAACACCAGTTTGTGTTTTTTTTTTTTTTTAATCCCCTGGCCACCAATGTATTATTTTAATATTCTATAGGCCCCTGCCACCAATCTTTTTTTTAAAACTTTTGTTTTTGGGGCCCCAATTTTTTTTTTAACTCGTAAGGGGCCCCTTGCCACCATTGTTTTTTTTTGGTTTTTTTTTTTAAAAAAAAAATTAATTTTCTTTTTGGTGGCCCCAAATTTTTTTAACTTGTAAGGGGGCCCCTGCCACCAGTTTTTTTTTTTTTTTTCCAAAAAAAATTATTTTTTTTTAAATTTTTTTTGGGGCCCCAATTTGTTTTTAACTTGTAAGGGGGCCCCTGCCACCATTTTTTTTTTTTCAAAAAAATTTTTTTTGTCCAAATTTTTTTTTTGGGGCCCCAATTTGTTTTTAACTTATAAGGGGGCCCCTGCCGCCAATGTTTTTTTTTTTTTTCAAAAAAAAATTAATTTTTTTTCAAATTTTTTTTTGGGGCCCCAATTTGTTTTTAACTTAGAAGGGGGCCCCTGCCACCAATGTTTGTTTATTTTTTAGTTTTTTTTACATTTTTTTTTGTTGGGGCCCCAAGTTTTTTTTAACAGGGGGCCCCTGCCACCAATGTTTTTAAAAAAAAAAAATTTTAATTTTTTTTTTTTTGGGGCCCCAATTTTTTTTATAAGGGGGCCCTGACCATCAATAGCTTTTTACAACTTGTGTGGGGGGGGGTTACTTTTTTAGCGCTGATGTCTGTGTGGTCTTTTAACTGCGATGTGGGCGGGATATGGGGCGGAGCTTGGTCGTCAGTGTGGGCGGGGCCCAGGGGGCCCCAAAAATTTTGTTGTACGGGGCCCCGTGATTTCTAATGGCGGCCCTGCTTGTGAGTACAGCAGGAATGACCAACTACCTCATCTCCTTGTTATCAAATTATCCCATGTGTAATGTAAGTAATATGGTATGACAAATAGCAGAGCAAAGTACAAAACATGTCTAAAATCACACTGTTTTATGATTACAGTTTTGTAATTTCAAGTTTGTTTTATCCAGTTTATTGATATCTGGTCTTGTCAGCTTACTTTTAAAGGGATGAGGTGGATGAGGTGGAACAATAAGTGGCCCTAAAAAAAATGCTGAACACCACTAAAATAATCCTACCAAATACCCACTTAAAAGAACTAAAAAAAAAAACAAATTAAATACAATTCTATAAAGAAGTGTTTAAATATCTGTCCTACAGGATCAATTTTCTTTAAGTGTACATAGAAGGGCCTGGTCTTAAAATATGTATTGATAATAGTCAACTAGCCCCATGTTAAATTTCAAATTAAATATTAAAATATGTTTGCTCTTTGGAAAAATTAATTTCAGTGCAGGATTCTACTGTTGGAGTGCTACTAACTGATGCATGCTGTAAAAAACATGTTTCCCCATGACATAATGTCTTTAATTTATCTATTTGACATTTTATCTGATTTCCTAAGCTAGAAGACAACAACAGCAGCTTGGAGTCATGCAGAGGATGTGCAGGAATGTTGGCCACAGGGAGAGGGACTACCAATATTGGAAAGTCAGCTAATTAAGATAACAGAGCCATGAAATCTCACTGTTACAGGGAAACTAACTAATTTGTTGAAATTAAATTTTCCCATTGATACATCACAGTTTTCTGGAGTTTTAGCTGTTTAGTTTACAGGTACAAAAGTTATCCCACAGGGGTCCATGCAAAGAGTTAATATTTTATCCATCTTTTGCATACATAGGCAAATACCCATCAAATGATACACATCTCTGAGCTACCTGTAGTATCAATTAATATTGAACTAAAATCTGACACTTTAGAGATAATGAGATCAGCACAAAGTCACATTCAATTAGTTAGATCTCAAAACGCAGTGCAGGAACATGTTCAATTAACTGTTCACCAGTTTAGAGTTGGCATCATCTGTGCTGTCTCACTGCAGATACTGTGGCTGATTGCTTTCTCCAGCCAAACTATGTCAGCGATCTATGAGTAAGTGCCCAAGGGTGTCTGAATTTCTTGGCACTTATTTACTAGCAAATTCAAACATTATCTTAAGTGCTCTTGTTTATGCTCCCTTTGTTTGAAACAGTTTCGGCAATACCTTTTGTATTAAGGCATATTAAGTTCAATGATTAAGTTCAGTGATTTTTATGAGCCCTAAAGCATTGTGCTCCACAGGCCCGGATTTTGGGCGTGGGCACCCCTAAAATCTTGGCTACAATGTCAAAATGTAGACCGTGGACCAACTCCTAAAGTCACTCAATCTTCAAGTTCCCCAGTATACTGACTATATCGCTGAAAGCTGCCATTATTGTTGTAAAGCACTTTGATTCTCTCAAATCCCCTCAGGAGAAAGCACTATAAATGATTTTTATTTAGCTCTTCTATCTTTCTTCCCTTTCTGCTTTTTTCTTAGCTGAGTGACTAAGAGAGCAGACAATTGCTGTTAATAAAAATGGATTTTGTTGTGCTGGGCTTATAAGTGAAGTATCAGTGATTCTTGTAGTGAATCTAGTCATTTTCAAACCTTTATTAATGGCATTGTAAGGTGACTTTATTAGCAATAAACTGAAACATTTTGTGAAGTTGCTTAATTTAAACTAGGCATTTACCACTGCAGCAAGATATATGCATAAATACAAACTGGGCAGAGTAAAAGGGAATAAAGAGCATGCTGTGGATGAAGATGAGAGCATTGTCATAAGAAAGATTAAAGGGAAAATATACTCCCATATCTGGCAAAAATTGTATGGACTGGGATGGCAGGATATATGGTTTTGTTTGCACAAACCAGTCAACTTTCCTAATTAAGCCCCCTATATAATTACTTCTTATCTGTAAACCTGAAACACAAACTGCATAATGGGGAAGGAATGGAGTGGTTTACTATAATTTATAATATTATATTATTATTTATAACAAACACTTCTGATTAGAGGGGGGAGGGAGTTAATACAATAGTAAAAATGAAGCAATGATCCACTAGAGATTTATAAAAACGAATCAGAAAATATGGATCCTTTTAAAGGCAGAATACATTAAATATGTCAGATTTATATTGCAACCATTTTTTCACCCTGGTAGTGCAGAGTCACTGATTACAGAGGAGAAGCTAGAAAAACAAATTGACATTCCACAGCAAGCCCTATGTATAATGAGCTACTGCTAACAAAGTCTAACAAAGGCTGCAGCTTAGGGTTTGTTTGTATAGAGCTCATTATTTACACGTGAAAATCACAATGTTTACATGTGCAAGTGTGGTTGCATAAAATGGACACATATGTTGAGCATCTTGATGCACACCATTAATTACACTTGCATCCAATCCAAAGTGTGTTTATTCAGTCAACTCTGATGAAGTAACACAATCCGCACTATGTTAGCTGTAACATAAACCTGATTTAAAAATAGCAATTTGCACACTGTGGTCATAAATGATCCTTCTTGTTTTTTTTGACACTTGTTAGGTCTTAATGACTAATTGGTGTCCACGCCTATAGATACTAGAATTACAATATATTCAGCAACCAATTGTAAATGTGATACAAGACCCCTCCATGTTTACACATATAACCACAGCACATCTGACTCTCATGGGCAAGTGGTGTAGATTTAAACAAAGGGCAGTTCCTTCAAACCTTTTGGTATACTTGTAGGGGATCAGACAAATCCTTCCCCTGTTTTTCTGTGACATCATCACAGTTACAGGCTGGAGAGCCAACCGATTGGCTGGACGCCCCAGTGCATGCTTGGGAGAGGGGGAGTGCCTGACTTTGGAGCCAAATGTACAGGGTTTCTGACAGAGCTTAAGAAGGGATCACTGCTGCAGCTGCCAGAGAGATCCAGATCTGTGGAGAGTGACACTGCTGCTTGATAGGACTTTCCAGGAAGAAGGAGAAGGAAAGGGGTTGTGTTTTGCTCTGCTTTGAGAAAGTACTTGAGCATCAGGGAGAGCCAGTTTCTATCTCCTGCCTGTGGATACTTTGGCTTAGTGGATATACTGTTGACAGTGATGTTATAAGGCAACTGGCATTCACTTTTCATATACGTATAGCTCTCTGGTTTGAAATTTTAGCATCTATCTGGTTACTACAGTCACATTTACCCTAGTATCTAGGCATTGGTTTAAATGACAGACTAGAACCAGTGTTTAAGGGCTCTTACACATGAGCGTTCCGACCTGCGCTCCCCTGCGTTCCGTTTTTTGGCGTTCAGCCGCAGGGGAGCGCAGGAATAGACGCAAGTCATTATTTGAAATGGGGCTGTACTCACTCAGGCGCGTGTAGGCGCCGAACGCAGGTTCAGACGCAACATGCTGCATTTTTCCTGCGTTCGGCGCCTACACGCGCCTGAGTGAGTACAGCCCCATTTCAAATAATGACTTGCGTCTATTCCTGCGCTCCCCTGCGGCTGAACGCCAAAAAACAGAACGCAGGGGAGCGCAGGTCGGAACGCTCATGTGTAAGAGCCCTAATGTATTTAATTTCACTTGCAGTTTGTCCTTGAGAAGGTCCCAGAACAGGTGAAGTCATTTCACTATAAATTGTGGGAGCATGCTGCTTGATTGCAATGCATGTTGCTGACATTTAAAAAATAAAAGCTTCTGCACCCCTTCCCAATGGGCTTTCTCCATGTCCCAGACTTCTGTGTCTGGAACCACATTATATAATGTGGTTTAAAGTCATTTTATTATTAAAGTTGCTTATTTTAGACTACAGAAACCCTGCTTAGGATCTCTTAATAGTTAAAATCTAAATCAGTGGTACTCTGAGCTCCGTAATCAAGTATTTCACGCATACATCTTGATTACAGGAAGCACCTTAGATACTTGTTTATCAGAGATTGATAGACAGCTCAGCTTCTACTACTGAAGCCTGCATTAAAGTAAAATGGTTAATAGTAGTACACTGATTAGAAGAGAGAAGCAGTCACATGTCACTCAGTTCTCATGAAAAAGAAAAAGTTTTTCATTTACATTTTTTAATGTATTAGAAGCACATGCAGGTAAAAGCTTAACATCAAACGGTCTGTACTTTCTCAGCAACTGCAGAGTTGGTCAGCATAATGACATTCACGTTTCTTTCATGTTACTTGGGCTTTCTCGTCTATGTTTTGTTTTTTCATTCACTCTAAATATGACCTAGAGATAAATTAGTCCTTACTTTATAAAACATTGCAGCCTGCTTATGGGGCATGTGTAGTAATACTTCTCTCCATGCTTTCGTTGTGAGTAGAAAACATGAAAAATGCATATTTCATCCACACATGGTTAATTGTGATACAGGTTGGGGATCCGTTATCTGGAAACTCATTATGCAGAAAGCTCTGAATTGAGGGAAGGCCGTCTTCCATTTTATCAAAATCTAATTTTTTAAAACTACTTCCTTTTCTCTATAATAACAAAACAGTGCCTTGTACAGATATAGGATCCCTTTTCCGGAAACCGAATATCCAGAAAGCTCCGAATTACAGAATGGCTGTCTCCCATAGACTCCATTTTATCCAAATAATCCAAATTTTTAAAAATGATTTCCTTTTTCTCTGTAATAATAAAACAGTACCTTGTACTTGATCCCAACTAAGATATAATTAATCCTTATTGGAAGCAAAACCAGCCTATTGGGTTTATTTAATGTTTAAATTAATTTCTAGTAGACTTAAGGCATGAAGACCCAAATTATGGAAAGATCCATTAACTGGAAAATCCCAGGTCCCGAGCAGTCTGGATAACAGGTCCCATACCTGTACTTGATCCAAACTAAGATATAATTAATCCTTACTGGAAGCAAAATAAGCCTATTGGGTTTATTTAATGTTTACATGATTTTTAGTAGAGGTATTAAGATATGAAGACCTACATTTCAGAAATATCCATTATCCGGAAAACAACGGGTCCCCGGCATTCTGAATTAGGGGACCCATACCTGTATATCCATCTGTTCTGATGTGTCAATATGAATATTTGATTCAACTTTAGTGAGATGGGGAGGAACTCTCAAGGCTGTAGCGAGTGTATATTTCTCTTCTGCAGTATTAAGAAAACTGCATTTGCAAAAAGTGTGAATGTGAGCTCATTTATTATTTTACAACTTGTATTCCCATGTTGCACCCAAATCCATAACAGCCGAAGCTATAAGAGGTAGGAGGGACATAGGTGTTCCCTGTCTCGCCCCATCCAGCTTGCACATTATTTAGTGCTTTTGCACTACTGTCTCTAAAGGGACAATACATTGCATTCAATTGTTTAGTTTGTAATTGAGGAAGTGATGTAGTAATTTGGATGCCTAGCTATGATCTAAGAGAGGTATGTGAGCCCTTTTCATAAAGAAAAGGTTAATAAAATGCTAAGTTACACAACCTAACAGCACTAGAATGTGGGGGGTGGAGCAGATGATAAGGGGCTTATTTACTAAAACTCAATTTACTCATTTTTATGAAAACAAAGCAGACTAAACTCCCTTCCACGAATTGAACTCATTAAGCAATAATTTCTCTCAAAAAAAATCGGAGGGACAAAATCAAGTCAGTCTATTCCATACGAGTGACTCTCCAAAAACTTTTATATGAAAACTCAGATTTTTGGATGAAAACCCAGACTTTTTCCCAGATATTGACAGGTTTGAGATGGATTATTTTCAGGTTCAGATTTTTAGCAGTTTTGGGTTTTAGCAGTTCTTTTTAGCGATATATATATAAAAATTCATGGGGTTTTTTTTCCATGAAAAATTCGAGTTTTCCCTCTAAAAACCTTGACCAGAAAAATCTAGGTTTAATAATGGGCCCCTAAGACTGTGCATACATGTACATAATTGGAAAAAAAACTGGAATTTGTTTTTTTATTGCTCAGAGGCAGAACATTTTTCTAATTAATTTCAATGGGAAGCGATGAGAGGAGAATGAGAGCACACCACGTATCCCATAGCCTTTAATGCTAGTGAATTTGTCCTGTTTCGATTAGCAGAAAAATTTGCGAATTTACAGTGAAATTCGTGAAACAGCGAAAAATTTGGTAAACGCATTGAAGTAAATTATTTTGACGCCCGCGACAATTTTTATATGCATGCCTATTTTGTCCAAATGCATTAAAGTCAATTGGCATCCAAATAATTTTGACATGCGACAATTTTTATGCACAAAACTATTGTGACATGCACCAAAATTTCTTTGATGTGCGAAATGCGGAAATTCGCTGTGAATTTGCATCTGGCGAATTTCTTTGCCCATCACTATTTAATGCTTTTAAGTATTAATCATTCTCCAGCAAACATAATTCTGATGTCTCTCCAGGCTTTTAAATGGACTGAAAAAGCAAAAAAGTACATAAATAACAAAAAACACTTATTTGTGGTGCTCAGGATGTCAAAGTGCTGGGGGCTTAAAGCATTTGCTTAGAGCAGCCAATAACTATTGTATTCCAATGAAGGGGTTGATTAAACTGAACAAAAAAGCACTTAAAAAGCATAAAGATCAGCAGTATGACAGCCAAGTTAATTTATACTGGAAGTATTTTAACTAGACTGTAATCAAATTACACTAAAAACAAAAAAACCTCTCTGACTTTAAATGCTGACCAGTTGCCAAATGAATAAAAATGGCTTTTTTAAGGTTTAGAAGCAAATGGTGAAGGAATAATGACACTTTAAAATGTTGTCTTAGGAAAGTCTTCTATTACAGGAAGCTTTTTCTAGTGTACAAGCATGCTCAATGAAGTTTTGAGAAGACATACAGATAAAAGATGCTGGCTACTCTATGAACTCATGTAAATAAAAACTAAATTCATACCGTATATCAATTTAAAATGTCCATGCATAGTACAGTTCATATATTAGGTTCATTGAAGTATGCTGAGTTAAGATAAATCGGTGGACCCTTGAGGGGTAAAGCAATTTCATGCTGTCCTACACTGATTAATAGCTTTGAAGACGACATAAAACGTCCCGTGTTACATTTGAGAAGTGTCAGATTTCTTAGCGGGACAACCTGTTCTGTGTGTACTGTCTCCATCACTTTATTACTAATGAATCTGAACATGATCAGATATCTATGTTTATTTTAGCAAGGAAATTAAAATCAATTAATCACTGGGAAAAACAGCAGTTAGATGCGCATTGCTCATAGTTGGCACATAATGCAGAGGTATTCATGCGCAGCAGTGATATGATTGTGATATGATGAGTATAGTGTATGTTGCCTGCACAGCCCTCTAGAAATGATGAGCCTTAGAATGTTGTATTTCTGCTTAACCTATTGACTACACGAGAAATACTTTGAGGAGTTGATTCCATAAACTATGAATGACAATTTAAACAAGCTTAAATTAGAATATATAAACTTGTTCTAGTAAAACCTGTGAAGCTAGTAAATAAATATGTATGGAAACGTGGCTCCTTTTTTGTTTTACATCAGAAAAATCCCTGTTGCTAGGAGTTTACATTTAATCTGTATAAAATATACAGTTAGCCATAAACAGAGAGTTGTCCGTTACCTAGAAGTGTTTCAGGTGGTTTCACCCTGTCTTTTTGACTTTGCCTTAATGGGGTTGTTCATGTAGAGCAGGGGTCCCCAACCTTTTATACCCGTGAGCCCCATTCAAATGTAAAAAGAGTTGGGGAGCAACACAAGCATGACAAAGTCAATTGGGGTGCCAAATAAGGGCTGTGTTGGGCTGTGTTGGTAGCCCCTACGTGGACTGGCAGCCTACAGGAGGCTCTACTTGGCTCTATACTTAGTTTTTATGCAATTAAAACTTGCCTCCAAGCCTGAAATTCAAAAATAAGCTCCTGCTTTGAGGACACTGAGAGCAACATCCAAGAGGTTGGAGAGCAACATGTTGCTCACGAGCTACTGGTTGGGGACCACTGATGTAGAGAGTGATATTCTGAGACATTTTACAATTGGTTTTATTATGTTTGGTTTTGTATATTTAGCTTTTTATTCAACAACTCAGCAGTTAAATTTAAGAAATCTAGTTACTAGGGTCCAAATTAACCTAGCAACCCTGCATTGGTCTGAAATAGAGACTGGAATATGAAGAGCAGAGGCCATGTATAGAAAGATTAGTAATAAGTAGCAATAATAATCCATTTGTAGCCTTACAGAGCATTTGTTTTTTAAATGGGGTCAATGACCCCCATTTGAAAACTGGAAAGAGTCAAAGAAGGAAAAAGTTGAAAAGTTGCTTCAGATCGGCCATTCTATAACACACAATGCAGATTTACATAGGGTCGAATATCGAGGGTTAATTAACCCTCAATATTTGACCATCGAAGTTAAATCCTTCGACTTTGAATATCGAAGATTTAGCGCAAATAGATCGAATGAAAAATCCGAATCGAATCGTTCGATTCAAAGGATTTTAATCCATCGATCGAACAATTTTTCTTCGACCCAAAAAAGCTACCAAAGCCTATGGGGACCTTCCCCATAGGCTAACATTGACTTCGGTAGCTTTTAGGTGGCGAACTAGGGGGTCGAAGTTTTTTCTTAAAGAGTGGTCGAATAGTCAAACGATTTTTAGTTTGAATCGTTCGAATCGAAGGTTGAAGTTGAAGGTCGAAGTAGCCTATTCGATCGTCGAAGTAGCCAAAAAAAAACATTCGAAATTCAACGTTTTTTTCCTCTATTCTTTCACTCGAGCTAAGTAAATGGGCCCCCAAAAGTTACCTTGAAGGAGAACCACCCATTTAATGCCTTGAGTGCCATTACCCTATACACACTGGGGACTATTTAAGACTGCTCAAGCTTTCGGAGTCAAGCAATCTTTAAGGAAACCTCCCATGAGTTAAAGAACTCACACTGTGTTTTGGGCCCAAAAACCTTGTCAATCTTCATTTTTTTCCACGCGACTGGAAAAGTTATGGCTGCCCAACTTTTTTCTTTCTTTCAACACTTGTGGGGAAAAAAACAAAGATTGGTGAGGTTATCGGGCCCGAAACTTAATTAACTTACACAGGGTTTTCTTAAAGATCTTAAATAGGCCCCACTGGCTGTGACACAGATTACACAAAAATAAAGTTGTGTGGGGTAGGCCTTCTGTCTCAGAATAATTACTAGATGCAAACCAGATAGGGAATTTCAGCCACCCCCCTTTTTTCATAACAATGTGACATAATAAAATTGATACGAAAATCAGTGAATCAGAGTGAATCAGAGTATTCTTGTGTGTCTGTGATATTGGTGGAGATCCTCTGGGACTCGCTTATTATTAATAAGGGTTTTACATCCATGGATTATGAGTCAGGCCTCTTCTGCAGAGACCACAGGGATGTCGCTATATAATTACTGTTGGATCTAAAAATGAAACTCCCAAATAAATATTTTAAAGAATTTTTCATTACATTCACAGTGTCAATATCTAGATGTGTGAAAATGCTAGGGAACGGAAATCCTTTGACAAAGGGCAGGTACTCATTCAGCCAGTTGTATTTAGTGATGGGTGAATTTCTCCCATTTCGTTTCGCCGAAAAAATTCACGAATTTCCTGCAAAATTCGTGAAACTACGAAAAATTTGCGAAATGCAAATTTTGACACCGGCGTCCAAATATTTTCTACGCTGGCGACAATTCCGACGCTGGCGCAATTCTGACACATTAAAGTCAATGGGCACCTAGAATTGTCGCCGCTGTCGGAATTGTTGCCGGCGTCAAATATATTTTGACACCAGCGAATTTTCGCTGACTAATTTTTGCGGCAATTTTGCGAATTTATTCGCCGTCGGCGAAACACAGAAATTCACTGCGAATTTGCACCAATAAATAGTTGTATTGGCGTGCCTCATTGTACAGCTTTGATCTTTTGTTAAATCCTGCTTGTTTAATTTGAAAATAATAAAAACATTTTGACATAAAGGGCAGGTACCTCTCAGTTCCCTATTGCCGCCATATATTTTCTCAAAGTGGAAAAATTAGTGAAGCACATGGTAGAATAGCTCTTTGGAACTGTAATCTGTATGAGATTGCTCTCTGTATTGAAGAAAATTAAATATATGACCCATGGTTCATTTATCACTAATTACAGTTAGAGTGGTGGCTGGTAGTGCTGAGCAAATTTTTTCTCCAGCCTTCGAAAAAAATGTTGTTGAGATAAAAAAGTCACCATAAGAAAAAAGTCCATTGACTTTAATGCATTTGGACATAAAAGTCGCCCGTTGACTTTGATAATGCATTGTCACGCATAAAAGAATTCTGATGCCCATTGACTTCAATGCGTTTTGCTAATTTTTTCGCAGTTTCGTTAGTAAGTACTTTCTGAGACCTAAAATAACGGCAAAATGGATGTCAATTCAGATAAAATTAGATATGTTAAGGTTTAAGATTTATTATGTTGTAAAAATAACAACTTGCATTTAAGGCTTTCAGATTTTCAGTAATTTCTGATTGTTTCTACTGAAAATGAAACAACCCAAATTAAATGATAAAAACGCATTTAAAGGAACAGCAACAAAAAATGTAAGTGTTTTTAAATAATTCAAATATAATTTACTGTACTGTATTCTATGTACTGTATATACTATGCAGTGTACAGTATATTATGCCATATACTGTATATACTGTATTTATTTGGGTGTATAGGCCTTTTTTAACCAGACTCTAGTTATGTTGTTATCTGTAATACAGATGTGAATCTTTTCCCTAGTGCACCCTTTAATAGAACAGTCATTTTCTACAAAGTCATTGTTACACTTGAAGAATGCAGAAAGTACATTTAATTCTCCAGATGGAAGGAAAGCACCTGACATTTATCCACTTGAATTTATGCAAACAGGTCAGGAGGCTTAATTAAGAAAATAACACTTAGCAGGTCTGTGTGCCAAGGATTGCTAGCACCACTTGCATTATTCGCAGATGGCAAAAGGTGAGACAAGTGGAAACATCTCTTTATTTTTATAAGATCATTAAGGGGTACAAAAAAATGTTGCATGGTAAGTTTGTCCTGGTCCAATAACCAATTGAATCAAATCTGATGTTTACATTATTAGATTCTAACTGCAGTAACTGCTTATGTTTCTTTGAAACAAAGACAGATTACCCATGTCACTAATCTGTTGTATTTTAACCACCCTAAATCCAGAACCAGTGCTAGGCTCCCTGGTCTCGGCTCTTGCTTCTGCCTTTAACAGTCACCTTTCACTTCGGGAGGAGTCCTCAGCTAATTGGATGCTGCCAGGCAGGGCCGCCATTATAAATCACGGGGCCCCGTACAACAAGATTTTTGGGGCCCCCTGGAACCCGCTCACTCTGGCACCCAGGCCCCACCACAAATCACACCCACTCCACATCACAGTTAAAAGACCACACACATCAGCGCTAAAAAAGTAACCCCCACCCACACACACAAATTATAAAAAGCTATTGATGATCAGGGCCTCCTTAAAAGTTAAAAAAGAAAAACATTGGCGCCAGGGCCACCCATAAAAGTTTTTTTTAAAAAGCATTGGTGCCAGGGCCCCCTTACAAGTTAAAAAAAATGTGGCCCCAAAGAATATTTTTCTAAAAAAAACAATGGTGCCAGGGCCCCCCTTACAAGTTAAAAAAAATTTGGGGCCCCAAAGAATATTTTTTTTTAAAAAACATTGGTGGCAAGGACCTATAAAATATTAAAATAATACATTGGTGGCCAGGGGATTAAAAAAACACACACACACAAATTGGTGTTCAGTAGAATTGAACTCGTGGCTTCAGGACTTCAACTTCACCTTCTTTCATGACTTTGGGTCTTTTCGCCGCTTCAGGACTTCAATTTCGAGTGTTTTCATGACTTCGGGTCTTTTTGCCGCTTCTGGTCCTTCGGCTTTGGCTGTTTTCGTAGCTTCGGGTCCTTCGGCTGTTCGGCTTTTCGGCACTTCTGCATTTCGGCTGTTCGGGACTTCCAAAATGGGCGCACGGCTTCATCGATCTCGACTTTCAAATGTGCAGCACTGCCAGGCCCTCCTTCATTGCTGGGCCCGGGACACTTGTCCCCCCTGTCCCCCCCTGATGGCGGCCATGCTGCGAGGTCCTAATAAGAGAGGAGCAGAGCAAAGGGTTCTGGACGAGCAAACAGGCATGGTCGTTATCAAGGTTTTTGGATGGAAGGCACAGTTCTTAGAATAAACAAAGCGTAGTCAGGCAGGCCGGGGTCGGTGCGGGCAGAGTACTAGCAAGGTCAGACAGGCTGTGTCGGTGCAGGCAGAGTTCAAGCGAGGTCAGACAGGCAAGGGTCAATACCGGTAGAATAGTCAGGCAGGCAGGAATCAGAATTAACAGAGTTCAGAATAGTCAGGCAGACAAGTGTCAAGACTGCTAGAGTTCAGAGTAATCAGACAGGCAGGGCTCAAAACCAGGAATCAAACACAATATAACACACCCAGGATACTAGCAAGTAGAACCTAACAACGGGCAATGAGTGCCCCTTCAAATATTCAAATTTTGTGCCATTGCGATGACGTCATGACGCACCAAAACACGGAACTGCGTGCCGCACGCGACATAGCAGAACCGGCAGCAGAACTACTAGGATCCCTGTGGCAGGCGTCCCCGCAAACGCGCTGCGGGCGTCTCCACCTGCCCACTAGACCACCAGAATGAGTCTTCACATGTGTACACTATTGATGGTTTGCTATAGAAGAGGCTTATTTACTCATTTTCGAGATGCCAAGTGCCAAAAAAACCTGCAACAAACTTTTTTTCTTGAATGCTAGCTTACTGAAGAAAAACCTACAACAGCAAGAATCATATTGTTCCATTAATAAATATATAAATAAGACAATTCCCATTGACTTCTATTGAACCTCAACAGCTTTTACTTGCTGATTTTTTTTCTGGTGACTTTTTGTGGTTATAAATAATATTTTTAATCATATTCATGAAAACCTTGACTTTTGATTAATCGGCCCTTCATTATGCAATATGCAGAAAATATGCAAAAATTCGCCCATCACTAGTTTTCTATAATCATGCTGCCTATGAAATGGGGATTCTTATGAACCCCAGGCCTAAGAAGGTACTTGGGCTAAGCTAAAAACAAAACATTATTTTATACATAACTTAAGTCTATCAGTCAAGATGATCTTTAATATTTAACACATTCCTTAAAGGTAAATATATTGTGTGCATTCAGTACTGAGAATAATCTGTGGTGTTAATTGAAAAGGGAAAAGTCCAGGCCTTGGTGTTTATTGACTGGGGACTTTGCCTTGTTTTTCTTTCAATCTAACGCTTTCAACAAGTTAAGGAAATGCTTTTTATTCAGGAATGACTGTAAAATTATAAGCAAGCTGCTGTCACAACATTCACACTGGTTAATTATCTTATTATGGGAACTAGCAGCTGTTATTCCTGTGAGGCTTTCTTAAAAGCAATGCCGGCACTCTTATAGGGCGAATGCGTAAAAGCAGTTCAAAGAATTGTTATATACTGTAATTTGAATATATAGAGGCTTCCAGCTTTAATGATGTGAAGAAGTCCTAATCCACAGGGAGCTGAGTCACTGGAGGGAAACAGGTTGAATGCACTGAAATCATTTCCAGCATCATATTACTTGCAAAGCTGTGTTTAACATGTCATACGTGATTGTGGATACAGCTTACATTTAGTTTCTGTGAGTCTAGTATGTAATTAAGTGGCTGCGTGCTGGTTTCATAATGCAGCTCAAAAAACAGAATAACCCTAAAGCCTGACAACTTGTTATATACTTTCTTGCTTGAAAGTATTAGGAGGTAATTTATTGAGGGTCAGTACATTTTAGAAAACAGTAACAATGTTTTCCTGACAGTCAGGAACGTTTTGATAAATTGGGAAAATATCAAAATGCTGAGATTAATTCAAGATTCTCTAGTCCAATATTTAATAAATCAACCACTTAAAGTCCCACCCCCAATTCTGTGCAGATACCTTATATCTACCACCAGTGGAGTATGAATTCAGTGTCCCCATGTTTCAGTGATACCCAACCAGTGGTTCATGAACAACATGTTGCTCACCAACCCATTGGATGTTGCTCACAGTGACTACAAAACAGGTGCTTCATTTTGAATTCAAGGATTGGATACAAGGCTAGGTTGCATGAAAAACAGGTGTACTGCCTAACAGAGCCTCTTGTAGGCTGTCAGTTCACATAGGGGTTACCAAATATATGGAATGCTAAAGTGTCCTCAGTCTTCCATTAGTGAGTCACCTTACCTGTCTGGGCCAAAAACATTTATAGAGATAACACCTTCCTACTCAAGAGAGTAATAATACAGTATGTGTACCACCTTGAAATAAAAGGATAAATAATAATAACAGACCCTGCCCTACCGAAATGATTCTGATTAGCCAGAACTGAGTTTTCTAGGTTTCTTGGTTTTAAGTCTCTATTTGCAGTCTAATAGCTGATTAGACCCATCTTAACTGATAGCAAAGCTATTGATGTATAGACTGAGATTTGGGGTTAATATTTATTTAGCTAAATCTTATTTGAACTACAGCAAAATAGCTCATACGCATAATATAATAACGTAAGCATATTTTCTATGATTTTGTGGGAGTGCACGCATTGGGGCAAATTTACTAAAGAGCGAATTTATTAGAGATGTTATCTTTATTAGAGATGTTGGTGCAAATGCTTGAAGTGCCCACTTATTATTAAAAATATCCAAGGTAGCAAAATAAAGACAAATGAGATCTTCTAATGCCCTAGGCATGAGCCCACCCTAAAACAAATGTGGCATGCCCCTCAAAAGGTTAAAAAAAATGTTAAAACAAAAATATTTAACAGTTACTTTTAAAGACAACGCCACTTTAAAATATGAAAAAACGCCAGTGTTTTTTTCATTATTATAACTCTGCGGCATACAGGATATGTTGTCCCTGACATAAGATTGAGGAGGATGTAGCTTCATATTATGAGTTCGCAAGGTCTACGCTGGTGAAGGAAACACTGGCAAAAGGGGTAATGTAGTGGAAAATTAACACTTTAGTGAATTTGCGGAGTAACGATCGTTTACCTGAGCGAAAATTCCCCTGGCAAAAGGGCGAAACTTATCGGTGTACTCTTGCACTAGTGAATTGTCCTCTACGTCTGTTAGTAAATTGGTGATGTCACTGTATTGTTGGCGAATTTTCACTAGTGACAGCTATTTTGCCCTTTAGTAAATCTGCCCCATTGTGTCAATTTACAATTTTATGTGTAAACCAAAAGAATGGAAATGGGAAGCAAATATATACTGTTATACCTATATTGGCATATTGGAATGAACTTTATAAAGGGAATGAACTGTATAAAGGGACTATTATGTTATATGCCATATATATTTATAACCTATTACCCAAGGGAAAGCAATTGGCAGCTGTGATTAATAAGAATAATCACAATTTATAATGTACAGCTAGGTTTAATAGCTAGATATAATAAGAGGTGCATTACCTAGATTGTAACCCTGTTTTTAGATGTGGGTAAAACAGGGACTGAACACAATAGAAAACCTATTGACCATGGCTTACAATAAAAAAGTAATATATCACTTTTGCTCTTTTCTGAATTGTCATCATCAATATAAAAATAATACCATCATACCAAAGCTTGGAATGTACTTCTTGTAGTTACAGATATTATCTGGAAATCTGTTATCCAAAAGGCTCCCAAATATGGCAATGTGGTTTCAATAGTGTCCTGATTAATCAAAGAATCTCTCAACAGCTTCATAGCTAAACAAAGCTATTGTACTCATATTTAAATGTGTTCAGTTGCCTTAAGGTTTGGAGATTCACATTAGAGAAGGATCCCTTCACTGAAAACCCGAGGTTCCAAGCTTAATGATAAAGCATCCCATACCTGTATAATCATGTCAAAAAGAAATAGGGGTTAAATTCAGATGAATAACAGATGATGCTAACTTTTCCTACTTTGCAAAAAATACCAAAAGAACACAGATTCTCTTCGTCTCCAACAACAGCTTCCATTTCAGGGATGGCTGTATTCAGGAAATGAGTTTTCTGTTCCATTAGTTTAGTCCGCCTCTGAAAAGTTATCTCTGATAACAAATGAGACTCTTTTTATTCTGTTGGTGGGCGGGTGCCCACTGACAGAGATGAGGAAAGGCCCAATTCCAAAGGTAAAAAGAAAGATTTATTTCACCCACATCACACTTCCTTTCAGTGCAGATTAATTGAAACAGCTTTTGCTTCATGCACTTTGTGAACAAAAAAAATGAGGCGGTGGAAGACTTTCATCAGTTTGCAAAGGTTATCACACTCTCGTGTCAGGCTTACCAGTATGATCCAGACGTAGAAGGAGTAGGAACAGAAGACAATGAACCACAAGCGCCTCACACACCCACTAACTCACCCGAGGTTGGAAACGGGGAGCAGGGGTGTGGAGAGTAGCCAGTGAGACTAAACGAGGTACAGAAGGATCAGGCAAGGCGTAGTCAGGATATCCGGGTCAAGGCAGGCAGCGAGAATCGTCAACGGTAAACAAGCAGAAGGTCAAGGCAACAAGCAAGAATCGGAGTCCAGGTACAGGCAGGGTCAAACACAATATCGTCAGGAAGGTATCAACGCTAGGGTTTCAGTTATAAACCTAATAACCAGGCACAGAGCAGAGACTGGAGCAGGTTTAAATAGCGCTAGTTTGGCGCCAACTGACATCATCAGACCGCGTCCGTTACGTGCGTCCGTCGCGCGCGTCCGTTACGTCGCGCGCGTCCGCTACGACGCGCGCGTCCGTTGCGTCGCGCACGCCCCGGCGCCCGCGACCGTCGCCCGCGCCTCCGCGCCGGCGTCCGTCGCCCGCATTCGATGCGGCGCGCAGGCGCACATCAGTTGCCTGATTACTGCACCTGCGACCACACCGACCAGGGCGCAACGCTGACACAGCAGGGACCTTACATTGCCCCCCATCAAGGAGTGGCCTCAGGACACGACAACCAGCGGTCTTGTTAGGATGCTCTTCGTGAAATTTTTTCAACAGATCTGGAGCGTGAATGTTCTTGACTGGCTCCCAGGAATTCTCTTCAGGGCCATAGCCCTTCCATCCCACCAAGTATTGTACTTGCTTGCCTCTAATACGAGAGTCCAGAATTTTTTCGACCTCGAATTCCTCTTGATTATCCACTAGAACTGGGAGAGGAGGAGGAGTCGTACGACCTGGAAACTGGAAGGTGGAAGCAGATTTCAGGAGAGCCGAATGGAACACCGGATGAATACGCCAAGAAGCAGGAAGCTTTAACTGAAAGGCCACAGGATTAATTTGACGAACAATAGAAAAAGGACCCAGGAAACGTTGGCCGAGCTTCCTGCTGGGAGAAGATAACTTAAGATTAATAGTAGACAACCAGACTCGATCACCCACCTTGAACTCAGGGTCTTTATTCCGTCTCCGATCAGCGTAAAACTTGAAATTCTTCTGGGCCTTGGACATGTTCTCTTGCAGTTTCCGAAAATTGTCAGTTAGGAAGTTGAGGCGGTCTTGAACTGCGGGAACCAGAATATCAGCCACTATAGAAGAAGGAAAGGTTAAAGGGTGGAGACCATAATTAGCAAAGAAAGGAGACTGGTTAATGGATGAATGGTGGGCATTATTGTAAGCGAATTCAGCAAGAGGTAGAAGGTTTGCCCAGTTGTCTTGAAGATGAGAAGAGTAACACCTCAGATATTGTTCTAAAGTCTGGTTGGTTCGTTCCGTCTGGCCGTTGGATTGAGGGTGAAAGGCTGAAGAAAGGGAAACAGAAATTTGAAGGGCGCCACACAAGGTTTTCCAGAACTGAGATGTGAATTGTGGCCCTCGATCCGATATCACCTCCTGTGGAAGACCATGGAGCCTAACAACTTCCTTGATGAAAACGTCTGCAGTTTCGGAAGCGGAAGGGAGCTTGGGCAAGGACTTGAAATGAGCCATCTTGGTCAAACGGTCAATAAATACCACTATGGTAGAACATCCATCAGACTGTGGTAATTCCGAGATAAAGTCCAACGAAACAGAGCTCCAGGGGCGGGAAGGGACAGGAAGGGGTTGAAGAAGGCCAAAGGGTTTAGAATGAGAGTCTTTAGATCTGGCACAAATTTCACATGAAGAAACGAATTGGAAGCAATCTTTGGCTAATCCTGGCCAAGAGAACGATCTTTTAGCTGCGATAATAGTCTTCTTGACCCCTGGATGTCCGGCCAATTTGGAGTCGTGTATACTTTTAAGAACCTCCAACCGCATCTCCTCAGGAACAAAAATCTTGTCTTTTAGAAGAAGAAATCCTCCCTTAGGAACGAGGGCTGGTTCCATGATGGACTTGGAAGCGTTCTGGATCTGTTTAAGAAGGGTCGGCTGTAGTAAAAGGAAATTGTTGGATTTCAGGATGGTTTCAGGAGAAGAAGGTATTTCGTCATCGAGGGTAAACATACGGGATAAGGCGTCGGCTTTAGTATTCTTAGATCCAGGCCGATAGGTAAGGTGGAAATTAAACCTCATGAAGAAAAGAGCCCACCTCGCTTGTCTTGGTCTCAGTCTCTTGGCGGAACGAAGGTACTCCAAGTTTCTGTGGTCGGTGAAGATAAGAATAGGGTGCTTGGAACCTTCCAGAAGATACCGCCACTCCTCCAGTGCCAGTTTAATGGCGAGTAGTTCCCGATCGGCCACATCGTAATTGCACTCACATTTTGCCATTTTACGGGAAAAAAAAGCTACTGGATGGAGCTCCTCTTGGATCCCAGATCTTTGGGACAAAACAGCGCCCACCGCAACTTCAGAGGCATCGACTTCCAGAACAAATGGTAAGGATAAATCAGGATGACAAAGGATAGGAGCTGATGTGAAAAGTTTCTTTAGGTTTTCGAAAGATACTTGGGCTTGAGAGGACCAAAAAAATTTCTTATTCATGCGAGTCAGCTCTGTTATTGGTAGAATAGTCTGAGAGAAACCTCTAATAAACTTCCTGTAGAAGTTTGCGAAACCAATAAAGCGTTGAACTGCCTTCCTAGATGTGGGAGCTGGCCAGTCGAGGATTGCCGAGATCTTCTTTGAATCCATCTGGATGCCTAGAGGAGAAATAAAGAATCCTAGAAATTCAACAGAGGACTGCTCAAAAATGCACTTTTCAATTTTGGCATAGAGTTGGTGAGTGCGAAGGCGAGCAAGAACCCTCCTCATATGGATCCTGTGTTCATCTAAGGAACTAGAAAAAATTAAAATGTCATCCAGATAAATTATAACAAAAATGTCAAGAAAGTCCCGAAAAATGTCATTGACAAAATGCTGGAATGTTGCGGGAGCGTTGCAAAGGCCGAACGGCATCACCAGATATTCGAAGTGGCCGTAGCGAGTACGAAACGCCGTCTTCCACTCGTCTCCCTCACGTATCCTGACCAGATTATATGCTCCCCTCAGATCCAACTTAGAAAAAATCTTGGCCTCCGTTAAGCGTTGGAATAACTCTGGAATTAAAGGAAGAGGATATCGGTTTTTGATCGTTATTTTGTTCAAGTCTCTATAATCAATACAGGGTCTTAATGAGTGATCTTTCTTTTCGACAAAGAATATCCCTGCCCCGGCTGGAGAAGAGGATTGACGAATAAAACCTTTGGCCAAATTTTCATCAAGATATGAGCGAAGTTCAGCTAGTTCTGGTTCGGACAACGGGTAAATACGACCAAAGGGTACTTGGGAACCGGGCAACAGATTAATTGGGCAATCATAGATGCGATGAGGGGGTAGAGAATCGGCACCTTTCTTGTTGAACACATCTGCGAACTCCCAATAGCTTTGAGGAAGAATTTGAAGAACTTCGGATGAGGAGGATAACGAACAAACTTGACTAGAAGAAGGATAACTTTCGAATCTACATTTAGATTGACAAAATTGCGAAAGAAAGGTTATTTCCCCTGTGGCCCAATTGATGGATGGATTGTGTTTTTGTAACCATGGCAACCCCAAAATGACAGGAAAAAGAGGAGACGTGACCACATCTAAATTCATCATTTCCGAATGCTTTTTATTGAGGGAAACAAAAAGAGGAATGGTTTCTTGCACCACTGGGCCCGAAGTAATTAAGGAACCATCAGCCACCCGAAGGGAAATGGGATTCTTCTTAGGTTGGAGAGGAATCTGGAGTTGGGAAACGATCATACTGTCCATGAAACAGCCACTTGCTCCGGAATCAAGGATGGCTTGGAGTTTTGCTGTTTGACTTCCCCACTGCAGAAAGAGAGAGACTGTCAGTAAAGGTACTGGTTTGTTACAACATTTTAAGTCTTTACTAAAAAAGTCTTTACCCGTAGGACGGGTTGGGCAGCTCCTTAGTAAGTGACCGGCCTGGCCACAGTAGAGGCAAAGGTTTAACCTGCGGCGACGAAGGCGTTCTTCCGCAGTGAGGGCAGACCTGATGGCTCCAATTTGCATTGGTTCCGAGGACGAATCTGAAGCAGAGGAAGGCAAGGGAAAAGGTACTTGGACTGGAGGAGGGGCGGTAGGTACAACCCAGGTATGAGGTATCAGGCCAGCCTTTTCAGCTTTCTCCTCTTCTCTGCGCTCTCTGAGTCTCTGGTCGAGCTGAATGGCAAGAGTGATGAGACCCTCCAACGTGTCTGGAATTCCTGTACGAGCGAGCTCGTTTTTCAGTTCAGGGGAAAGACCCAAACGATATTGGTGTTTAAGGGCCGCAGGATTCCAATCCGTATCTTCGGACCATTGCCGGAACTCAAGCGTATAGTCCTCCGCAGGACGAGTTCCCTGTTTGAGAGCATGAAGGGCGGCTTCAGCGGTGGAGACTCTATGAGGGTCGTCATAGAGAATCGCCATGGCATCAAAAAAAGTGTCCACAGAAGCTAATACAGGGCTCCGTCGATCCATTAAACGAAAGGCCCAGGTCTGGGGTTCTCCGGACAGAAAGGTAATAATAACCCCTACTCGTGTGTTCTCATCGGGGTATGTGTGAGGTTTCAGAGAAAAAAGGAGTTTGCAGCTGCTCCTGAAATTACGGAAGGCTTTCCAATCCCCAGAGAACTTTTCGGGAAAAGCAACTCTTGGTTCCGAGATTTCGGAGGTGAGAACTTGTACCTCAGTGGGACCAACGGAAGCGGTAGCAGCTACAGTGGATTGGCTTGCGGTGGATGGTTGGGCCCTCAGCTGGGATTGCATCTGGGTATATCCGCTCTGAAGCTCCCTCACTGCTTGTGTCAATTCCGACATCTGTTGGATGAGTACGGTAAGCGGTGAAGCCCCTTCAGCTGGATCCATGGCCTGGTTATAATGTCAGGCTTACCAGTATGATCCAGACGTAGAAGGAGTAGGAACAGAAGACAATGAACCACAAGCGCCTCACACACCCACTAACTCACCCGAGGTTGGAAACGGGGAGCAGGGGTGTGGAGAGTAGCCAGTGAGACTAAACGAGGTACAGAAGGATCAGGCAAGGCGTAGTCAGGATATCCGGGTCAAGGCAGGCAGCGAGAATCGTCAACGGTAAACAAGCAGAAGGTCAAGGCAACAAGCAAGAATCGGAGTCCAGGTACAGGCAGGGTCAAACACAATATCGTCAGGAAGGTATCAACGCTAGGGTTTCAGTTATAAACCTAATAACCAGGCACAGAGCAGAGACTGGAGCAGGTTTAAATAGCGCTAGTTTGGCGCCAACTGACATCATCAGACCGCGTCCGTTACGTGCGTCCGTCGCGCGCGTCCGTTACGTCGCGCGCGTCCGCTACGACGCGCGCGTCCGTTGCGTCGCGCACGCCCCGGCGCCCGCGACCGTCGCCCGCGCCTCCGCGCCGGCGTCCGTCGCCCGCATTCGATGCGGCGCGCAGGCGCACATCAGTTGCCTGATTACTGCACCTGCGACCACACCGACCAGGGCGCAACGCTGACACAGCAGGGACCTTACACTCTCGTGAGCAGGGATCTCCGATTAAAATGGCATTGTGGGCTTTATTTATCAATGTCTTCCAGCTCCAGAACTGGTGCAAACTTGCATCATTTTATTTAAAGTATTACAATACCACCAAAAACTATATGATATAAACTATAGAGAGAGAGAGAGAGAGGAACAAGAACAATATAACATATTAAAGCAACCCGCCCAACATAACATATACAGTATAATATAATATATGTGGAAAAATAACCTATTTTATCTCATTAGAAAAGAGAAAAAAATAATATAATGTAATATCAATATAGTCAGACTTTGAAATAAGTAAATATTTCAGCTTAGCATTTTAATAGACCAGTTACCATGAAGTCATGGCTTGTAACACTGCAATATCTAATAGGGGCATATTATTCTGTATGCTTAATATTAATGCAAATCCCTTTCTCATGATTACATTTCTCTGCAATGAATTCTTCAGATTTGTCCCCTTAATGCCCTTACTCACTGCAGAATATTTATCAATTTTCTTTGTATAAATATACCTAGAGAAAGAAATCATGTTCCTCATGTGCAGTACTATAATTTATATGGAATAGCTATAATACTGAAAATCATTGGGGAATAAAAAAAAGGCCCACAAAAATAGATTAAAGAAACAGACATTAGGTATTAGGTCTGTGAGCCCCTGTGCAACAGTAAGGTCTGGGCCCTAATCTTCACACAGGAGCGAAACTATAGAGAAAGCAGACCCTGCACCTGCATGGAGGCTCAGGAATGTAGTAGACCCAGAAAAGTGGTAATTAATGAGGAATTTCAATATATATTCTTAGAATTGGTCAATTTAACCAACGCTTTGGGGCCTTAAATTGAATTTGCAGTGGGGCCAAGTAAAATATATTTATGCCACTGCTTGACACCCCAGATAAGCATAACTCCAGTCATCACCAATTTCTTAATGCCACTTCTTCTATCCACACGTCCTCAAACCTTTCAGGTGGCACAGATGACACACCACTGGTTTTAAGAAAAAATTAGTGTAGTTTGCCAAATGCCTCAATTATGTATGCTGCACCTGTAAATCTATCTGTCCCCTTTGGACCATCAATTGTAAAAACAATGTACACCTAACAACTGAGGGCTTACTCATGCACACTACTGGTACTAAAATATGTGTCATGTTTTAGGACTAGGTGGGTCATTGTGTGCATGAGTATACCCTCAGTTGTTAGGTGTACATTGTTTACCCTATAGGGATAATACAGAATATCATATTATTTTGGTGATATTTTCTTTTTGGTTATGCTGGCCACCAAACTTCCAGAAAGTTAACATAACCATGCACACAAAGATCAACAAAAAAGCAGATCTTTGCAATATTTGGCCACTAAGGTGGAATGCCAGAGTGGCTCCAAGATCGGATAATAATGGAGACTTGTCCACAGAGAACCCCATCCATTGTTTGATGTGATCCTCAAACGAGTTTTCCAACTTGCTAGTAGGTAATTTCCAATAGAAATCTTGCCAAATATTGATAGTTTTGAATGTGACACAATATTATATAACTTAACACTACTGGGGTATTCTCTACAAACAGTAATATAATGGCACCTCTGATGGCCATAATAAATGATACCATGTTTCAAATGTAGGACAAGCAATTCTCACTGAGATAAGATTGTACCTAAATGCTTATACAGGTATGGGATCCCTTATCGGGAAACACAAATTCCAGAAAGCTTCGAATTTTTTGAAGGCCATCTCCCTCAGAGTTGAAAACATAATTTCATCTCTTTCGCCATATTATTTCATCAATTTAAAATGCTCTGGTAGGGCATTCATCTTGAATATGTGCTTTAATTCTGGGAAACTGCATACAAAAAAAGGCTTTCCTGAACTTAAGAGTTCAGAAAAGGACACCAATATTAATTAAAGCGCCGAGGACTTAGGTTTGTTTTCATCGGATAAAAGAAAAAAATGTTCAAGAGGTTGTGATTAATATGAACAATTAAAGGCAGGGTCAGAATAGGAAATTGCCAAGAGAACTGTTTCCTCAGGACTGTGCTATAAGGCCATTCATTTTGACAGGAGAACAGGAAGGTTTTTTTAGGACAAGTTCGTTGAGGTTGGGGGAGCCCTTGTCTAGAAAAGCAGTAACAGATGGTTATGTAGATACATTCAAAATGTATACATTAACAACTGAAGGTTATTATAACCAAGGACAATTCTGATTCCCTTTCTGGGTTTACAATATAATTTTTTAATCCCCAGGGGCTCAGTTGGTGTATACTTCATCTGATTTTCCCCTTTACATATTTGTTGTCTTTCCCTGCACAACTGGAACTGTGTAAGGCTAAAACTTACAGACATGCTTGATCTCAATTACTATGTTATTTTTTTGTGGCACCTTTTTGCACCTTAGTGGCCACATTTTCCAAAGATCTGCTTCTTTGGTTATCTTTGTTTGCATGGCTGTGTTAACTTTCTGGATGTTTTCTGAAGTAGACGTTGCAAATATAATGTTATAACAGAGCAGTACAGGTATAGGACCTGTTATCCAGAATGTTTTGGACCTGGGGGTTTTCCAGATAACGGATCTTTCCATAATTTGGATCTTCATACCTTAAGTCTACCAGAAAATCATGTAAACATTAAATAAACCCAATAGGCTGGTTTTGCTTCCAATAAGAATTAATTATATCTTACTTTGGTTCAAGTACAAGGTAATGTTTTATTATTACAGAGAAGAAGGAAATAATTTCTAATAATTTGGATTATTTGGATAAAATGGAGTCTATGGGAGATGGGCATTGCGTAATTTGGAACTTTCTGGATAAAGGGTTTCCGGAAAACTGATCCCATACCTGTACAAGATAACACAGCAGAGGCTTTAAGACTTGAGCATTGGGTATGCATGAAACTTCAGCTTTGGGTTTAGTTAGTATCTTTTGTGTTAGATTGTTCTGTTGCAAATACACCACCCCTCAAGGCTCTCTTCCTAATCACTGGACCACCTCCCATAAGCAGAGCTTCAATAATATGCTTCAGAGCGTTATCATAAACTATGTCAGCATAGACAAAACTGTACTAGAACAAGAACATTTTAAAGTTTATTTACACTTCCCTAAATATTGGATTATTTTGTTCACATCAGACCACACACAGTGACATCACTTCAAATAATTTGATATTTTTTTACCAAACTGTGTAATCATTCTTGTAGAGCCCTAAAAAGGGTGTTCACCCCACAGGTACCTGGCCAAATGCTAATCACCATTTGTCCTTGTTTATGTATATAAATAAGTGAAAGAAAAGAATGGATTTAATTAATGCAATTACCTTTGCATTTTTACTTTGTTCTTTAACATATTATTCTTTGCAAGTGCTATGAACATACCTGTTATCATTTAATGAGACAAACTGGTCTCCTAATTTCATTTCAGATTTCCCCCATAAACGTTATTGAATTAAATCTGGTTCATTATACACTGTCATTTTACCTGAGAAATAAATACAAACTAGAGCAATATGTCCAATTAAAAAGACAACACAACCCAGTTCATTATTTATAGTCAAATTCAATCAGAAATGGCCCTGAAGAAGAAATCACAAATTCTGCTGGATGTTAAGATTTTATTCGTTGTCCCTTTCACCCAGCAGGCATGTCATAGAAAACCAATATTTCCTAAGTTTTTATAATTATCTTTATTACAGTTTCACAGAGTACAAGCCATCTATAGCTCATGAGGCTGCACAAACTGAAATTTCCTCTATGGTTTATCCAGCGCAATAGCGTTTAATAATTGTATAAGAAAGATCACAGCTTCGGGCCACAAATGGTCTATGAATAGTAAGTGAGAAAATCCCTCTTGCCACATTGTTGTCTGCTACTGTCAGACTGAATAACTTGAGAGATCAGAGCAGCCTGAGATTGATTCATTTAGAAAAGGTCAGAAGAATATAAAATGCACATTTACAAATTTTCCAGACATTTTTAGAAAAGCTGCTGCAACACTAACGCTTTGATTCCGAAAAGGCCTACACTGTCTGGGGTCGGCTTAGAGCCACAGCAGCAGCTGATTGCTAGATACCATGTAGCTATCAGTAAAACTAGCACAACGCAGGACATGATTTTAAACAGAAAAACTATAAAGCATCCACAAGAACAAGCTCCAGCTTCCCAGCTTTTAATCCCAAACAAACTATCTGGCAATTATAATAATTATGGTAGGAGCCACTGGATTCTGTACTGGTTATTATAACAAGCTGAATTTAGAGATGCTCAAGCAAAGGCTGGGACAAACCACTTGCTTGCAAGCAAATACCTAATTAACTAGTAATGGGCGAATCTGTGAACGGTGAAAAATTCACGAAACGCATTGAAGTGAATTGGCATCAAAATTATTTTGATGTGTGACAATTTTTTACATGATGGACACTTTTTTGTCTAAATGCATTAAAGTCAATGGGGGTCATTTATCAACACTGGGCAAATTTGCCCATGGACAGTAACCAATGGCAACCAATCAAATTGCTGGGTTCATTGTTCTACTTGCAGCTGCTTTTAAAAAGCTAATTACTGATTGGTTGCTATAGGTAACTGCCCAAGGGCAAATTTGCCCAGTGTTGATTAATGAGCGTCAAAATTATTTTGACACGCAACAATTTGTACATGAGCAACTTCTTTTGTTGCAGCAAATTATATTCACCTGCAAATTTTTACAGCAGTTTTGCAAAACAATTTGCAGCTGCTAAATGCGGAAATTCACCACAAATTCATGCCTGTCGAATAAATTGGCCCATCACAACTCTTCTTTTTTCAGTGTAAAGATTCTTCTTGACCAGTATATATTCGTTCTCATAAAAAGTTTATATACTGTATTTTGTATTGAACTACATGCCTTTGACTGGATGAAAAATTAGTAGAACAGACTAATGAATCTAAATTATTTTCCCTGTTTTGTATTAATGTTTCTAGGGGTTCTATCCTACATGATGATGATAACACTTTAGCAGCAAGAATATGTTAAACCAAGTAAACTGTAAAGCTGGCTATACACTGGCAGATTTCAGCTAATGATTCAGCCCCTTAGCCAAATCATGCAGAGATCAATTTGTTTTGCGACCTCGCCAAATGAGCTTATCTTAATGTTTGTGCCACCAAAACACTTGTAAACCTTAAACAGCCAAAGCTGTCTTACAGGTGAACATCACAGGATCTTGCACATAGTGAGGTCCTTCAAAGCAATGTGGCAGTATATGATGTAAGGTAAGACGGAAACAGTAACACTTTGGGGCAGATTTATCAAGGGTCGAATGGAAAATTCAAAATTGAATTTTTTTATGATCAAAACTTTCAAATTTGACTAGGGAGTTATCCAAATTCAATTCGAGTTTTTTTTTTAAAAAGTCTAATTCCATGTTTGAGATTTCATACTCTGGCCCTTTAAGAATTCGGATTCAACTATTTGCCACCTTAAACCTGCCAAATTGCTGTTTAAGTCAATGGGAGAGGTCCAGGGATCAATTTGGAGATGTTTGCATCCTTCCTGACATTTGAGTCGAGTTTTATCAAATTTGGAACTATTTGGACGGGTTGGGATGTTAGTTCAACCAGACTTGAAGGACGACAAGTAAAGAGTAACCTATCTCTATAGATAATGTCTGGTTTGCCCCAAAAACATGTTGGATTCTCTCCCTAGATCATACTGGATGATGCATCAGATAGCTTTAAGTAGGGGTTGGATGACTTTTTAACAAGTGAGGGTATAAAGAGTTATGGATAGCTCATAGTACAGGTTGATCCAGGGACTGGTTTGATCTCCATCTTGCAATCAGAAAGGGATATTTTCCCCTTATTTTTTTGCCTTCCTTTGGATCAACTAGCAGTTAGGCAGGTTATATATAGACTTAAAAGGTTGGACTTGATGAACGTGTGTCTTTTTCAACCTAACTTGCTATGTATGTTACTATGTTAACATTTTCAAAGCTTTGAATAGCCGTGCTGGTACAACACACAGCAACATATAAAAATATTCAAGCATTAAAACAATATAAAACCTACAGGTGACAAAATTGACAGTACCCTTGAATGCCCCTGATGATAAAGGGCTACATATGTGCCATGCCACAGAAATTAAGTTACTTTATTATAATTGACTTACAATTACGCTTTGGTATTTTCACAAAAAGTAAGCTTATGTCATTATCAAGCTAGTCATAAACCAGAACCTCTTGTGCCCACTGCTCACCAAAAACAACCCTCTATTAAAGCATCAATAGATTGTCTATGTAAGGTCAACTAATATCTGTAAGGGCCCGAAGGCTCAGTATGGAGTGCGGACCAAGGAGGAGGCAGTTCAATAAACAAAGTTCAAGGTACAAGAGGGTTTGGCAATAGAATGGTCAGAGTCCAGGCAAAGAGGTCAATCCAGGCAGAATACGGTCAAACGGTTAAACAGGCAAAGGTCAGTACACATGAATCAATATAACAATAGTAGAATCACACCCAGGAATGCACAAAGCGAAACCTATATTTGGGCAATGTTGCAGTCTTCAGGCTCCTAGAATTGGCCTCTTTTGGTGTTCATTTGAAAAGATTTGTCATTCATAATATTAATAATGTTCATAATTAGTATCTGGATGTCTAACTACTCCATACCTGTTTTTTTTTATTTTAGATTAAACCCTAGAAGCCTGTATTTTGCCCTTCATGTTGCCCCAGTTGAAATTTTTTTTGTTGTTGATTTATATAGATTTATCCATGATAGAGTGAAATCTCATTTCATCATTAATCTAAAAGAGGTTTACTCTACACAGAATAGACAGAGCCAATCACCCATTCAGTTTTTCATTTGCATCAACCAAGGTCAAAGGATTATCCTGTAGATCTCAGCAACATCAAATCGAATGCCAAAAATCATGTTTTCTTAGAATGTGTTTTTCAGTAATGAAATTAAAATTCCATCCCATTATTTTAAATTATTTAAATAATGGGATGAACGGACCGTTCATGGCAGTCCGATCTTCCTGACCAAATGCATCCAATATATTACATTTGTTGTTTAAACTACCAGAATATAATGCCATTAAAATAACCCTGTACTAGAGCTCTAAAGTCTATGGCATCCACAGATACAATATTGCTGTGTGCACAAAAGACTCTATTTAATCATTAGGATATGTATTCTAAAACAGTTCTCTGTGGCCCACTGTGCTAGCCACTGCAGCCTAGGATTGTACATCATGGGTACCTTAAATGACATAGATGCTGATTATGCAGGGCTCTATTCACGTCAAGTCCATATAAAAAGCGTTTCTGTATTTGCCCTTTAAAAGGAAAGTAACCTCTGTGCATTGCAATGGCCACCTTAAATATACAAACTGATGATGCATGGATGGGGAGTTTTGCACAAAAACTGCTTTTAAAAGTAGTATGTCCTAAAACCTTTTGGAATGCATGCATTTTGCAGTTGCTTATTAGTGATGAGCGAATTTGCGCCGTTTCGCTTTGCCGAAAAATTCGCGAATCGGAAAAAATTTTTTTGACGCCAGCGAATTTTTGCTGGCGTTTCACGAATTTATTCGCTGGCGGCGAATCGCGCAAATTCGCCACAAATTTGCGCCTGGCGAATAAATTCGCCCATCACTATTGCTTATATGCCTAACAATGAAACCTGAAACAAACATTCCTCCATGGAATAGTATACAACATCAATTAGCCGGTATGTGCCTTAGATATTACTGACTCTTCTGCTTTTAGACTGACATGTGCAAAACAGAGACCTTCCTAGTATCTTTGGAAGTTTCCTTTCAGTTTCAACTGACATCATAAGGGACTTCTAAGGAAACAAAACACTTTTCAAAAGCATCAACAATTACAGCTTTTTTTTTTCTTTGTAAATTAATAAATATCACACCCTCCAAAGACACTTAATGTATATAGACATACACTGCTAACTAATGCATAGGTCTCAAATGTGCTAAAAATCTGCATTTTTCATTTGGCCAAGTTCCTGCTATTTATTTACTGGTTAACTCCTTTCACACAAGCCATCAGTATTTTAAAAAGGAGCATAACTTAACATTTATTTTTATACATACAATTCAAAGCAATAAAGGATAAACTTCAGTATCCTAATACACAGACCTAGATTTAACAAGAAACAAGAAATAAATTCTTAATAGAGATGTTCTTCAGCTCATGCTGTCTCTATATAAAGGCATAATATGTCCTTTCGAAGCAACAGGCATTTAAAGAAATCATTGTTACTTACTGATAACTTCCCTTCAAATGGAATTCTGTTAAATGCAGAAGTAAGCCCTCAATATAATAACAATTGTGACTGTTTTGGCCTTTTGAATCATTTGTGCTTAATCCTCTTCCTTTCATACAAACACTATTCAAGTCCAAATAGACCTCATCCTTGGCAAAGTATTCATAATAGACTCTTGTTCCTCTTCACATGAAACAGTACAAATAATACACACCATTAAAGGGAGACAGAAAATGCACAGGGCGATGATCAATGCACTTTCCCTGGCCCAGTGTATTATCAGTCAATACAGACTCAGCAAGTATGTGCATTAGAGATTTTAGAAACATATTTTTGATCCCAAAATGACAAGCCAAGGCCATCCATCTAAGGCACTTCTAAATATTTACCACATCACCCTCCTTTTGCCTGGTAGAATTTCTAAAGTTAAAGTGTCCCTATGACTCTTGCAAGGAGATATATGTATAAAATGGCATATAAACCTTCCATAAAACTACCATCTTTGCACCCTAGCTCTACAAAATAGGCACCCCAAGCTTAATATCAGATGCAAGAGTGAGAATGACTGGCACCAATGCCACATCTTACTATCAACCAAAATAGTAGGATCGTAGTGGAATTTTTGCTTTCCTATATCAAATTCCACCACTAATGATCACATGAACAAAGCATCTCATGTCATGAATGCACAGAGAAAGCAGCTGTAAGGAACCCTGGTGGTCTAGTGGTTAGAGCTTACCCTGGTGGTCCAGTGGCTTTCTCCGGGGCATGCGCGGGTGCCCGCCATGCCTTCGTCGGGGACGCCTGCCGCATGCGTCCTTCTTCTTCCAAGTCCGGTCTCCCTATGGCACGCTCGCCGGCGCACTTCCTGGTTCTGGTTCCTAGGGATAGTTTTATTAGGCTTAACTAGACCACAGTTCCCAGCAAGCATCATCTCTTGTTGAAGTAGGAATATCACAAGAACTTTCACAATGGAAACACATCATGGGGGTCAATGACATTCAATGCTGCTGCATGGTTCTTATCATCATTTGGGGGGCTGGACAGAGACATTGCTGCTTCTCATTGCGTCCCTAACCACAATGGTTTCATGCAATGATAATCTCTAACCTCAGGGTGCATGTGCCATTCTTCACATTTGGACCTCCCCAAAACAGATCAAAGTCTGCTGCTCCTTCACTGCACACAACTCAGACAGCAAAAAAATCATTCTGGGATTTTGGGGCAGTATTATGACTGTAGAACTGACTTTCATTTTAAACCAGCAGTCAGTCTAGGTGAGATGGGACCCTGCACTCTTCAGAGAAAATGTCACCCTATCACCCAATATTATAGGGCAGTACATACTCAGAAAATGTTTTTTTATAATGGTATTTACTGATAAAACATTACAAAATTTAGTGAAGGATAGACTTATTACTGGAGGAGAATGCATTTTGTTCATAAGAAATGCTTGCCTTGTACCTTTAATTCTCAATGTTCCACTATTATAATTGTGAAACTGATGCTTTAATTCCTTACGTTTTCAATATCACAGAAATCATTCTCAACACTGTAGCAAAATGTCTCATTGCAAAGCCCTTATTTTAGCTTCATTCAATGATCCTATTAAAACAGGATTAAAATAATTACTTTTAGGGAGTAGAGGAGGTGCTCTCAGCTATTGTAAATCACATTCAAAGACTGGCACTCTGCACATGAATAAAAAAATGTAATGAAATGTTAATTCCACATGAAAGTCTGTCATTTCTCAGAGCAGCTGTGACTGAAGTTTAATTGTGGTTCAGGGTGGTTAAATAAGCATGTAGAGACAAGCTATTTGAGCTGAGATTTCAAGACGGTGAGAGGACGGCCTCATGGAGTAAATTCTAAAATGACTAAGATGGTGTCTGACTCATGCTCCAGAAATAGTAGGACAAATCCAGTGGTCACTTCTGTACCCTGCATTATAGTAAAGTTTTTTGCCATGGAAAAGCTACATATATTATATTTGTTATAGATGTAGTAACTAAAATTCCTATTAGAATACAATGAGAGCATGAGGCCACTTACAATGGCATTGTATACTGATTTTATTACAAAGTTGCACTATTTGTTTCATCTTCAGTGTCTGTTCAATGATGTACCAGAAATGAGAACCTTTTGATTATTTACCAAACGAAAAAGTTCAATGTGTGTAAAAAAGTAAGGATGCTATCATTCCCTTGGTAATGCTGGGGTTGTTGGAAAGCTGGGAGTGGGGAGGTATCCCTCATCCATATTGACTTACCTTGGAAGAATAACTTTCATATGTAGACTTGAGATAACCAGAAATTTGCTAGCCAAACACTTTAAACCTTAATCATTAGGTCCTGTTATTCAGCCAAACTAATCACCTTTGTTGTCCCATACAAACAATGTAGAGCACTAAAGTTATAGAGCTGGTATCTTATGCTGCACAGCCATGCACATATAAAACTATCCACACAGAGAGAGAATCATTTTAGTGCTGATCAATATGTGTGTTCTGAAATCTCAGAGTCAACCTCTGCTGAGCTTCTGCAATTTTACAGTCTCCTGCAGTGTTGACATTTTCAATTAAACTCACATTTACTCCAATTATTTACAGTTATTCACCAAGAAAACTTCAGTACATGTTCCCAAAAAATGTAATCTGTTAACTAGTTTGCTACCAAAATGTACATAGGTTGTTGCATTGTGAGAACAGTTGTTCTAGACATTGGCTTCTTATGGGGTCAAGAATAATAATAATTTTATTACTTGCTATTCATTTAGTACCAACATATTCCTCTGCGCTTTTCAGAGAATCGGCATCATTCCTGCACACAAATAAATACATCATAAAACACACCATTGTGATAATAATAATAATATAATCATGTCAGTACTTGATACTGTCCCTGAAGAGTGATATCCAAGTGTAGAGAAATAGTAGTAGAAAGAAATAGCTACGCCGCAGCTTTAAATATGCAGTGTAAACTAGGCCATAGGGAATAATGATCGTTAACAATGCAATGAATCCCATGTGCTTATCTTACAAGCCAAACAAATTAAAATATTATTATCTGCATTATCCTTACATTTTTTTCACCAGAATTCTTAAGGCCTGATCTTAAAACCGATCATAAGCTCCTGATTCACTAGCTGAGTGACACAAAACATACTGACTGTGAGGAGGCATGCATGATTGCTGTAGTGAATAAACTTCATACAATTTACACAATAATAACAAAACTAATAAAGAAGACACTGAGACCATAGTTTCCTGAATGGATGAAGGTCAGCCACAGCTTTATTGAACATATTAGACCAAGTAAACTGTCCTTGCCATGCCATATTCAACCATATATTATCCAAATGCTAGCTACTGCCATTGTGGTGGGCATGTAAGTTATACAAAGAGAACTGTGGCCTTAAACAGAGAAACCTCATATAGTGATTTAAACCCTGCTGGCAATTATTATAAAAGCTTTTCTAAAAGTGCAAAATACACTGGTATTCTAGCCTCCTACCTAATATGATCTCTTCTCCATCCCTTCATGTGCTACCCATGTAGAAGCCATGGAAGTCTGGACTAGGCTTATAAACTGAAATCTCCTACAAGGAAGTTGGGTATTCCCAGCCTTGAGGTTTGCTGAAGGCACTAATTGAGTCAAGCCAAGCAAAACCAGGTGGTGCAATAGAGCTAAAACAGGCAAGGAAGAAGTAAAAATATTAAAAGATTAAAGGCCACACTCAAGTTGTCAGTCCAGAAACACAGTTTCTTATTAGCCATAACATTCCCCCATATCTCTACAGCCACAACAATGGGGAATAATTTGAGCAGGATTACGGTACTACAGAAAACGTGTTTAACTCTCTCTCCCATGAACCAAAACCCCACTGACTACTCACTATTGCTCCAAAACCAATGGAGCCAGTCCAGTCAGTGAAAAGCGAGAGATCACTGTTTTGGACTTTGGCGTTCATACAACAAAAGCAATTATTAAATTCATGCAACAATGTCTTTCAAAGCTCCAGGTCTTCCCTCAGTTGCCAGGTCATGTTAATGAAATGGTGAGAAGATCTGGCCCCTTTTGTGGTGACAGCCTACAGGAAAACAACCTACCCCTGGGAATAATCTTACAGGCAAACACCAATAAACCAACAGGAGACTGGATCTGCCATAAGGTGACCTGCTAAACTAGGGACAACTGTCTCAATTTTTTGCCAGGAATACAATGGTGTCAAGCTTGATACCAGGGAAAGTCAAACCCATGGTGTGACCTTCAGTTTTATCCTCTGCAGGAGAGTAGGGATGCACCGAATCCACTATTTTGGATTCGGCCAAACCCCCGAATCCTTCACGAAAGATTCGGCCGAATACCGAACCGAATCTGGACCCTAATTTGCATATGCAAATTAGGGGTGGGAAGGGGAAACATTTTTTACTTCCTTGTTTTGTGACAAAAAGTAATGCGATTTACCTCCCCTCTCCCTAATTTGCATATGCAAATTAGGTTTTGGATTCGGTTCGGCCAGTCAGAAGGATTCAGCCGAATCCAAATCCTGCTTAAAAAGGCAGAATCCCGAACCGAATCCTGGATTCGGTGCATCCCTACAGGAGAGACACCAAACTTCTGAAAAAAAGAACGTAAGGTGAACAGCAAATGTGGCTGTCTGATGGACCAACAGATAAAAAATCCTGTTAGGGAAGCAAATGCACTGGAATCTCATCCCACCTGAAAACACCTCCCCGGAATCCCCAGCACCTTTGCTAACCCCTTTGGTGCCATCGAGGTTGTGCACTAAAAAGCAAAGACTGCGGGAGAGTAAAAGACTTTGTTTCATGTAAGTATCTTTGCCTATATTTATTGTCCTGTCTGGCACATGTCCTATGCAATTCCTTTGCTGGGATAATGCATTGGTCTTTACCATATTCTCTCTTATTATTCTTGGCAGATAATGAAAGGTTAGATGAAATGGGGCACTCCATTATTCATTTTAATTATCACCTTCCCAAACCCATTTGTAAGACTGACTTTCTTCACCCATGGTGCATATAATATAGTATAATGATGATGCCATATTTTGTCAAAGATATCTAAGGCTCCTGCATTCAAAATATTCTCTTTTGTCCTAGCTCAAGTTATGCCTGCTTTTCCTTTCAGAAAATTCTACATTCATTCATCTGTAAACACTGCATTCTTTGCCCATATTTCACTATATATAATAAGTACCTTCCTGATTGTAACAGTCTTGTGATTTCTTTTTGCTAACACTACCAGTTGATCCTGTATAATAAATCCCAGAATATGTAATGCATATAGGCTGGCAAACCTAGCAGCTTTGCAAAGTGCACATTCTGCAGCTGATCTGTACAGAAATTAGCCCCATTAGTGTCAGTCAATTTGTGAGCAAGCAGTAGGCACCTTTCGTCCACATTAAAAAGACAGAAGTGGAACATTTCCATGGCAGAAATAGGAATACATCATTAAAATATAGGACGTAGGGTTCTCATTTGTTTTCAACTTTCTTCACCTTGTCTGTTATAAGCAAAAAGCTACATCATGAAACATACCCAGTGCTTTACAGTGAAAGCACCATGATACTTTTTCCCACTTTTATATTTGTCTGTTGATAAAGCAAAGTTTATTTCCTTATGCTTTGTTTTTTTAGATCCTTACATGTTTCTAGTGCAGCTTGTCGTTTCGGTCTTCCTAAATGCCATTTTCTCAGTTTATCTGGCATCACGACAATCCTTATCATCTCGCTGACACCTTCTGTGTTATAATCTCCCTTCAAAAAAATCATCAGGAATATAGCCTAATATGCCAAGCAATATGGAGTGATATCACTAGAGGCATGGCAAATTACAAAGAGTAAGCAGTGGAAAATCCCAGGCTTTAGTATCAGCAGCAGCAGTAACCTGTACAATCCTGACATAGCTATTTCGAGGTACAGGTATGGGATCTGGAAACCCATTATTAAAACCCACATCAGGAAATTTGCTTAGAAATAATCTATGATACACTAATTTATTAAAGGCTGAATAAAGCTCATCAGAAACAGCTCTCTTTTCAATTGTATAGTATTTTAGAATTTTTTATGGCCATATTTAACAGTTTAAAAACAAGACAAACTTTTTTTTTTCTCCCTGATAAATATGTCTGTGACAATATCCCATACAAGGGAAGAGACAGAAATAGAGCTGTTATCCAGAAACCTTATTCAAGCTTGTCATTTTTAAGTGTTTATTCTGTAACAATGCCAAACCACACAAATTGTTATACAATAACTGCTTCAAATTAAATTTAAATGTGCTTGTTTACATAATTACATTAAATGTTAGCTACAACTAACCCAGAACCAGCTAAATTTAGTTCTCTTATGATAAGATTAATAAGATATTCCTCTTTGGGATACCTCATTTTAAGAGCATACATAATACACTATTCATCTATTACTTTGACCTACCTGCATTTTAATTATATATATATATATATATATATATATATATATATATATATATATATATATATATATATATATATATATATATATATACTCTCTCCGTTTTTCCTGTCCTTCATACTATTTACAAAAACCTACAGTTCATGATCTTAAAACTGATACTACATTTAGGGTTTTCAGCGTGGTCACTACCTTGGAATTGTGCAGAATGGAATCACTTAATCAAAACAAGCAGTGAGTCACCTATTTCTGTGACAATAGCAGCCAGCTTGGAAGCATCAGGACTCCTAGCAAAACATCCACCACAGGCTTATCTTCACATGCAGGCCAGTCTGGATAGAATTATGTTTTGCATTAGAAAAGACTTGAGGGAAATTTCTCAGGAGAGCATTCCCTCTAGAACAAAAATCAAGCTTTTTACATTCTGCAAACAAAACAGCCTTTAGTGCATGATTAATATATGTACAGGTTTCACAATGCCATTACTGTTTATACAACAAAATGAAAAAAGAATGAAGGTACCTAACTAATAATGATTGCCAGATTTCCTTTTAATTGCAACTGTTGTTATATTACACACATAAAAATGCAACAAATATATTAGTATGCAGTTCATGCACAAAATGAAAATATGAAATTAACCCACAGACATGCACCCCACTGGTACCAAGTCAATTCCATCTAAACACATAGCAAATCAAAATAGCATTTAGTAGTGTTCCATGAGCATCAGTCAGCTGGAGCAAAGTTGCAGATGCACCTTCCAACTATCCAGTTTTCGCGGGACAGTCCTGATTTGGACAGCTCAGCGGCAGTCCCGGATTGTTACTGAAATGTTCCGACTTTCTCTTTGATCTCCTGCACTGAACAGCCAGAAAAAGATACAAAATTTCTAAAACTTAATTGCCTTTTGGCAGAGAGCCCAGAATATGTGGCAGGTGCACTTAAGCAGGCTCTTGGGGAAACTGTGACTAGCAGCTTAAAGGGTAATTCACCTTTATTAGCAAAACTGTAATAACACATAAAAACCACAGAAATGTGTTCAAATTTTCATAACCTGCCAAATTTTGTAAAATTAACATGTAATTAGGGAGTGTGGTCACAAAAATGGGCATGGTTAATGTTATGTTTTGGTAGCCGAGGATGAGTTGAGCATAACAGTGCTTTATTAGCAGGTTCATGCAGCCATTACACTTCAACTCTAATACTTGCTTTAAGATGCACCTACAGGCCCTTTGTATAAACACCACATAAACACCACATATTCCCCCAATAGTAGGAAAGCATTTGGGAAAATGTAATAAACAGCAACAATTAAACTGTATGCAGTTTTCTGATTCTCTCAGTACGCTTTATAGGTTCACTTTCTTCAGGCCTATTGCAGCTGGCATCAGGAGTAGGAAAATCATCAAATGGAGCTTCTCCAAAGTCCTAACAGGAGCAAGACGACTTGCATTCCATATGTGTCCATCAGACAGTTCATATGTGTATGGTCCTCGCTAGTGTCTCACTTCAAGTGGTGTAGTACATTTAGATTGTCCTTGTTTCAGTATTCCTGGTTTCTTAATTCTGACTAAAGATCCAGGCTGAAAGTGCACTTCTCTTGCACCACGTTTTCTGTCAGTATAAGCCTTGCATTTGGCTTGTTGACATTTGACAATATCAGCAGTAAACAATTTTGTAGGAAGTTTGATGTCTGCAACATGTCTGCGCATCTGTCTGCCACTGCTGTTTCAATTTGGCTAGCAACTGTAATAGCCTTTTTCCACTATTTGGTCTCTTAGCATTTCATCTGTTAGGTTACCAAACTCACAGGTAACAACCAGCTCTCTCAAAGCTGCTACACATTGTTCTCTGGATTCGCCATTACGCTGTCCACGTTGGCGGAATTTATATCTTTCAGCAACCACATTTACTTTTGGCATGAAAAAGTTCTTTATAGTAGTAAGAGAAGTTTCATAAGTATCATCAGGTAATGGTAATGTATAGAATATATGCTGTCCCTCTGCTCCCAGGCAGTGAATAAGTAAAGCACGCTTTCTAGCAGCAGAAATTGCCAGCAGCAATAATGTAATTTTCAAACATACGGATCCAAGCAGTAAATGGTATGGTAGGCTCACCATGGTTTGGGAGAAAAGCTGCAGGCTGCTGCAGAGGTAGAAGAGACATCTCGTCGTCAATTTGTATGTTTTGGTAGCTGAGGATGAGTAGGGTATAACAGTGCTTTATTAGCAGGTTCATGCAGCCATCACACTTCAACTCTAATACTTGAAAACAGTCTAGAAAGTACACAGTATAACTCTTGTGCACAGTGACACATACAGGCCCTTTGTATTTGTCCCTCTTTCTATTTCCAAAATGTTGGGAGATATGCAGATGCTGCAACTGATGGTGACTCATAGAGCATTACCGATATTTGCCCCAGTAACCCATAACCCATAGAAACCAATCAGCGATTAGTTTTGATTAGTTTACTGCCGGAAAATAATAGCAATAAATGCCTTATTAATTGCTAATGGGTTCTGCACTGGGGCTATTTGCCCAGTGTTAGTAAATGATTACTGGTATGTGCAAGAAGCCTTACAGATAGCATGTCGTGAGTATATGGCTAATTTTGCACAAGTTATGTTGCTCAGACTTTAATTGAGATGGCAAGATTTTTTTTAGACAATTGTGCAGCTGTGCCATACCTGAGACAATTCTCATTATGTACAATAGGAATGACTAGGGATAATTACAGGGAAACTGGAGATAAATTAATGAAACAGTTTAAGGAAACAAAAGCTACATGTGATGTTTAAGAATGTTATGGTTTATTATGTAGAGCAATGTTGCATAACAAATAATGTGTGATGTGCTTCCTGTGAGCCTACAGCAGTTGTATCTTTACGATAAAAAGGCATTAGTAGCATACTTAAATGAATAGAAACAAGGTAGATAGATAGGCTATGCAAAATAAAAAATGTTTCTAATATAGTTAGGCAAAAATGTAATGTATAAAGACTGGAGTGACTGGATGTCTAACATAATAGTCAGAACACTACTTCCTGCTTTTCAGCTCTCTAACTCTGAGTTAGTCAGTGACTATAAGGGGGCCCACGTTGGACATAACTGTTCAGTGAGTTTGCAATTGATCCTTAGCATTCAGCTCAGATTCAAAAGCAACAGTTATGTCCCACGTGCCCCCCTGAAGTCACTGATTGATTACTGCCTGGTAACCAATCAGTGGAAACCAAGAGAGCTACAGAGCAGGAAGTAGAGTTCTGGCTACTATAGTAGATTTCCAGTCACTCCAGCCTTTATACATTACATTTTTGGCTAAATAACTATATTAGAAACAGTTTTTATTTTGCACAGCCTATTTATTTACCCAGTTTTTATTTTTATACTGAACAATTCCTTTAAGGTCATATCCTGACATGCTCAGGCAATCTCTGATGGTTATGATTTGTTCAGGATTTAAGTTTATTATTATAATTATTATTATTATTATTATTATTATTATTATTAATAATAATAATAATAATAATAATAATAATAATAATAATAATAATAATAATAATAATAATAATAATAATTATTATTATTATTATTATTATTATTATTATTATTATTGTTATTATTATTATAATTATTATTATTATTATTATTATTATTATTATTATTATTATTATTATTATTATTATTATTATTATTATTATTCAAAATAGTATTATTATTATTATGTAATATTGAGAGCTGCATATTATTTTATTAAAGGATTGAATAATTGGGCATTATTGGCCATTTTGGTGGGGTATGAAGGTAATTATATTGTTTTCAAGTGCTACGAAATAAGAGCAGTCTTCAAAATATCTAAATTGACATTTGTCGTAATTTTGTCATAATATAGTTGAAGCTCTTAATTTAGTATCAAATTCTAGGAATGCCTCATGCATCTCATTTTTTTGGTCACAACTGTGTTTGAGCTTCAAAGTCTTTGATGTAATACTTTTGAAAAGTTCAGTTTATCGTACTGATTATCAAGCAATATAACAGTATCCCTATTACCGTATATACTCGAGTATAAGCCGATCCGAGTATAAGCCGAGGTACCTAATTTTACCTACGAAAACTGGGAAAACTTATTGACTCTAGTATAAGCCTAGACACAACTACAGCCCTGTCTCCCAGCAGCGCACATTCCGCCAAAGAGACTCCCCCAGCGATCAACCGGACTTCTTTGCAAAGTTGATGGTGTCAGAGAATTGTGCAGAGAGTGCTGTGTGATATTGCCATCACTGTTAATCTTTCGTATAACCAACAGATGGCGCTGTGTGATATTGTCATCACTGTTAATCCATTATACAACTAACAGAGGGCGCTGTGTGATATTGCAGTCACTGTTATTCTTTCATATAACCAACAGAGGGCACTGTGTGATATTGCAGTCACTGTTATTCTTTGATACAACCAACAGATGGCGCTGTGTGATATTGCAGTTACTGTTATTCTTTGATATAACCAACAGATGGTGCTGTGTGATATTGCAGTCACTGTTATTTTTTGATACAACCAACAGATGGCGCTGTGTGATATTGCAGTTACTGTTATTCTTTGATATAACCAACAGATGGCGCTGTGTGATATTGCAGTCACTGTTATTCTTTGATACAACCAACAGATGGCGCTGTGTGATATTGCAGTTACTGTTATTCTTTGATATAACCAACAGATGGCGCTGTGTGATATTGCAGTCACTGTTATTCTTTGATACAACCAACAGATGGCGCTGTGTGATATTGCAGTCACTGTTATTCTTTGATATAACCAACAGAGGGCGCACTGTTATTCTTTCATAAAAGCAACAGAGGGCATTGTGGGATATTGCAGTCTCTCCCCAAGTGAACTGTTGGTATAGGAATGATTAAAAGTGACTGCAATCTCAGCTACTGCCCGCTGACCCGAGTATAAGCCGAGGTAGACTTTTTCAGCACATTTTGGATGCTGAAAAACTCGGCTTATACTCGAGTATATACGGTTCATAAAATACCTCTTACATAGCCTTTAAGTATACATGATTTTTGGCAGATATGTTGGTAACAGAAATGCACACTGCACAAAGCTACTCTAGCAATGAATGGGTAAAGCTGGCCATAGACGCAAAGATCCGATCATACGAATCAACGTACAATCGGATTTCCCCATCTTATCCCGACCTGCCACTAACCATTCCGATCAAATAAAGTTCAAAAGAGCAGATCAGCCAATGTTCTGTCCCTGACAGCAATCGTACGAAAGTTATGTCCAACCAAATCTAGTGACAGTCTCCCTCTGAAAATCGTACGATCGGGCAATATGTCGAACCTGTCCATACCGAAACGACCAATCTCAGCCGGACGAAAAATGTTGAGACTCTCCACACACTGTCCGAAAATCGTATGAATCCTCGATTCGTACGATCAGATCTTTGCGTCTATGGCCAGCTTAAAGGAACAGTAATGTCAAAAAATAAAAGGGTTTTAAAGTAATGAAAATATAATGCAGTGTTGCCCTGCACTGGTAAAACTGCTGTGTTTGCTTCAGAAACACTACTATTGTTTATATAAATAAGCTGCTGTGTAGCAATGGGGGCAGCCATTCAAAGGAGAAAAGGCTCAGGTTACACAGCAGATAGCAAATGGTGTTATCTGTTATCCATTAGTTAACCTGTGCCATATAGCCGTTTTTCAATTTCCGCCACAGCAGCTTCTTTATATGAACTATACTATTGTTTCTGAAGTAAACAGATCAGTTTTACCAATGCAGGGCAATAGTATGTGATATTTTCATTACTTTAAAACACTTACATTTTTTGGTGTTACTGTTCCTTTAAGTAATATCAAATTCCATAGTATCCAGCTGTATGAAGATAAATACCTTAATGGAACAATACAGAGAGCCAGGGATATATCAACTACCGGGATTTAGAAAGAAAGCAACAAGAAATAACAACATGTCCTGTATAACTAGGGGTTTATTTACTAAAACTCAAGTATATCTCAGTTTTTTATTAAAACAGAGGCGACCAAACTCCCATCCACGAAGAGTAATAATTTATTAATAATTGTTCTTGAAAAAGTCAGAACGAAAAAAACATTTTTACAAAAAGATTTTCTTAGATTTCAAGGTCAACTTGTCAATGTCAAAAATCATTTGGATACATCCACCAATTTCAAAGAAACATCATTTTATAATATCCCAATAAAGCCTCATTGTATCTTATTCAGCAATGTAGTAAAAAAGATCATGATCTGTCTATAATCTTTGTATTACGTGGAGCTTATCTATCAAACAAACTCGTATTAACATTGATTTTACATCACCAGTAATTTACTCATTCCTCTTGTATATCTCATTTTATGCCTATATATAATAGTGTTCACAAATTACTTTGACCTACTTTATTAGCATCTCAAGCTAGAGTATTAAGCTATAACATTTAAAACATTGTTAAAAAAATTGCAAACCAAACTTAACTGAAAATCAAAGAGGCCACTAAAAGGGCATCTAGATGGCATGAAAAAAAAAAACCAACCAGTCAGTAATTTATATCCTAATTTGTGATACCGATAAAAATGTCTGATTTACATCTTTTAACTTGCGTCTCCATTTTGAGATGTTCTGCGTGCTCACTGAAGTGTGGGAGATTCCTCTGTCCATTTATTGGCTGATATAACCTAGCAAGCTTGAGTGCTCTTGCTTTGTGTGAGAGTAAAGTAGTTCATACAAGTAAGAAGAATGGACTGCAGTATTTATATGAAACAAATATGGTCTGTTTTAAGTGATATTTGTTAAGTTCAATCATTTGCCTACAAAGCACATATCTTAAAGGGATCCTGTCATTGGAAAACATGTTTTTTCAAAACGCATCAGTTAATAGTGCTACTCCAGCAGAATTCTGCACTGAAATCCATTTCTCAAAAGAGCAAACAGATTTTTTTTATATTCAATTTTGAAATCTGACATGTGGCTAGACATATTGTCAGTTTCCCAGCTGCCCCTGGTCATGTGAATTGTGCCTGCACTTTAGGAGAGAAATGCTTTCTGGCAGGCTGCTGTTTTTCCTTCTCAATGTAACGGAATGTGTCTCAGTGGGACATGGGTTTTTACTATTGAGTGTTGTTCTTAGATCTACCAGGCAGCTGTTATCTTGTGTTAGGGAGCTGTTATCTGGTTACCTTCCCATTGTTCTTTTGTTTGGCTGCTGGGGGGGGGAGAAAAGGGAGGGGGTGATATCACTCCAACTTGCAGTACAGCAGTAAAGAGTGATTGAAGTTTATCAGAGCACAAGTCACATGACTTGGAGCAGCTGGGAAATTGACAATATGTCTAGCCCCATGTCAGATTTCAAAATTGAATATAAAAAAATCTGTTTCCCATGACAGTATCCCTTTAAGTGTCTGCTGTTTGGGGATTCTATGCAGCCACCTGTGCTTCCCCTAAACTTGCTGCTGCACAATATTGTAAATGATTGGGTCCTCCTACTCAGAAATTAAAGTTAGACAAAGTCACTTCATGAACAATTTATGAACAGGAGTTTTTTTTTTTTTTTTGCACTTTTCGTCGGTGAACCAGAGGTACCCCCAGGAAATGCTCCTAACGTGAATCCTCAGAAATACTTGTATTTTGAAAGGGCACAAAACGTTTAAAAATTAACTGTGATGTAGCTGAGGTACAAAATTCTTCTGGAGTATAAATGTACAATTGTGATAATAACACTGTAAACGTAAAAGGGTTATGCACAGGTTTCCAAAGACTGTATTATTTATCTTGCTTCCAATCCACTGTGAGCGACAGGAATATAAAACTCCTGTTCATAATTTATAAAATCATATTCCTTCTTAGGAAACACATAAACCCATTATCCAGAAAGTTCCAAATTAAAGGAAGGCCATTTTAATAAATAATATATATAAATATATATTTATTATATATACAGTATATATATATATATTTGTATTATTTAAAAAAAAAGACTTCTGGCAGCACGTGTCCCTTTTGCATCTGACTGTGTATGAAGAACGCAAATGACAAATGTCATCATGCTGTCACTGCTGAGAGAAAGAAACATTCATACTGTCAAGTTAGCAAGAAAAGGTAGGGCAAGGGCTTCAATGCTTTTCCAAAACAAGCCTTATTAGCCAGAGCTCACTATTCAGCTTCAGTGTCCTTGTGGAACATGTATTTTTGCCCTTAAATTGTTGTTAACAGTTGTGTGTATAAAAATGTTCACTAATGCATTATGCATGATAGCATATAAACAGTAATACGATATGATATGATATGATAGAAATACTGATTAAATAGTAATGTGTAATGGCAAAACCTGAGTATGGTGAATGAAGCGTTAATTTATCAAACTGATGTTGACCAGTACGTCTTTAATGATGTGCTCATTTGACACTGGAGGGGCTAGGAAGGTTAATGTTGCTATTTGTTGAAGAGTTGCTCATTTAATCCTTCTGACTCACAGCCCCAATCATCATCAGCACCAAAATATCTAAAGTAAGTTTAAATTGGGCTGGAAACTGAGATAAATGACAATAACTGTGCAGAAAATTAGTGTTTGCCTCTTTCCCAATGACTCATCCCTTTTTACCTGAATGGTGGTACACCATTCAAAAGCATATATAATAATGTGATGAATACATTATGGCCTCCTTCCTATAAAGTTCTTTATCCAGACTTAAAAAATGAGATGGTACTTTGTTGGAGAGCTGATTCATAACAAATATTAAGATAAATTTACATTTTATATTGTTCTGGTAAAATAGTACTAGCTGAGATAAGTGATGTTGCCTGAAAATGTAATATCTTTAAAGGAGAATAAATCCCACTTATATATCATAAGGCCCTTACAGAAATCCCCCTGGCCCCTGCCCAACTGCTTGATCCACATTCTCAAAGATAGCCCCGTTTTCCCCTATGAGTGAGAAAAGGAAAATCATTGCAGCAGGTTGGGGGGTTACCATGTCTGGTACTGACCTCTGTTCCCTGGGGTTGGTTGTCATACAAAAGTGTGCAACAAGGAACATTGTCTGGTCCCGGCATCCATTTGGCATTATCCTGGTTGGTTTTCAGCACCAGGGAAATCCCTAGGTAAATATTTTGTTGCATTTGGTTGTGCCCTATAAAATGCCAAATTGGGTTTTCATAGATTGGTGGGCCATCAAATATTGGTCTTGGGCTATTGTTTTGTATAGTAAAGACAGTTGTCCAAATTAATTAGAAGTGGTAACATTAAAAATATCAATGCAGACAGGACTCAAAATATTTTGCACAAAATGTAATTGTTGACCTCCTCCGGGATGAGAGAATGGTTCCTAAAAGGTTTTGTTGCACTTAGTCATGCCTATAAAGACAAACAATCAAATAACTAAATCACAAACTTTCAACTTTATAAGATTCTTTATTTCTCTCTTGGCATGATTTTCTGCCTGCACCTGCAGTAAACTATAACTGTATAATTTCCATCATTATTAAGGAATTGTAAAGTAACTATGTATTAATGCAAATATTAGTCCATATTAGCAATTCAAAATTGTGTTTGCCCACAATAGGGGTTACCAACTGGGTCACAGATCTCATGGCTATCACCACTCTTGGTGAACAATAATTTAGCCAATACTCATGGACCTTTACAGAAACTGATTTAGTTAGCCTAACAGTGCATGAGTTACTACCTCTGTGAATAGTCAATGGTACTTTTTTTTAAAGGTAAATTAAAGTTAGGTGATCCTTCCCCAAGAATGGCAAAAGGTGACAAAATTTGGCAGGCCAACACTCCATTTGACCCCATTTCCTGACTAATATTTGAAAACTGATGACAGAACAACTATTTTGATTGTTGGCATCACTCAAAGCAAACAGTTTAGTGAAAAAGCCATGGATTTATTGATTGAATTCTGCATTCAATTCTATAAAGAATTTATCTTCTTTACTATTATCCTGGCGTCCTTTTTCAGAACAAAGAGAGATTATTACCTTCCAATATACACAACTGAATGAACAGTGTCATTGTAACATTTTTCTTTCTAATTTTTCTCCACCACGCATTGCGTCCATCTATCTTTCAGTTTGCTACAGCAATAGAAAAGTATCTATTTATTTAAATCATTCAATATAAAACAAACAGCTATGGAACTTTGTATTTGTACATTTTTTGTGATTTGAATTGTGGTTAAAATTTTTTTAATGATGTGTTAAATTACAAGTGCTCCATGGAAGATGGAAATGGTACATAAAAATGTGGCATTTTCCTGGCTGGATTCTGGAGCAAAATAAATGGCCTTACTTAGAGAATAACTTATTGCTTCAAAAAAATGAAGAAAAATCCACCAATGAAAAATCAGTATTGCTAGGCACATTGTGCATAAAAAGGTCAAAAAAAGCAATTTGCATGTTGAAAGGATGATGTGAATAGCTCTGCCTGTAATCAGAAGATGATGCCCTTGTCTCTTCCGTTGATGGCTGATGATTTATACAAGGTGATGACTTTCATTTTGCAGTAGGCCACTGAAGATCACAACCAACAAAAAATTCCCAGGCAGAGCAAGCTAAAATTATTAGTGTTGTTAACAGACGTGTACAAACATCATGTATGTATAACTTCAAGGAAGGAGAAAGTGCTAAAATATATATATATAATTTTGTTGTGGAAAACTTCACTTAAAATGAACATGCTTGCAAATGCTTACTTTTCAGTCTTGGATGCTATGTCTACTTTTTTAAGCTATGCAGTTGGAAATCAAGGTATTTTTGTATTACATAGTAAGTTAGGTTGAAAAAAGACACGCGTCCATTAGGTTAAACCTTTTAACTCTATTTTAACCTGCCTAACTGCTAGTTGATCCAGAAGAAGGCAAAAAAAACCATCTGAAGCCTCTCCAATTACCTCAGAGAGTAAAAAGTTCCCAAGACTAAGTTAGTGTTCGCTTTGGTCAACAGCATGCACATTGTGCCACAAGTTTTTGTTAGCCAATTTGTATACAAATTCTGCCTCTGCCAGCACGCACTAATAATAGCCTTGATTAATTTGTTTTATAGGTAAGGATGGCCATGTTGGTGTTCTGTCTAAGAACAATGATGCCCTTGTGATTGCCACTGCCACTGCAGATTTGATTTGTGCAATTGATATGTGCAACTATGCTTCCTGTAGATCTTTTATATTCTTGGTAAAGTTTTGTTTCATGACATTCATTACTGAATGTGGTGTTTCTATTTTGTCCCTTATCTTATATTTCTTGATGTGTGGGTTCAGTGGCTTTAAATTTAACTCTGGCCTATTGCACCCCCCCCATGAAGACTAGGTAGGGGGCTCTAAGAAGGGAGAGGTAGGGAAGGTGAGTCCTTCAGGCAGGAGCAAATACTGTGCTGAAAGGAACAGGGTGACGAGGGTGTAGAGTCAGGGTCTTGCCCAATAAGGATGGAGTGGAAGATGTCCAGGATGGAATGGGCATAGAGAACTAGGTGTAACTAAGTTGGTAGAGAACTGCAGAATTCGCATTGTGAATACATTTTTGCAAATGTCTCGCAAATGAGATGCGTGAGTGTGCCTAGTGTGCGAGGTTGTTGTGAGCGAAAATAGCGAAAATAGACAGTAACTTATATTTGCAATTTGCAAAACTGTTTTGCGAATATTTTCTCCGCCACCAAAGTTGTGGCATTTTTTGCCATATTTAAAAAGCTCTTATGGTCATTCGCAGTGTGAAAAAAATATTACCATGCACAGGGCAAATATTTTCACTGTGCAAATCATTCTGCCCTGCGCAAAGTTTATAAATGAGCCCCAAAGACTCTGGGACAAGACAGGATGTGTGGCCGTAGAACCAGATGAGGATGGGGGTGATGAGAAGGACTGGAACAGGACAGACAGGGCTGGAACCAAGAGTAGGACAAGGACAGGACTAGATGCAGGAACCAGAAGGGGCGGGGAACAGGACAGGAACTAGGTTAGGGTAGGCTAGGCAAGGCACAGATGGAGGCCAGAGCAGGAAACATGAACCAGGGACAGTGCTTCAGTGCTCAAGTAAGGCCAATGTTCTTTGAAGAGGGCTGAACTTATATAGATCAGGGTCAGGGATTATCTTGCTGGCTAATCTCTTTTCCCAGGGTTAGGGAGAGCAGCCATCAACTGGGATCAAACCAAAGCAGATCCTCACACCCCTTTGCTTGCCCACTTAAAATAAGTTAGTTTTAAAAGCCCTGAAAGGTTGCTTTGGTGACACCCCTTTTATGTCATTGTAGCATCTCCTGAATGCATTTAAGTAAGGTTTTCTTTTCCATGACAAGGTTGTGAAGAATTAAAGAGGGCACAAATGAGAACAAGACACCAGTCATGAATGGTTCCTACAAATTGTAAAGAAAGACCCAAGAATAGATAACATTCATCTTGATTGCATATTGCCACAGAAGGTAAAACTGCAGTCACCTTCCTATGCCTGCCATCACTCCTAATACTTGTAAATGGATGCACATTGATTGGAGACCGGTGGACTTCAAATTGTAAATAAAACTGACATCTTATCGAGTAACCACCAATCACCACAGGTAAAGTACGCTCAGAAATATATTACAAGATGGCTTTCCAAATATCTGGCCCAAAAAAATTTACAATTTCTGTAGTTAATAAGCAAAACATGGTATAATTCCTTAATATATCAGTAACTATTTTTGCTATATAAATGATTACTTCCCATCATGTATGTCAAATCTCATTCACCTTTGTAATATACAGTCATATGAAAAAGTTTAGGAACAATCCTCTCCTGCATAATAATTTACTCCACTTTCAACAAAAAAGATAACAGTGGTACATTATGTCTTTCATTTCCCAGGAACATCTGAGTACTGGGGTGTTTTCTGAACAAATGTTTTAAATGAAGCAGTATTCAGTATTAAATCAAATGTGAAAAACTGGCTGTGCAAAAATTAGTAATTTTGCTAATTTGAATGCGTGTAACTGCTCAATAATGATTACTGGCAACACCAAATTGGCTGGATTAGCTAGTTAAGCCTTGAACTTCATAGGCAGGTGTGTCCAATCATGAGAAAGGGTATTTAAGGTGGCCAATTTTAAGTTGTGCTTCTGTTTGACTCTCCTCTGAAGAGTGACAGCATGGGATCCTCAAAGCAACTCTCAAAAGATCTGAAAACAAAGATTGTTCAGTATCATGGTTTAGGGGAAGGCTATAAAACGCTATCTCAGAGGTTTAAACTGTCAGTTTCAACTGTAAGAAATGTAATCAGGAAATGGAAGGCCACAGGCACAGTTGTTCTAAAACCTAGGTCTGGCAGGACAAGATATATACAGGAGGGGCATATGTGGAGGATTGTTAGTGGTTACAGACAACCCAAAGATCACCTCCAAAGACCTGCAAGAACATCTTACTGCAGATGGTGTATCTGTATATCGTTCTACAATTCAGCACAAATTGCACAAAGAACATCTGTATGTCAGGGTGATGAGAAAGAAGCCCTTTCTGCAGTCACGCCACAGAGTCGCTTGTTGTATGCAAAAGCTCATTTAGACAAACCACAGTCTTTTTGGAACAAAGTGCTTTGGAATGATGAAATAAAAAATTTAGTTATTTCGTCATAACAAAAAGCTCTTTGCATGGTGGAAGAAGAACACCGCATTCCAAGAAAAACATCTGCTACCCTCTTTCAAATTTGGTGGAGGTTTCATCATGCTGTGGGGCTGTGTGGCTAGTTCAGGGACTGGGGCCTTTGTTAAAGTCAAAGGTCGGATGAATTAAACCCAATATTAACAAATTCTTCAGGATAAGGTCACAAAGTTATGCAGTGGTTGGATATTCCGACAAGACAATGACCCTAAACACACTTCGAAATCTACAAAGACATTTATGCAGAAGGAGAAGTACAATATTCAGGAATGGCTGTCACAGTCCCCCAACTTGAATATCATAAAAAATCTATAGGATGATTTGAAGTAGGCTGTATATGCTCGACAGCCATCAAATTTAACTGAACTGGAGAGATTTTGTATGGACGATTGGTCAAAAATACCGTCATCCAGAATCCAGACACTCATCAAAGGCTATAGGAGGCGTCTAGAGGCTGCTACATTTGCAAAAGGAGGCTCAACTAAGTATTGATGTAATGTCTCTGTAGGGGTGCCCAAATGTATGCACTTGTCTAATTTTGTTATGATGCATAGTGCATGTTTTCTGTTAATCCAATAAACTTTATGTCACTGCTGAAATACTACTGTTTCCATAAGGCATGTTATATATTAAAAGGAAGTTGATACTTTAAAAGCTCAGCCAAAAACTCCAAAGAAATAAGAGGGGTTCTCAAATTTTTTCATATGACTGTAACATTTAATAGCTCATCTCAAAAGATTAAAATCTTTATCCTGCTGGTTACAGAAGGATTTAAATCTACAGATGTAGGAACAAAGCTGATTTTTAATCTTTCCTAAAGATAATATTAAAAAAATAAGTTGCTTTAAATCATTTAGAGAGAGCACTCTCTGTACAGGCGAATAAATGCGGGAGAATCTCTCCTAATCTCAAATTAAATGAATCTTTATTGAGCGTAACAGTAAAAAAGGAGAGTGATGGTTGCATTCGGCAGATAAGTAATCTTCTTGCCACTTTGAAGGGATTCACTAAAAAGTGAATTAGGATCTTTACAGATGATGGAGCGTGTACATATTTTTAACAAGTAAATATGAGGGCAGCTTGGCTGTTTGGAGAGAATAATATTAAGGTTCAGATATTAGTTCTCAGTAGCAGTACATATCCACTTTACAAATACAGATACAAAAAGGAAAAAAAGAGAAGCTGAAGAGAGCACCAATTCCCTTCATAAATTGATATGTAAGTCATTAATTTCATTAATAAGGCAAATTGTGACTGACAGCTCTTTCCATTAAATGTTTCCCTTTTGCTGAGTATTCTCACATTACCCCAGGGCAATATAGTACATGTTTGGCACCTGTTATCCAGAACTCTCAGGACCTGGGGTTTTCCAGATAAGGAAATAATCTGGTTTATAATAATTTGATTTAAAGGAGTCTATTGGAGATGATTTTCCCATAATTTGGATCTTTCTGGATAATAGGTTTTTAGATAAGGGATACCATACCTTTTTAGTTACTCACCTATATTTAACCACAATGCAACATTATTTACCAGTATTGAAGAGTGACTGTACCTTCCAAAAAAATGCTACATTTTGCGGCATTTACTGGAGGTACAAAATACACTGGTAAACTATGTTCTTACTGACTTATTAAAGGAAAACTATACCCCCAAAATGAACACTTAAACAACAGATAGTTTATATCATTGTAAGTTGCATATTAAAGAATCTTACCAAACTGGTCTATATATTTAAGTAAATCTTGCCCTTTTACATCTCTTGCCTTGAGTCACCATTTAGTGATGGTCTGTGTGCTGCCTCAGAGATCACCTGACCAGAAATACTGCAGCTCTAACTGTAACAGGAAGAAGTGTTGAAGCAAAAGACAGAACTCTGTCTGTTAATTGGCTAATGTGACCTAACAAGAATGTTTTTTTGGTATGTTTTTGTGCACAGTGAATCGTACGATCCTAGGGGGTGGCACTTATTTTTTAAAATGTCAATTTTCGATTTATGATTACCCAATAGCACATACTATTAGAAAAGTATATTATTTTGAAAATGGTTTATTTACATGAATCAGGGTTTTACATATGAGCTGTTTTATGCAATATCTTTTTATAGAGACCTACATTGTTTGGGGGGTATAGGTTTCCTTTAATGCAAGTGTTAGGTACTTGGGTCCCTTTACCCAGAGCACCTTCTACCTAATAGTCACAATCAGCAAATAGGTGAATATAATAGATAATAATTGATCATCACTTGCATCCCTCAGTGAAGTGAAGTGTGCTCTGATAAACTTCAGTCACTCTTTACTGCTGCACTGCAAGTTGGAATGATATCAGCTCCTCTCTTCCCCCAAGCAGCCCTTCAGCAGAACAATAGGAAGGTAACAAGATAGCTCGCTGACTGGATAGCGTACAATGCTCCCATGCCCCACCTAGTGGTAGATAGAAGAACAGCACCCAATAGTACAAATCCAATTCCGCCTAATCCAAGTCCGGCTAACCCAAGTTGCAACTCCTTCAGTTACCTTGAGCAGGAGAAAACAATAGCTTGGGTGCAACACATTGATAAATAATTTGCTATCTAAATCTCTGTTTTTCCAGTGTTAATGTAGGAACGAATTCAAGCAATGATTTCACCATTAGTGTGCAATTCATTAAGGGGTCTATTTATCATGCGGTGTAAAAAGTAGAGTGAAGCATTACCGGTGATGTTGCTCATAGCATATCAATGTTTTCTAACTGCTGAGATCTAATCGCTGATTGGTTCTTATAGGCAACATCATTGATAATCCTTTACTATTTGCACAGCATTATAAATAGGCCCCCTGTAAAACATCTGCAATTCTGCATTTGTTATAGCAAAATGGTCAGAAATCTATGTCTGTGTCCACAGCTATCACTGCAAATTTGGGGACCTCAACTAACAAGGTTGGGAAACCTTCATTCACAATCCTATGGACTAACGTCTGCCATTATCCCATTTGCAAGTACATTGGTCGTAAAGAAGTTACAGGGACTACACTTTCCACCTGATTCCTGTGAATGTTGCCATTTAACCGTATGTTTATGTGATAACATTAGTAACCATTTTTCCATGCCATATAAGAAATAATCCCACTTATATAATGTATTGTGTGTGGGGTGAGGGGGGGAATTTGAAACTTTGGGGATTTAGAATTCAGAAATGATCATAAAAAATGGCAAATACTCACTTACCTATTAGGTACTTTTATATCCTTATTTGAGTAATCCCTGTTTTTTCCATGAAAGTATAGCACAATACATCATTATGCTCTACAATATTTTCATTGAATGCATTTTTGCCCAGTTCTGCTTTACATATTCAGCTCTCTCTGTCCTTTACTTCACATTCCTTTTTAAGTGTCACAATAATGTTCCAAAATCCTATCTAAAGTCTGCTGTATAATGCAATATAATCTCACTAAAGTCAGAGACATTTTCATCTGGAATATATTTTTATCTTTTTTTTTTCATATGAATTCACCTGGGAACACAATCTATTTCTGTTAGGTTCTACATTTTCAAAAACCTTTCTAATGTCTCAGAGTTTTTTTTTGTGGCTCTGTAGTCATGACCTTTTTAGATAGTATGAGGATCTGGTTGCACTAGAGCACCAATTACTCTCGTGCTGAAAAGCAGAAAATGCTTGTGCTTTTTGAAGTGAGTTGTATTTTTGATACAAGCCCTGCTGGTTGAACTGTTTCTTTTACCGAGGTTGGAGATTTTCTCTCTGCTCTTTGGAACAGAAAAGATTAAACATTGTCACATCATTTTTCACATTGTTTGAGAAGGTTAACTCCATCTGAGATGGAGAAACATTTTGTTGAATTGATATTAAATAATTTAACCTATTTCATGCCAAGACTATAAGAGGTATTCATTAAGAAGAAATAGTACTTAAATAGGTAAAATTAACATGATTTTTGCAATGTCTCTGAAATATTAAATAACATTTTCTACATTCTTATTAATGGGAAGTATCTGTGGTTACGTCAAATGGAATCCATTTCATCCATCATCTACACAACCACAACAACCCTGTACATAATAACAGGACTATTAAAGTACACTGAAAACATATTTGGCTAGCCATGCCCAAGGCAGCACACTTCTGGATAAAGTCTATCTCTTATCACTTTGTAACATCCTGGAGGATGCAAAGCCGACATGATAAATGTAAATAAGGTCTTATGCATAAGAAAAAAAGATTATCTTGCTTCACCTTTGGTCAATTCCAGTGTAGTTCAGTGTCGAGTATAACATAATCACTATAAAGGAGAAGGAAACCCTTTTGGCGCAAAACCCCTCCCACCCGTAGGCCCCCTCCCTCCTACCTCCCACACAGGGCAAATGCCCCTAAGTTGCTACTTACCCCTCGGCACAGGTCCTCTCCCGTGGAGTTCGCAGGCATGACCGTGCGGTCTTCTTCCTGGATTCCCCGGCGTTTGGTGGCACATTCGCAGTAGGAGCATTTGCCGGTTCAGCTCTACTGCGCATGCGCCCAAAGTCACAAAGTTTTCTGATTTCTTTTTGCAGCAGCTTCGTGATTTTCGGCGCATGCGCAGTAGATTCCAACGGCAAATGCTCCTACTGTGCATGCGCCGCAAAATGCCGGGGAATCCAGGAAGAATACCGCACAGGAGAAGATGGCACCTGTGAACTCCACGGGAGAGGACCTGCGCAGAGGGGTAAGTAGCAACTTAGGGGCATTTGCCTGGGGGGGTGAGAGGTAGGCTGGGGGGGAAGGAAGGAGGGGGCCTACGGGGGGAGGAGTTTTGTGCCAAAAAGGGTTTCCTTCTCCTACCTATGATTAAGGGATTTACTCCCAAAACGTTAGGTTTTACAGCAGCAACCCCAATAAACCCGTTCCAGAAGTGCCGTCTGTCTGTCGAGTCTTGTAAATATCCCCTGTGAGTGCCTAGACTTTACACTAAAAACGGTCCAATCAAAACGAGTGCTGTTGTTCCACTGACTTGTTCCTTTGCCATTAAAGAAGCAGTAACACCAAAAAATGAAAGTGTTTTAAAGTAATGAAAAAATAATGTTCTGTTGCCCTGCACTGGTACAACTGGTGTGTTTGCTTCAGAAACGCTACTATAGTTTATATAAACAAGCTGCTGTGTAGCCATGGGGGCAGTCATTCAAAGCTGAAAAGGGAGAAAAGGCACATAATACACAGTCGACACGCTCTGGAATATGAAATGGGATTCTTCATAACATATCTGTTATCTACTGTGTATCCTGTGCTTGAATGGCTGCCCCAATGTCTACACAATAACACAACAACTCCTTTATATAAACTATAGCAGTCTTTAAACTCTACACGTGCAGGGCATCACTACATTATATTGTCATTCCTTTAAAACATTTTCATTCTTTGGTGTTACTGATCCTTTAAGCCTAACCTCAAGAAGAATACCTTACTGAGTAACCTAGTCAGTCAGCTAAGGATGATCCAAGAAGACTTTAACAACCTCTATATGAGAAAAAAATGTATGCTGCACTTCTGTATTGAAAAACATATAGAATCCCTTAAAGGGATACTGTCATGGGAAAAAAAAATTTTTTCAAACAAAATTAATAGTGCTGCTCCAGCAGAATTCTGCACTGAAATCCATTTCTCAAAAGAGCAAACAGATTTTTTTTATATTCAATTTTGAAATCTGACTTGGGGCTAGACATATTGTCAATTTCCCAGCTGCCCCATGTCAGCTTGTCATACTTGTGCTCTGATAAACTTCAATCACTCTTTACTGCTGTACTGCAAGTTGGAGTGATATCACCCCCTCCCTTTTCCCCCCCAGCAGCCAAACAACAGAGCAATGGGAAGGTTACCAGATAACAGCTCCCTAACACAAGAAACAGCTGCCTGGTAGATCTAAGAAAAACACTCAATAGTAAAAACCTATGTCCCACTGAGACACATTCAGTAACATTGAGAAGGAAAAACAGCAGCCTGCCAGAAAGCATTTCTCTCCTAAAGTGCAGGCCCAAGTCACATGACCAGGGGCATCTGGGAAATTGAAAAAATGTCTAGCCCTATGTCAGATTTCAACATTAAATATAAAAAAATCTGTTTGCTCTTTTGAGAAATGGATTTCAGTGCAGAATTCTGCTGGAGTACACTATTAACTGAATCGTTTTGAAAAAAAACATGTTTTCCGATGACAGGATCCCTTTAAACTCATGACTGGTACTCAAAGGTGAAATAGCCTTTTAGACAGGTCAAACAGTGATTCTTAAATGATACAATGCCCAGAGAATCTGTGCCAAACAAGCTTTAACATTTAAACACTGGATGTACATGAAAATATATTACGGAGGGTATAAACCAGTGAGCTAAACTATTGTAGAAACAACTGTTTAGATATATCTGTACAAGTAATAGAGTAGCGCTAATGCTGCCTCAGTAGATATGGTCCTTAACCCTTTAAGTGCCACAGAACGTAGAATCTACGTTCTGTGGATCAAAGGACCAAAGTGCCACAGATCGTAGATTCTACGTTCTGCAGCACTTCCGGGTTTGCGAGCGGAGGAGCGGCTGTTAGAGCCGCTCGCTCCGCTCCTTCACGATCCCCTGCCCCTAGACAACGAGCAGAGCAGGGGATCGTGTGGCCCCTGGGGCGCGATCGCCCAGGGGCCCCAAAGCAGCAGCAGGGACGCGTTTCCTATGCGTCCTGCTGCTGCCTGCGCCGCACTTCCGCCCAGCTCCGCCCCCACATGGCTGATGATCGTTGGAGCTGGAGATCTGCTGCGTGGGACCCTTTCTGATCGATCTGCAGCATCTACCCCAGGTAAGTGTAACATTTACACACACAAAAACACACAAACACACCAACACACACTTATTACAGTAATATACACTTACATTCACACTTACACACACTCACACATAGATTTTTGGGGATTGGGGGGGTCACACACACTCACAGCACCCATGTACACTTGCACACGCGCACATGCGCAAATAACATGCAATTTACCCGTTGTGCACACGCATATGTACATATATGGCTTTGTGGCTTTTTTTTTTTTTTTTCTTATCGCATCGTCTCTTTTTGGGCTAAAAAAAATGTTTTATTGCCGTTCCGAATAGCGTATTCGCTAACCGTACTGTGCAATAGCTTTTGTATGTTATTTTGGTGGTTATATTGCAATTTTGGGTATTTTGGTGCATTTTTAGCCATTTTATTGAATTTTTAGCCATTTTATTGCATTTTCAGCTCTGCATTTGTGTTGTTCACTTGTTTCTGCCCGTATAATCGATTTGGCCCAGCTAAAATATTCAAACGGTAATTCTGGTGGCCGATTACACTAGTGTGAAAAAAAAAAGCATTGATTTTTGTGGTTTTATTAGTTTTTGGTGATTTATTTGCATTTCACACTGTTCTGTGTTATTTTGTTTTGCCTATGTAAATTTTATCTACTATATATCCATTTGGGGGTCTCTGTGCGCCACATAGTTTGGTATATCTATGCATATTGGGCATCAAAGTGTTCAGTAGACCCCTGTCATTCATATTTAGGATGTTTTATGCTGATACGTTACGAAATGTGGGGCACATAATGGGGTAAAATTCAAGCTTTGTGACGATTTTCAGAAATTTGATAAAAACCGTTATGTTCAGCATTGCTTTGCAGTTTGGCAGTTTGCTGTAGAAACACTTATTTACCCATTTTGGATTCGTCAGAATGTGTACTTTCTGAAAATATATGGTTTTCTGGGGTCTCTGTACTGTTAGGGGGGTCTAATGTCGCATAATACACACACCAGGTGCTTATATTGCAGCAGCCAGCGCGTCAGCTGTGAAAATGTCTATACATATTGTCATTTGGGGGTCTCTGTGCGCAACATAGTTTGGTATATCTATGCATATTGGGCATCAAAGTGTTCAGTAGACCCCTGGCGCTCATATTTAGGATGTTTTATGCTGATAAGCTACGAAATGTGGGGCATATAATGGGGTAGAATTCAAGCTTTGTGACGATTTTCAGAAATTTGATAAAAACCGTTATGTTCAGCATTGCTTTGCAGTTTGGCAGTTTGCAGTAGAAACACTTATTTACCCATATTGGATTCGTCAAAATGTGTACTTTCTGAAAATATATGGTTTTCTGGGGTCTCTGTGCTGTTAGGTGGTCTAATGTCGCATAATACACACACTGGGTGGTTATATTGCAGCAGCCAGCGCGTCAGCCGTGAAAATGTCTATACATATTGTCATTTGGGGGTCTCTGTGCGCCACATAGTTTGGTATATCTATGCATATTGGGCATCAAAGTGTTCAGTAGACCCCATGCGCTCATATTTAGGATGTTTTATGCTGATAAGTTACGAAATGTGGGGCATATAATGGGGTAAAATTCAAGCTTTGTGACGATGTTCAGAAATTTGATAAAAACCGTTACGTTCAGCATTGCTTTGCAGTTTGACAGTTTGCAGTAGGAACACATATTTACCCATATTGGATTCGTCAAAATGTGTACTTTCTGAAAATATATGGTTTTCTGGGGTCTCTGTACTGTTAGGGGGGTCTAATGTCGCATATTACACACACCAGGTGCTTGTATTGCAGCAGCCAGCGCGCATCAGCCGTGAAAATGTATACACTATTGTCATTTGGGGGTCTCTGTGCGCCACATAGTTTGGTATATCTATGCATATTGGGCATCAAAGTGTTTAGTAGACCCCTGGCGTTCATATTCAGGATGTTTTATGCTGATAAGTTACGAAATGTGGGGCATATAATGGGGTAAAATTCAAGCTTTGTGACGATTTTCAGAAATTTGATAAAAACCGTTACGTTCAGCATTGCTTTGCAGTTTGACAGTATGCAGTAGGAACACATATTTACCCATATTGGATTCGTCAGAATGTGTACTTTCCGAAAATATATGGTTTTCTGGGGTCTCTGTACTGTTAGGGGGGTCTAATGTCGCATATTAGACACACCGGGTGCTTATATTGCAGCAGCCAGCGCGCGTCAGCCGTGAAAATGTATACACTATTGTCATTTGGGGGTCTCTGTGCGCCACATAGTTTGGTATATCTATGCATATTGGGCATCAAAGTGTTCAGTAGACCCCTGGCGTTCATATTCAGGATGTTTTATGCTGATAAGTTACGAAATGTGGGGCATATAATGGGGTAAAATTCAAGCTTTGTGACGATTTTCAGAAATTTGATAAAAACCGTTATGTTCAGCATTGCTTTGCAGTTTGGCAGTTTGCAGTAGAAACACTTATTTACCCATATTGGATTCGTCAGAATGTGTACTTTCTGAAAATATATGGTTTTCTGGGGTCTCTGTACTGTTAGGTGGTCTAATGTCGCATAATACACACACACCGGGTGGTTATATTGCTGCAGCCAGCGTGTCAGCCGTGAAAATGTCTATACATATTGTCATTTGTGGGTCTCTGTGCGCCACATAGTTTGGTATATCTATGCATTTTGGGCATCAAAGTGTTCAGTAGACCCCTGGCGCTCATATTTAGGATGTTTTATGCTGATAAGTTACGAAATGTGGGGCATATAATGGGATAAATTTCAAGCTTTGTGACGATTTTCAGAAATTTGATAAAAACTGTTACGTTCAGCATTGCTTTGCAGTTTGACAGTTTGCAGTAGGAACACATATTTACCCATTTTGGATTCGTCAGAATGTGTACTTTCTGAAAATATATGGTTTTCTGGGGTCTCTGTACTGTTAGGGGGGTCTAATGTCGCATATTACACACACCGGGTGCTTATATTGCAGCAGCCAGCGTGCGTCAGCCGTGAAAATGTATATACACTATTGTCATTTGGGGGTCTCTGTGCGCCACATAGTTTGGTATATCTATGCATATTGGGCATCAAAGTGTTCAGTAGACCCCTGGCGTTCATATTCAGGATGTTTTATGCTGATAAGTTACGAAATGTGGGGCATATAATGGGGTAAAATTCAAGCTTTGTGACGATTTTCAGAAATTTGATAAAAACCGTTACGTTCAGCATTGCTTTGCAGTTTGACAGTTTGCAGTAGGAACACATATTTACCCATATTGGATTCGTCAGAATGTGTACTTTCTGAAAATATATGGTTTTCTGGGGTCTCTGTACTGTTAGGTGGTCTAATGTCGCATAATACACACACCGGGTGGTTATATTGCAGCAGCCAGCGCGTCAGCCGTGAAAATGTCTATACATATTGTCATTTGGGGGTCTCTGTGCCCCACATAGTTTGGTATATCTATGCACATTGGGCATCAAACTGTTTAGTAGACCCCTATGTTTATATTTAGGATGCTTTATGCTGGTAATGATACATGGACAATACGATGCTGGAAAGTTGAAGCTTTGAGGCAATTTTCAGAATATTTTACCAAAACCGCCAAATTTGGCAAAGCCTTGCGACTCAGTAGTTTGGGGCAGAAAGGCATGGGTACCCATTTTAGATTCTGTATAATGTGTACTTTCCAAAATATATGGGTTTGGGGGGTAAACATATATTTCTGTGTTTTTACCCCACAAAAATGCAGTCAATGTGTTGATTTTTCATTAGCTGAAGTTACCCACAGGACTATTTGTATGCGCTAACTTCATTTTGGGGCCTCTAACTGCCATATACTTTGGTAAACCTATGCACAGTGGGCACCAAACTGTTTGGAAGACCCCTGGCAATCATATTTAGGGTGTTTTTTTTTGGTGCGTAACGATACGTGGGTGATATGGTGCTGAGAAGTTGAAGCTTTGAGGCAATTTTCAGATATTTCACCAAAACCGACAATTGTGGGAAAGCCTTGCGACTCAGTAGTTTGGAGCAGAAAGGCATGGGTACCCATTTTAGATTCGGTAGAATGTGTACTTTCCAAAAATATATGGGTTTGGGGGGTAAACATATATTTCTGTGTTTTTACCCCACAAAAATGCAGTCAATGTGTTGATTTTTCATTAGCTGAAGTTACCCACAGGACTATTTGTATGCGCTAACTTCATTTTGGGGCCTCTAACTGCCATATACTTTGGTAAACCTATGCACAGTGGGCACCAAACTGTTTGGAGGACCCCTGGCAATCATATTTAGGGTGTTTTTTTTTGGTGCGTAACGATACATGGGTGATATGGTGCTGAGAAGTTGAAGCTTTGAGGCAATTTTCAGATATTTCACCAAAACCGACAATTGTGGGAAAGCCTTGCGACTCAGTAGTTTGGAGCAGAAAGGCATGGGTACCCATTTTAGATTCGGTAGAATGTGTACTTTCCAAAAATATATGGGTTTGGGGGGTAAACATATATTTCTGTGTTTTTACCCCACAAAAATGCAGTCAATGTGTTGATTTTTCATTAGCTGAAGTTACCCACAGGACTATTTGTATGCGCTAACTTCATTTTGGGGCCTCTAACTGCCATATACTTTGGTAAACCTATGCACAGTGGGCACCAAACTGTTTGGAGGACCCCTGGCAATCATATTTAGGGTGTTTTTTTTTTGGTGCGTAACGATACATGGGTGATATGGTGCTGAGAAGTTGAAGCTTTGAGGCAATTTTCAGATATTTCACCAAAACCGACAATTGTGGGAAAGCCTTGCGACTCAGTAGTTTGGAGCAGAAAGGCATGGGTACCCATTTTAGATTCGGTAGAATGTGTACTTTCCAAAAATATATGGGTTTGGGGGGTAAACATATATTTCTGTGTTTTTACCCCACAAAAATGCAGTCAATGTGTTGATTTTTCATTAGCTGAAGTTACCCACAGGACTATTTGTATGCGCTAACTTCATTTTGGGGCCTCTAACTGCCATATACTTTGGTAAACCTATGCACAGTGGGCACCAAACTGTTTGGAGGACCCCTGGCAATCATATTTAGGGTGTTTTTTTTTGGTGCGTAACGATACATGGGTGATATGGTGCTGAGAAGTTGAAGCTTTGAGGCAATTTTCAGATATTTCACCAAAACCGACAATTGTGGGAAAGCCTTGCGACTCAGTAGTTTGGAGCAGAAAGGCATGGGTACCCATTTTAGATTCGGTAGAATGTGTACTTTCCAAAAATATATGGGTTTGGGGGGTAAACATATATTTCTGTGTTTTTACCCCACAAAAATGCAGTCAATGTGTTGATTTTTCATTAGATGAAGTTACCCACAGGACTATTTGTATGCGCTAACTTCATTTTGAGGCCTCTAACTGCCAGATACTTTGGTAAACCTATGAACAATGGCCACCAAACTGTTTGGAGGAACCCTGGCAATCATATTTAGGGTGTTTTTTCTTGGTGCGTAACGATACATGGGTGATATGGTGCTGAGAAGTTGAAGCTTTGAGGCAATTTTCAGATATTTCACCAAAACCGACAATTGTGGGAAAGCCTTGCGACTCAGTAGTTTGGAACAGAAAGGCATGGGTACCCATTTTAGATTCTGTAGAATGTGAACTTTCCAAAAATATATGGGTTTTGGGGGGTAAACATATATTTCTGTGTTTTTACCCCACAAAAATGCAGTCAATGTGTTGATTTTTCATTAGCTGAAGTTACCCACGGGACTGTTTGTATGCGCTAACTTCATTTTGGGGCCTCTAAATGCCAGATACTTTGGTAAACTTATGAACAATGGCCACCAAAATGTTCAGAGGAACCCTGGCAATCATATTTAGGGTGCTTTTTCTTAGTACGTAATGATACATGGGTGATATGGTGCTGAGAAGTTGAAGCTTTGAGGCAATTTTCAGATATTTCACCAAAACCGACAATTGTGGGAAGGCCTTGCGACTCAGTAGTTTGGAGCAGAAAGGCATGGGTACCCATTTTAGATTCTGTAGAATGTGTACTTTCCAAAAATATATGGGTTTTGGGGGGTAAACATATATTTCTGTGTTTTTACCCCACAAAAATGCAGTCAATGTGTTGATTTCTCATTAGATGAAGTTACTCACGGGACTGTTTGTATGCGCTAACTTCATTTTGGGGCCTCTAAATGCCAGATACTTTGGTAAACTTATGAACAATGGCCACCAAAATGTTCAGAGGAACCCTGGCAATCATATTTAGGGTGCTTTTTCTTAGTACGTAATGATACATGGGTGATATGGTGCTGGGAAGTTGAAGTTTTGAGGCAATTTTCAGATATTTCACCAAAACCGACAATTTTGGGAAAGCCTTGCGACTCAGTAGTTTGGAGCAGAAAGGCATGGGTACCCATTTTAGATTCTGTAGAATGTGTTCTTTCCAAAAATATATGGGTTTGGGGGGTAAACATATATTTCTGTGTTTTTACCCCACAAAAAATGCAGTCAATGTGTTGATTTCTCAGTAGCTGAAGTAAAGTCCTGAACAATTTGGATGCGCTAACTTCATATTTGTGTCTCTAAATGCCAGATACTTTGGTAAACCTATGCATAATGGATATCAAACTGTTCAGTGGACCCCTGGCAATCATATTTCAGGTGCTTTTTCTTGGTACGTAATATAGTTTGGGATATGCGGAGCAGCAAAATAAAACCTTTGAAATGATTTTTCAAAATTTTGAATTTTATTTTGAAAAACCGCTATGTTCAGACAAGCTTTTCTGTTTGGTAGTTGGGAGTAGAGAGACATAGTTACCCATTTTGTAATCGGCAGAATGTGTACTTTTCAAAAATGTATGGTTTTCTGGGGTAAACCTATGGTTTCAGGATTTTTTGCCTTGGAATCTAAAGCATGCCGTTTTCTGCCTTAGTGCTTTCAAAATTCAGTAATATACTGCCGGGAGTTTTTGCTGTACAGAAATCCTAAATCTCCCTAAAACTATACATATCTGGTATTGGCACGTTCGAGAGACATAAGGCTTTCCAAATCAGTTGGATTTTCATCTGTAAAATGAAATATTTTTCTGGTATAAATTGATATACAATGAAAAATGGTAATTTTTCATTTTTTTTTGTTATTTAGCACTATAAATTTTTTTGCACAGGTGGAAATACATGAAAACTCAGGCAGATTTAGAAAGCTCAGTTTCTACCGAAAAAAACAATGTATAGTTTTCCTAGGTAAACTATAGGTTTCCCCTCAGAAAATGCCCCTAAAGTGAGAGAGCACAAAATGCTTAAAAACGGCTGGCATTTCGCGTAACCAAAATGTGAAATTCTGCTGGCACTTAAAGGGTTAATATATGTAGGCACCAGTAAACAAGCTTTTATTGATCCCTGCAGTTGACAGAAGCCAGAGTTACAAATGCCAGCTTATGTCAGTCTGTAAATGCAACAATCTATAATGTTGTTAAAGGGGTCGTTCATCTTTTGGACAATAAAGCTAATTTAACAGCCCATGTCCTAAAGACCGTTTTTGTATGGAGATACATACCATAGAAGTGGGTCAAACTCTCAGTTCTCTACTTTGTGATCTATGATTGTGGACAGGCTCTGTATAAGAGATGCAGGTTGCCAAATAAGGAAGTTCACCAATGAATCTGCACTGCACATGCTCTCTCTCCTGCTTCATTTGCATATTTTTGATCCAATTGGTTGAATCTTTTGAATGTTATTTTTTTCCTCTATGTATGTACTGTATAAGCAATAACAAATGCACATTTTCTGAATAACATTAGGGTTGCTGAATCCATATTGGAGTTACAGCAGAAAGACCAAAATGGCCCCAAAAGATTGTTGGTTCACATCAACTGCTAAACAGCTATATAGTTTCCCAGGTACCTGGCTCTTCTACTTCTCCTTTTTATGGCTCTGACTTTAAATAGAAAAGAAAATGACTTTACATAAGGCATAAAGAATGAATACATACTAAAACCTTTGGTTAGTTCTGAAAGGAGCAAATAAAACACCTACAAAAGACTCTTAACAGGGAAAAAGACCTGAAATCACATTTTTAATTATGTATCGAGACAAGAGCCTGCTAACTGGCAGAACTGTACTGAGGACAGGATATGTTCCCTGTCCTGTTGCACAAAACACTGTAAATTACTGCTGATTGCTCATATTTCGCAAGAACATCTGCATCTTGAAAGGAAAATTGGTGATAAAGAGAATCACCTGGTGGTTTATGAAATGGAAGTATATACATGTAATTTATACCTTTAGATGAGAAAAATAGCTACTTATCTTTGTACATAGCCGTTAGATTTTCCTAACAGTTTAACTCTACAGCTTGAAAAGAATGGCCTTCACTTAGCAAATATCAGGCAACTAAGTGAGATGGCAATCTTTGCATGATAACAATAGGGGCAAAGATAAACCCTGAGATGATTGTGGCCATCTTACTAAATAAACTGTACAGTACAGCAAACATTATTTTTTCTAAAATCAAACATATTGTTAGTAATGGTAGAGTTGAGCTGCACCTCCCACACTCAAGTTATAGTAGAGGAACTTAAGAACTTAAGCAAATAAAGGGTAATTGTAGCATAAATGTGGCTTTTACAACAGGGATTGAGAGGTGTGGCAAGGATCTTTAATCAATGCAACTAAAAAAAACTAAGGAACTTAAGTACCCACTATTAAAATTAGCAGAAGACATGTATTCTATCTGAATTGTATGTGTATCTTGGAGTTCTCAATCTCAAGTTCCCCCTGTGACCTTTCTGTGTTCATCTTGCGGAAACTCTCCCTGCCTAGTTAATATGATGTTCAGTGTCTCTCTTTCCCTTCCACGGACTGATTTTGTAGCCCAAAATGGTATTACAGGAGTGAGGTGGGAAGAGAAGTGCTTGCCCTAGTTAGAAAGTGGAGGCTCAAAGCCTCTCTGCCCCATCAACATACTAGTTACCCCACCTCAATAACTACATATGCATTTCCTGTACCTTTTCCCAAGTTAGGTCACAGTGGAGGGTGAACTGTGCATTTGCAAAGTAAATCCCCCCCCCATTGGTGCCTAACCCATATTTCTCTCTGGTATAAAACTTTGTCAAAGGCCTACAAAGCTGGCCTACATTGAGATATTAATAGGGATGCACCAATCGGTCCAAGATTCAATCTTTTTCATCAGGATTCGGCTGAATCTAAGTGCCTGGCCAAATCAAATCTGAAAAATCACACGACTTTTCATCACACAAACAAGGAGTAAAAAAATTATTTAACCGCATGTTTCTCTTTTCCCCTTGTTTCCCTCATTTAAATATGAAAATTAGGGTTCCTATTCTCTTTGGTATTAGCCCAAATATTTCACAAAGGAGTCAGGATTTGGCCAAATCCTAAAAAAGTGGATTTGGTGCAGCCCTAGTTATTCATATTAAATATTTGATTTCCGATAGGATGCCTGATGGGATAAAAAATTGCATGCAGCTGTTCAAGCAGTTTCATGTGCTGTAGTCCTTCCACTATATAACATCACCTCCGCTTCCACAGTAATAGCCATCATTGTCATCATTTACTAACATGGGTGCAAATCTGTATTCAGGGAAATATGTGTAACGTACATTAACCATTTACCTTGCAGGAGCAAGCTGCGTTTATCTGGATGCAATATCATAACCAACACAAATCTTTCTGCTACCACGGTCTTTTGAAAAAAATTGCACCAGATTGCAGTAGAGGTAATTCCACTGGTATTCTTGACAGAAAGCTTTATTTTATTGTATATCAGAAAAAAAACAGCCAAGCATTAAACAATTATACCAACTACAAGTGAACAAACGCTAACCAAATTTAAACTATTATAAATCATTATCACCCCTTCAGCTAATAGCCCATGAGGATATTGCAGTGCACCTCATACTTCCTAATGTACTCAAAGGGAGATACTTGTGTGAATGGATCACATGTAAACAGGGCCGGGCCAAGGTAGTTTGGCACCCTAGGCAAGAGCTTCTTCCAGAGCCCCCCCCCTGTGCCAGCAGCCATCCATCATACAACCCCCCTACCTGTGCCATCATGCCCGACAGCCACCCATCATACAGCCTGCCATACCTATGCCAGCATGCCCAGCAGCCATCCATCATACAGCTTTGCATACCTGTGCCAGCATGCCCAGCAGCCACCAATCATACAGCCCCCGTACCTGTGCCAGCATGCCCAGCAGCCATCCATCATACAGCCCCCCAGGTCATACCTGTGCCAGCAAGCCCAGCCCAGCAGCCACCAATCATACAGCCCTCCTGTACTGCTGGCACACAAGCCCAGCAGCCAGCATATTGTCCCCAATCGTTACACATCATATTGCCCCCAGTATTTTTAAAACTGTGCCAGTGCCCAGCAACAATAGCAAAAATAAGGCCCTCAAATCTGTACCTGGGATTGCTGTGCCAGCAGGAAGCGTAACAATAATAGAAGTTCAGCCTGAACTGTGCATGCAAGGCTGAGACAGAGCAGCGAGCACAAACTCCACAAACGCGCCTAGGCCTGTCAGTTCTCAGCTTCTCTCCTGCGACCAGTCACGTTAGTGACGTCATTGACGCACTTACGCGCGTTGCACCGACGAGCCAACACATCGCACCGCACAGTTGGAGGCAGGAGGGAGCTATCAATTGCCGGCAAGAGGGAGGTGAGGCCGGGGATAAAATGGACTTTGCCCGACCATGATTTCTTAAATAAATTATTAAATAAGCAAAACCAAAAAAAAAAAAACACTTAAAAGTGCGCCCCTCAGGATTGGCGCCCTAGGCAGCCGCCTACTCTGCCTACCCCTAGTTCCGGCCCTGCATGTAAAGGTAACAAGGGTGTATAATATCACTTTTACTGCTATTTCTTCAGTTTAATGTATCACCTCTTAATAGTAATCTTTTAAAGCACCTCAAAGCATAAAAAGCCTGTGAAAATAATATTAATTTCACAATATTAGCAAATACTGTAAAAGACAAAAATAATGCAGTTAACAAAAATGTAAAAAAACATTAAGCCCAAGGTCAACAGGTGAAGGAAAACTTATCTCTCCCATGCCTGTAACCTTATCAGTACCACGCTTACGGATTTCTCTCTTCTGTGTTCAGGTTCTCTATCAGCTTCATGCACAAAGTGTTGGCAGGGGTCTCTTGCTTCATGTAATGTGAGCTTTTCCAAGCAATCCCAGAGCTTCTAAATTTCTGACTCTAACATGCAAGGAGGAAGAGCAAAATGGACAGAATGCGCGATTGAAAGACCAATTAGAGGCAAAACAAAGAAGGAGGAATCTCAGAGCCCCAGTTTTATATGGAAGAGTTATATACCCCTAGGCCATGCAAGTGTTCCTTCCTGAGGTCAAGACGGGAAAACTATTATTAACCCCTAGCATTTCTCTCCAATTCAGCCTTTCTCTACCATCAGTTTCTTTACCCATCAATTTCAGATTGCTCCACAGTACACAACAAAACAGTTCTACACATTAAACCAGTTGATAACAAAGGACCTTAGACATCACAAAATATTTCATGTGCAAGGATACCTATAGAGAAACAGACCCTGCACCTGCTGAGGGACCAGGAGGTATAGGAAGTCGACAGAAACAATGTATATTAATAATATCTTCTTATTTCCAACATTTAGAAGGGAGGGCCTAAAACAGAAACTGAAGTCACCTGAAACAGGTAAGACTGAAACTCCAGAGACAGGGATATTAAACTTAGATTATGGAAAAACTGTAAAAAAAAAAAACAGTTGTTTAGTCGATTGGACAGGCTAGAAGATTTCTGTCCAGTAACGATAATCACTGCATGTATTGCCTATCTGACGATGTCAGTGGGTATGTGTCATTACTATTGGTCGGACATAAATTTTGTACCATTGTGACTGTGAATTAACGGCCAGAACATTGACTGGTTTGTTCTTTTTACTACTTTATTTAATTTGAATGGTTAGTGGTAGGATAGGAGATTGCATGATCGTTCGTCTGACGTAAAGCTACATCTATACGTCTATGGCTTTAGGCGAACAACCAGTTTAACTTCTAGTTATACCACCATTTATTTGTGATTTACACTCTTCTGCCACGACATCTACACTAATTAAAATATGGTTTTAAAATTACAGCAATAGGACTACTAAAGTGGAGATTGTTATTTCACATCACTCTCATCAAACCAGGTTATCCATATAGCTGTGACTTGAGTAACTAGAAATGTCATCGTGCCCTACCGTAAAATAAGTTATGATCCTTAATAAGTTATATATAAGATCACTCCCTCCAAAAATGTTTTTTTTAAAAAAAAGATTATACTATGATATACAGTATGTTACTTTCAAGCTTTCAACCTTATAGTCTCCCCACTCCTTTCTACTTCTCACTGGCTCCTCGTCTAATCCACCCTCCAATCTATGACATTCCCTGTCGCTCATTTGTAGAAGGGCTTTGGTGGCTATGCGATAATGCAAGGCATCTCTGGGAACTGTAGTTTCCTGGTCCTTACACATCGCAGTAGGCAACTATAGGTTGTGTAGATAGGCAGGAAATTAATAAAAGTTCAGCTTCCATCCCTGGCCGCCATCTTTTTTCCTCCTGAGTCTCCCCCCGACATGCCAGCAGACTGCCTCTCACTGCTAAAGCTCCTGGACTGGGGTACCCCTAAATTCTTATGTGAATCCAAGGAGGAGTCCCAGGCTCTGGTGAGTTCGTGCCTCCAGTGCAGTAAGTCGCAACGCCAAAAAGGCAAATGTGCACTAAGACGCCGATGATCCTCCAGCTTCCAAAATGGCGACAAAGCAACAATAGCAACAATGCGCATGCGTGCAATAATTTGGACGCAATGGAAACAAAGATTCTGACAAGTTTAAATCTCAGCATTCCCCCCCCCCCAGGGCTGTCAGAGTATGGTAAGACACATCTAAATAAGACTCATCCCAAGTGTGTTTTTGTGCTGCCTAAAGGTACCACTGTAAGTACTGTTTTTTCCTGCACGGTCCTACCATTTTAAAGTGAGACCTCTTTTAACCCTTTCATGCAAATATATTTGCAGGGTGAATCATGAGCTCCAGATGGTCTTATTCGGGCTCCGGGGGGTGATTGTACACAAAGAGGCTTATGGGATGAACACAAAAGACAACCTCCAGCAAGCTATCTGGAATAACTATTTATTTTTCTTTCTTCTCTCTCTCTTTCTATTCTATAAATCTGTTTACAGGAGCTCACCTAGTACTGAAAGAAGAAGTAAATCAGCAAGATAACAATTTGTTTCTTGTAGGGAAACAGCACTACCAGATAAAAGGCTCTGTGAAAAATGCCTTCAGGATGCAGCGCAACTGTCCTCACAGTTTTCAGAATTGATGGTCTGGATGAAGGATTCCTTTAATAAAAACATGAAATCAATAGTGTCACAGGTGTTCAATAATGCCCTCAAAAACATACAATGAACTACAGTAGCCCAACTAGAGAAGATTCTCTGGATTCAAGTTCAGAAGGCAAAATGTACTCAATCTGAACAAGATGACTCAGTATTTAATTTGGAAATGGTGGAGCTACTAATTAAAGCTCTATGCAAGACATTGGACATGGAAGAGACCACTTCACCGCAAAAATCAGATAAGATGTTCAAAGCTATCTCTAAAAAGAACCACCTTTTTCCCTTACACAAAATTATTGATTAAACTGTGAAAGAAGAATGGGAAACCCCGGTTAGAAGGTTTTCTCTTTCCAAAAGATTTAAAAGGATGTTCCCCTTTGCAGCAGACATTATCAAGCGCTGGGACTTCGCTCCAAAGGTAGACGCTGTTATCACCAGGATAGCAAGAAGAACTACACTTCCTGTGGATGAAGGAGTTTCCCTCCGGGATCCCATGGAAAGAAGACACCTTGTCGCCTTAAAAGGGGCATATACATCAGCAGGCACCTCCTGCAAAATGGCAGTAGCTATTACCACAGTAACCACAGCTAACAAACTCTGGTTGCAATAATTAGAAGAAACAATCAAAAAAGGAGATGGCAGACAAAAACTCAATCATATTCTACAAGACATAAAGCTTGCCAATGAATTTGTAGCTGAAGCTTCAATGGATAGTGTCAAACTTACAGGCAAAACAATGTAGTCATCAGTAGTGGCCAGAAGAGGATTATGGTGCTCCCTTCTATTCAAAGGAAATCTTCTATTTGGGAAAGAATTAGATTCAATTATCTCCAAAGCCTCTGCAGGGAAATCCTCCTTCCTATCTCAAGATCGGAGGGAAAGAAAGGACCCAGGCTTTCAAGGCCCAAAAGCAGGAACCACTTTCAGAGAAGCAAAACAATATAAGCCTGGAAGATCATTTTCCAGACAATGGAGACAGAAGGACCAGTCATTCCGTACAAAAAGGGCTGAACCTAAAACAGAGAAAAGACCCTGAAGGTTTGGGAGCCCCTTTGCACAACATTGGAGGAAGACTTTCATCCCACAGAGCAGAGTGGGCTCGAGAAATCAAGGACAGCTGGGTCCTGGATATTATATCCAGAGGATACATCAAATCCAACAGAAGCCTTCACAACATCAGACAAATCAAGATAGATCAAAAAGGCCGTAGCATTACAAAAGATAATCTCAGATCCTCTAGAGAAAAGATACATATCAAGAGTTTCCAAAAATCAACAATATCAAGGTTTATACTCTTATCTTTTCCTGAGAAAGAAACCAAATGGAGAATATCGAGCCATTCTAAACCTCAAGCAACTCAACACACATCTCAACATCCCAACATTCAAAATGATCGATTGCACAGTGCTTAAGCCAAGGAGACTGGTAGCAAAAATAGACCTCAAAGATGCCTACTTACATATACCAGAAAAGCGAAAGCACAGGAAGTTTCTAAGGTTTCACATCCTGAACCAACACTTCCAATACAGAGCTCTGCCTTTTGGACTGTCAACCGCACCTCGAATATTCACAAAAGTACTGGCTCCAGTCATAGCAAACCTGAGACTGGAAAACATCCAGATATTCTCATACCTAGACGACATACTGAAAAAAGCATCATCCAAAACACTACTAATAAAATCAAACTACCTTCAAAATCATCATCAATTGGGAGAAGAGTCACCCATCCCCAACAAAAACATTAGAATTTCTGGGAACAATCATCAACACAACAAACTTCAACGTCAGCCTCACAATAATTCACAAGGTCTCAAACCTTAAACAACATATTTTCAACCTCATCCAATCACGTTCAATCTCAGAAAGAACGTGCCAACAAGTTCTAGGGGAAATGGGAGCAACAGTGGACTGTGTGAAATTGGCGAGGATACATTCCAGGCCTCTCCAGTTGAGTTACTAACAAAATGGGATCACAACTACAATCACCCAGAACAGATAATCCACATCTCAGATGAGACTCTCATCGATATCATGGTGGCTACAGATGGAATCACTAACAGTCCCAATCAGCCTACATCAAAAGAACTGGATCACAATTACCACAGATGCCAGCAGACATGGCTGAGGTGTTCACCTAGAGATCCAAACGATCAGAGGTATATGGTCAGCACAGGAATCATGCCACTCCTCCAATTGGAGAGAACTAAAAGCAATCCAATTGAGTCTCCTGAAATTTCAACACCAAATTCTGAACAAGGAAGTTCTGATAAAATCAGACAACTGCACTGCTGTCAGATATTTGAACAAACAAGGTGGAACAAAATCAGAAAATCTATTGCATCTGACCATGCTTATTTTAACATGGGCAGAAACACACATCAGGGAGTTGAAAGCAGAACACGTACCGGGAACGCAGAACGTGCTAACAGACAGGCTGAGTAGAATTCAGGAGGCAGTAAATATACTTCTAGCAGCCAGAAAACCTGCTACTATCCAAAAATGCTTTGTAGTCTGGGAATCCAAGAATCCAACACAGACCTTTCGAACATGACGGAAACACAAGTGATTGAATTCATACAAAAAAGAGTAGCATTAGGTCTCAGCATCTCTACCTTAAAGGGTCAAATTTCAGCCATTTCACATTTCCACAGTAGCAAACTGCATCAAGCAATGCATCTCACAAGTCTAGGAACTTAAGGCCAGTGTTGTACCAAATCCTGTAAAAGCACACTCTACAAGGTCTATGGCAGCGTCCTGGGCATACCAAGCCTGTGCAGCATCGGAAGACATCTGCAGAGCAGCCAGTTGGTCTTCTATGCATACTTTCATAAACCATTACAAATTCGATGTATTGCCAAAAAACCTACCTTGTTTGCTACAGCAGTTTTGCAGTCTGCTATTTCTAACTAATAAATGCCCTCCTGCAAACTATGTGTGTTAACTTTTGTACATCCTATAGTTGCCCACTGCCATGTGTAAGGACCAGGAAGTGAGAAAATCAAATCATACTTACCGAGATTTTCTATTCCTGGACTGGAGCATGGAAAGCCTCTCCTATTGGGGGAGACTTCAGTAGGACAAAGATGGTGGCCAGGGGCAGAAGCTGAACTTTTATTAATTTCCTGCCTACCTGCACAGCAGGGGGGATTAACCCATAGTTGCCCACTGCCATGTTCCAGTTCAGGAAAAGAAAATCTCGGTAAGTATGATTTGATTTTCTCGTTTCCAGTTTAATTGACAGCCTATCAGATGCAAATGATTTCACATTAAAACGGAACTACAATTCTTATCAAGCGTCACGATTTCAGGGAACTGTAAAATAATGTGTCCCGGCATGCTATGCGAGTGGGCCCGGGAGAGTTTAATATGAACTGGGGCAATGTTTATATTGTAATAAAATTTAAAACTGACCATGCGCACACATGTGTGTTGTTGCACACATGAGTACCATGTTTCCTGCCTAAGTAAATATGGTGAGTTATGTGCATTTATTATAGATCCTAAAGCCCCGACCAAAAAAAAGTGTCATTATACTTAAGTTGCCAATGTAATGTACAGCTGGCAATACTCATGCATATCTGCAGATGATAAATCAATTGCTCTAAGGCCATTTCTATAATTAAACTACACAGGTTTGCAGACAAGATGCCATTTAATATATAAGAACTGTGTGAGTTAAAAAAAAAAGAAATAACTTTCAAAATTCATATCATGTGTCAAGAAATATTTGCAGATGTCATTTAGAACAGACAGAATTAAAATATAAATTAATATAAAGTGATACTTAATGCATGGGCGATATGTACATAAATCAATTATTATACTTATTTTATTGTTATTGACCCTTAAACTGTCTTTTTAAACATATTCATATTCTTCCTGGTGTCATACTCATAAGTATTATAGCAACAGAGTACTTCCTCCAGACCAGTATCCTCATTCTTGTTCATATCTGGTATTGCACATGTACAATGTGGGATTATTGTTCTGTATCATATTTTTTAAAGAGGTTATTCACCTTCCAAACACTTTTTTCAGTTCAGTTGTTTTCAGATTGTTCCCTAGAAATAGACTTTTTTCAATTACTTTCCATTTTTTATTCAATACTCTTTTTGCAAAATCTAAGTTTAAAGGAGAACTCTGTACAAACATAACTTAAGCTTTTTGAAAAAGCAAACATAATTTCAAGCAACTTTGCAATATGCATCAATTAAAAAATATGCAGACTTTTCATGATTTGTAATGGTTTGGAGCAGTTCCCTAAGCCTAGCCCCCTGCTCTTCTGCTGATCTGTCTGGCTACTTTGCTGAGCTGACTGACTACTGTTACTTTGTATCAGCAGCCATCTATCCTTATCCTGCATCCTCCAACCCCCACATTTCACTGCACATATGATTTCAATAAGGAACAGAACATCAAAGTGCAATGCATTGTGGTTTATGTAGTTCCTGCATGCTGTCTGTAAGCTGTGGAGTAGTTGTTACATTTGTAACATCAGTCCCTCCTTCTCTGCCAGGATTGCAGAAATGACGCAGAAAGAGAAGGACAGCTGGATTTCAGCATAGAAAATGGCATTTATTTATAGTTTTTGAAGAAACAGGTAACTGTAATGGGTATATTAGGGGTTTCTGTGTTATGTGGGCCTCTATCCAATTTTGGTTTGGAAACCGGAGTTCCCCTTTAAGTTTCTGGTGTTTGAGTCTGGCAGCTCAGTAATTCAGGTGCAGACTCTAAACTGTAACGATTTTGTAACATTTAGTTGATACATTTCTCAGCCGCATCTCTGGAGTATTAGCAACTATTGTATCAAGTCTAACAGCTGCCTGTAATGAAACCGAGAGATTCTGCTCAGCAGGGACAAAGATAAGAAATGTATCAACTAAATGTATCAATTTAGAACAGTTTACAGGGTCGTCGACCACCCCTCCCAGAGCTGCTTTAGAAGGTGAAAAATGACAGATTACTGTATAGAATAAAGTTTACCCTGGTAGCCCAGTGGCTCTCCCTGGGGATCTAGTGGGCGACGGGGTCACCTGCCGCGGCTCAGGCAGGGACGCCTGCCTCATAGGTCCTTTCCTCTCCAGTGCGGCTTCCTCTTTGGTGCCTGCGGCACGCACTTCCGTTTTTTAAAGGCGCAGTGATGCTGGAGCATGACGGTAATGCGCAATGTCCCAATTCAAACTGTATTTAAGGGGAAGTCTGGTTTGATATCATTGCCCGTTGTTAGGTTCTATTTGCAAAGTTCCTGGGTGTTTATTCCTCGTGAATCCTGATTGATCTTCTGTGTTTGACCTTGCCTGCCTTCTTTATTCCTCTGATTTCTCCAATCATGACCCTTGCCTGCCTGACTACTCTGATATCTTCAATCCTAACCATAGCCTGCCTGTTTAACTCAGAACTCTCCAATCTGACCTTTGCCTGTCCAACGACTATTCTACACTCTCCAATCCTGATTCCGGCATGTCTGACTATTCTACTCTGCTTGTGCTGGCCCGGTATGCCTGTTCCACGCTGTGTTGTCTGGCCTGCCCTCCTGAGGTATTCTTCCATTCCAGTATCCTGGTGAGACGATCATGCCCCTTTGCTCATCCAGAGCCGTTTGCTTTGCTCCTCTCTCAAATAAGACCTGGTGGCATCCAATTAGCCGAGGGCTCCTCCCGAGGTGAAAGGTGGCGGTTATAGGCAGAAGTGAGAGCCGAGACCAGGGAGCTTAGCTTGGGTTCTGGATTTAGGGTGCTGATTCGTGACAATTACACTTCAATATTAGAAAAACAGTCACACAGAAAATGAAAAATAAATGGAAAAAGTCTTTATTTAAACTAACTGAACTGCAAAAAGTGTTGGAAGGTGAACACACAAGTTCCCATTTTGTATCATTCCATATCCTCTTTAAGCAGGCATTATCAGTGTGGTTTGCACATATTTAGCTCTAAAAATAATTGGGTTTTGCTTTGATTTTAGAGGAGAAGTATTGCTCCAAGTCAGTTGGCTAAGAGAAAGCAAGGTAGCTTATCTGACGATGAGGGCTTTAAATTAAACCCATGTAAGACAGAAATGGTTCTCTTTCCTGCTTTGAATGCCCATAGCATCCCAAAGTGTCTATACCATTAAAAGACTGCACTATAACACCATCTTCCCAAGCCCAATGCCTAGGGGTTATCTTTGATTCTGTTCTGTCCTTCACTTCTCATATCCAGCCAATCACTAAATTATGTCACATTGACTAAAGGAATACTTCCAAAATTCAATAATTTATCACTCATGATGCTACCCAAAATTCTAATGAACTCAGCTGATATGACAGCATGACTGCTGTAATTCTCTGTTAATTGTCCTTCTCCTCCAGAGACCATTACCTCTCCAGTTTATAACTGCTGCTGCCACTATACCTTAAAACTGCTCCTCCTCTGCCATACTGCTCTAAACTCTAAGCTATAAAGTCTAAACTTGCTTCTGCTACCTTTCAGATTAAAACTAAATGACTCTCACATTCAATGCAGTTTACAACTCTGCCTGACTCTACACCTCAATTTATCTCCATTATAGTAATCCTCTTTTCTTTATATGATATGGCATTTTTAGGTTCTGAAGACAAAACGTTTCAGCAGTAACAAGGACATTCAAGAAAACTGGATTTCACCTTTTTGGAAACCTCTAGCACAATTTACAAATAGGCCACCGTGTCTTGATAGCAAACAACATGTAAGTGTCCTCTTATTTTACATGAAAAATGAATATGGTATAATAATGTTACAGGGGTTACTGTACTTTGTTAAACCATTTACCAGGGTACTTTACAGCACTAGCTACAACTAAGGGGCCGATTCACTAAGCTCGAGTGAAGGATTCGAATGAAAAAAATTCGAATTTCGAAGTATTTTTTGGGTACTTCGACCATCGAATTGGTTAAATTTGTTCGAATACGAACGAAATCGAACGTTTCGAACGAAAAATCGTTCGACTATTCGACCATTCGATAGTCAAAGTACTTTCCCTTTAAAAAAAACTTCGACCCCCTACTTCGGCAGATAAAACCTACCGAAGTCAATGTTAGCCTATGGGGAAGGTCCCCATAGGTTTGCTAACCTTTTTTTGATCGAAGGATTTTCCTTCGATCGTTGGATTAAAATCCTTCGAATCGATCGAACGAAAAATCCTTCGATCGATCGAACGAACATTTAGCGCTAAATCCTTCGACTTCGATATTCGAAGTCGAAGGATTTCAATTCGAGGGTCGAATTTCGAAGTATTTTTAACTTCGAAATTCGACCCTTAATGAATCTGCCCCTTAGTGTTGTCTAGTGTGCAAATATATGTGTGGCACACCATGGGTGGGCCTGAGAATGGTGTTTAAGTAGTGTGTGTCTATGAAGATTCTCATTTATCCATGTCATAATATACAGTATCTAATAGAATTCAAAGTCAAAGGCAACTGGACATTTCAAGTTTTGTTCCTTGAAAATGTTTCACCACTCATCCAAATGACTTCTTCAGTTCAACTGAAGTGGTAGGGAATTTGTCTACGTAGTGTGACTTGCTGCCAGTGTATCCAGGATACTATTGGGCTGAGGGCAACTCCTTGCAACTCCCAGCAGTGTATGTTGACCCCTTTAAACACCTTCCCCTCCGGTGATTCTTGTATGTCTCCTGGTGCACAGACCAACCAGTTTGAAAGTAACTGTTAGCAGAGAGCTTATCTGAACTGCATGTGCAGCTTCTCTGTAAGTGAGGACAGACACACCTAATTCTGTGTGAACTGTAACTTGGTTGCTTTATAGAACTCAGCATAACATGTGTGCAACAGGAACTTTTCAAAGAGAGCATACACAGGAAGAGGAAGAAGGAAACTGCACAGGGTTACAGGTCAAACATGACATCACATTGCTAAGCAACAATAGACCCTCCCTGCCTTAAAGGAGAAGGAAAGCCCCAGGGCGCAAACCCCCCCCCCCTCCCCTGTGTTGCCCCCCCCTCCCTCCTCCCCCCTGGCCTACCTGTCCCCCTGGGCAAATGCCCCTAACTTGTTACTCACCCCTCTGCGCAGGTTCTGTCCACGGAGTTCACAGTCGCCATCTTCTCCCACGCGCGTCTTCTTCCTGCTCTGACCGGCGTCTTCTGGCGCATGCGCAGTAGGAACAGGTACCGGTACAGCTCTACTGCGCATGCGCCGAATGTCACAAAGTTTTCCGATTTCACTTCGTGACATTCGGCGCATGCGCAATAGAGCTGTACCGGTACCTGTTCCTACTGCGCATGCGCCAGAAGACGCCGGTCAGAGCAGGAAGAAGACGCGCGTGGGAGAAGATGGCGACTGTGAACTCCGTGGACAGGACCTGCGCAGAGGGGTGAGTAACAAGTTAGGGGCATTTGCCCAGGGGGACAGGTAGGCCAGGGGGGAGGAGGGAGGGGGGGAAACACAGGGGAGGGGGGGAGGGGTTTTGCGCCCTGGGGCTTTCCTTCTCCTTTAAGTAACATGCACTGGAACAATCTCCGTCTGTTGTTTTCCAACAGTAACAGCAGTCCAGTGGGTTGCTTCAAACAAATTTGTTTATTTAATAAATGGTAGTGGATCTGTTCACAGCATTTAGGCAGTATAAATCTTCAGATACATACACAATACTCATTGAAGACCCTTCACAGATTTGCAAGTAGATCCCTCTTAGGGGGTAGTGCAGCCTGTTTTGGTGATTTTACCCAGCACAAGGGATCCCACAGGGAATCTTGCTCCTTGGCACTTTCCCTGCTCCTGGGCTCACCCACTTGTGTTCCTCACTGGCGGCTTTATCACTGCAAGGGTGCTAACCATAACTACTCCTTGTTGGAGCCAGAAAGCTGCTCACTAAATACACTGCCTCTAACTTTCACTTCTAGAGCACTCACCCGGAACAGGGCTTGTAACCTGCTCAGACTCCTGTACCCACCTCCCTGCAAGGTGGGTTCCAGGAAGAGAGAACATGTATCCTTAGTGTGAACCCCCTTTAAAAATGTCAAATTGTGCTTTTTTAGAAATAAAATGTAGAAAGCGGAAAAGAAGATGGCTCCGCACACCAGCGTTTTTTAAAAATCCAAAGCTTTATTCAACCATTGGTAAAACAGGCACGTTGCAGAAGCTTGAAGCGTTTCGGGCGCATGCACCTCTGTTAGTTAATTTTTGGAATTGCAGCCATTAGGCTGGAAAATCAGATCTATGATATGTCATTACCCCAGGTGAGCAAAAACAATGTTAAAAAAGTTATTAATGTAAACTACCATGTACAGAAAAAATTGAATGAAAAAAAATGACCAAAAATTATCATTCAATAGAAATTCAGTTAATGTAGCATCTCCTTTGGAATTTGTAATACTGTATGTAGATTCCAAGACTTGAATACAGTGCATAGAGATGATCTTTATTTATTATACTGCCAAAATGAATCTTTTAGATTTTATTTAGTAGATGATAGGGAAATCTTTTCTGTCACAAAGCCAGAATGGCAAGGCATCACAGAGATAAGCTTTCAACATAGAAAGTCAAATAAGAGGATTAACCTGGCAACTGAATAAACCAATTCTCATTTATGTTTTTGTCACTCCTTACATTGTATTAATGTCCGGATTATTGCACTCTCTCCTGTTGTGTTATCTGCTAAATGGTGCCACAGTATTTTGGATAAAACGGCATTTCCTGTTAAAGTTATACTCACACAAGTAATTTAAGTTGTGTATCATCTAACCATAATAATATATGTTCTTTGGTGCCTTTATTCGAAGCATATTGTCAAAGCCGTTTAAGATCCCCTCTCCAAACTATCAAGGTAAGTTATTCTTCATAATATGCATAATAGCTCCATAATACTTTCTTTGTTGTTTATGGAACTGACACTTCTTAGGTGGTGGTGAATTATTGTACTATATGTACATGTAAATGTGGGAGGAATAATACAAGGTACTCTACTTCTATTGCTTTTAGTTTTTTTTAGATTTGTTGGTAATCGCTACTTTGTGCTAAATATATCATTCAAATGTTCATGCTACTGTAAATAGATGTGATTCAATATTAATCCTTTATTAACAGTTTCTGCTATAGATTCAAGTTTAGATGTGTACATTTCTTAAAACAAATTTGCTCCTCTGCTTCCACTTTAGGAAGCCTAGGACTGCGGGCTTTGGGAATTAAAAGCTGGGATAAGAAGAGCTCTCCATGACCCATTTGAAGAAGCTCATACATATTTATGTGTACTTGGGGTGGTATGGTAGCTCAAGGGCTAGCACAGCTAAAGTGTTGGCTTCCTGAATTCAGTTCTAACCATGGCTCTGAGAGTTTATATGTTCCTCCTGTGTCTCTGTGGGTTTTCTTTGACTCTGAGGCCTTCTCACAAGTAAGTAGACTAGTGAAATAAAGAACGGTTGTGGGAAGTACAAGGAATAGGTAAATATCTGGTAGCTGTTGGCCACAACAATATTCATTTTATGCACAGACAATATACAGTACACCTTGTTGTACCAATGAATGCTAGTGGGCATGTTGCTAGGTTACTAAGAGAACTGTATTAAAGGAATTGTTCAGTGTAAAAATAAAAACTGGGTAAATAGACAGGCTGTGCAAAATAAAAAATGTTTCTAATATAGTTAGTTAGCCAAAAATGCAATGTATAAAGACTGGAGTGATTTGATGTATAGTCAGTCAGAACACTACTTCTTGCTTTTCAGCTCTCTTGGTTTACACTGACTGGTTACTCTGGCTACCAGACAGTAACCAATCAGAGACTTGAGGGGGGCCACATGGGTCATATCTGTTGCTTTTGAATCTGAACTGAATGCTGAGGATCAATTGCAAACTCACTGAACAGAAATGCACCTTCAAGTCGCTGACAGAGTTAGAGAGCTGAAAAGCAGGAAGTTGGATTCTGGCTGTTTTATTAGACATCCAGTCACTCCAGCCTTTATACATTACATTTTTGGCTAACTAACTATATTAGAAACATTTTTTATTTTGCACAGCCTATTTACCCAGTTTTTATTTTCACACTGAACTATTCCTTTAAAGGGTGGCAAACTTGCTGTGTAGCTATAGAAACAGAGATTTGAGAAGCTTTGTGGAGAATATTTGCTGAGAAATTTGTCAGTTGCAAATCTTAGAAAATAATAGCTTTTAAGGACAAAATTAATATGATTTGAATTACTGAGGTTTCCAGAATGCCAAAAAAAATCAGACCAATACCCAACCACTTGGCTTTGCAGGGATGCATAAAACGGGTCAGGGGGAACCCCCAAGGTTGTACTTGGTGGAGGACAAGAGTGGCAAAGATAACCCTATTGATGATAAATCTTCAGCCATTTGTAACTTCACTTAGAGTTTCTAATCTCAAATAATGTTATTTTGAATATAAGACAAAATATGCAATATAGGCAAAATATGTATTTTCCTTCCTGCATCTAGCAAACATCATTCCCTTCCCCATATGGAATGACACAAGATTACATTTATATAACTAATATTGTTGAAATAATTATTGTATTAGAATGGAATGCACATCAAAGAATAGGCCTAAAAAGGCCCTCACAACCAGACCCATCATAAACTTGTGGATTATGTTGGACATCTCTCATTTAGGCACATCCAGCCAGGAGTATGTTGAGTGTTAATAAAAGTTAACATTCTGAGGGACTTTGGTACAATCAGACCAGTTTTGTTCCCTTGTAAATTAAATATGCTGTCATCTGAGGAGCCACAATAGCATGTGTGGCCAATGAAAAGCAGCATTGCCTGCAATTCATCAGAAATTATTGTGGTCCAGTGACATTGTGTCCAGATTTAAACAGTATAATTAATCACACAGGAACTGGCTCATGTGGCCTATTGAAACCAAACAAGAACCGTTTGCCAATGTTCTAATAAAAGTAACATGATGTATTTTACTTCTGAGATATACTAATATGTTAATTTACTTAGAAATAAGTAAAATAATGTAAAATCATGTGATTTGCCATTGATCTATAAAAGTGATTGACTATTTTCTTTCTTTCCAGTCCATGTTGTGGTTGATCCAGTACTTGGGAAAGTGTTAAGACCACATTAGAGAGAAATAATGCATGTTTTTTTGATCTTTGGGAGGCAGTTTACATACACATCACAGCTGGCATGTTACACTGCAAGCTTGCAAATGATTCATGTATACATGCCTAAAAATAGCAATTAAAATATCTTAAACTTTCTATACTCATTCTCAATTTTTTGCACAGTCTTGAAAATGTAAACTCAAAGTCATTGCAATTATTCCTAATTCCTTATTGAAAGCTGGAGCACAGCTTCACGTGTGTCACAATAAAGACTTGTCTTGCAAAGCAACATCTTTGCCTCCAAGAGGTCCAGTCTGAACTCTATCAGAGCAAACAAGGGTTGAACAGTTGCCTCATATACAGTAATTAGAACTGCTCAAGCCTTCATAAGCACAGAGGAGAGTAAAGGAAGTGTCATTACTGTCATTAAAGTGGAGGCAATCTCCATCTTGGACCACAACCATTTTGGCAAGTCACATTGGATATCATTGGATAACTATTTTTTTGAAGAATTCTTTCTGATTTTGTGTTTGTGTCTGGTATATTTGGCTTGTGATTCTTTCATTTTGTAGCTGAAATCCATGGATCTATGTAAATTGCCTACATTAGTCTCTTATACTGTAATTTTTTTTACAGTGGGCAAATCTACTCCTGGGTAGTAACCAGTGGCAACCAAATTTATTTTAATTGCCATCTCCATCAACTTCAGTTTTGTGCCTTTGCCCAATAAATATTGTATATAGAGGCACATGGAAAGAACTTCCACAATCAAGCTTGTAAAAAGAGAGAACAATATAAACCCTGCATTTGGGAGAATTATGGAGTTGCTCTCCATTTATATATTTTCCCCAAGAGCACTAATGGAGATAAAAATGTTCTCCCTGCTCATAGGATCTTATTTTAAATGTTATTAAAGTTCCAGTTCAGACAGTGGTGTGTTGTCTAAAGCCTTTCAACAAGTGGTGATGATTTTCATTTGAAGTCTATTGAAGAAATTTGCTGCCAGCACTGGTAAATAGTGCTACCACAATTTGGTAACTGCAAAACTTTTACATCATGCATCTCCCAGACATGAGAGTGCCCTGATATAAAATGATTTGTTAAGCTTCAGATCATATGTACTTGCAAGGCATACTTTCCCTTTCACAATTATTTCTATTAAATGAGGAATTTGTCATTATTATTTTGCAAAGTAGTATGTAAATATAGAGACAATGGTTATTTTGTTGTGCAGTTCCATTTTCTTTTGTAGGGAGTGAAATTTATTTTGGAATGTGTGACAGGGCGGCGTATCTCTGGGAGTCATGGATGTATCATGGCAGATGAAATGGGGCTGGGAAAGATTCTACAGTACATCACACTCATGTGGACCTTACTTAGAGAAAACCCAGATGCCAAACCAGAAATTGAAAAGGCAGTAGTGGTTTGTCCATCCAGTCTGGTGGTAAAAAAAACTGGTAAAGTGAAGTGAGCAAGTGGTTGGGAGGAAGAATATTGATGGCGGCACCAAGGAAGAGATTGACAAAAAACTTAGTAAGGTTCAGTAAGCAGAATTTTTTATTGCACAATAAATATATATATATTTATATATGTGTTATACTTTTTTTTAAAGAAAACTGATGGAGTTGGTTTTTTTGTAGGTGGCTTTATGAAACAACATGGAATGCGGGTCCCTTCCCCAATTGTAATCATTTTCTATGAAACATTTCTCCTGCATGCTGAAGTTCTGCATAAAGGCATTGTGGGGCTGGTCATATGTTATGAGGTAATGGCAGTGGATGTTTATAACAATATTTAGCATTTACCATTCTACAAACATATATAGTTAATATATTGTAAACTATAAGGATATTACAAGTCACCGCCTTTGGCCTTGTCCTTTTATTTGGTCATGGAACTCTGAGGTGACCTCATAAACTCATATTTTACTAAAGGGGGTATATTATTTATTTAGTGAGTCTTGTGACAGAAATTACATGACTAAGCACCAATTATAACTGATGACATCACTAAGCACCATTAATTATTTAGGATATCATTGACAGGATATTCATGGCTCCAGTGTATTATATACATTACAAGGCAGATATATCAAGGGTCGAATAGTAAATTTGAATTTTTGATTTTCAAAAATCACACATTTGAATTTTAATCCCCCTATTGGAATGTAAATTTGATTTATCAAACCTCGACCATGGAAACAGTCCTAATTTGAATATTTAAAAACCTAAAACCTGCCGAGTTCATGAACAAGTCAATGGCAGAGGTCCGTTGAGCCATTTGGAGATGTTAATAGCCTTCCTGACATTTGAGTTTTTTTCTTGGGAGAAAAAAACGATTCGTACGCATCAAATACGATTTGAATTTTTGTATATTCGAATATTTGAATTATAAAAAAATTCACATTTACCTTTGATAAATGGGATTCCCTAAATGGGACTCCCTAAATGGGACTCCCTAAATGGGACTCCCTAAATGGGACTCCCTAAATATATATATATATATATATATATATATATATATATATATATATATATATATATATATATATATATATATATATATATCTCTCTCTATATATATATATATATATATATATATAATTATATATATATATATATATATATATATATATATATATATATATATATATATATATATATATATATATATATATATATATAGAAAGGCATAAGGAGCGCACAACCATGTGTCCATATTCGCCCTGGGTGCCAGTCAAGGAATATGTAATAAGAATTGCAGCAAGCGACGGCACTCCTAGGAATTTCACCAAAACAGCAGTGATATGAATCAAAGGTGAGGTTTAATAAATCCTACGTTTCGGTTCCTAACCGGAACCTTCGTCAGGGACGAAGGTCGTTTCCCTGACGAAGGTTCCGGTTAGGAACCGAAACGTAGGATTTATTAAACCTCACCTTTGATTCATATCACTGCTGTTTTGGTGAAATTCCTAGGAGTGCCGTCGCTTGCTGCAATTCTTATATATATATATATATATATATATATATATATATATATATATATATATATATAGTTTTTTTATACATGTTTTAACAGGGGAACCATTAAGTGCAGAGGCATATGATTGCTCCTCATTATTCTTGAAGCCCTGGAAAGTTTCATATTTGGTATTGTTTCTAAAAGCATCCTTGGTGCAGCTTTACAGTTATAGTTTGTGCAGTGGCATCCTCACCTCCATCTGCTTCTTCATTCTGAGCACAGTTCTAATGCTATGTAAATTTTTAATTACATGCACTATAGAACAAGCAACTAAGATGCGAATAAAAATATTCACATAAAGCCCGGATTAAACTTTGTGTATTCAAAAGAGAAGAGAAACTGACAGATTTTTTTTTGTGTTGAAATGTTTCCGTTTAGCTGCAAAGGATATTTGAATGTGATATACAGAGGATTTAATAATATGCTTATGAGAAAATACTGGCTAAACTGCAAATATAAACGAATGAAAACTTTATTTAAAGAAATAGATAGGGAATAAATACATTGCTCATTTGGTGAGTTTACTGCATTAAAGACTTTTCATTTTCGGAGTACTAAGAAAGATTAGGATTCTAATAAGGCCATCAAGGAAGAAGTAGGAAAACAAAGGGTAGTAAGTGGCATCTGTATTGATAAAACAATTGCTCACTCGGCAATATCAGTTTTCTGTACTTATGTTAACCATTCATAACTACTTATTAGTGTATTTGATTTAAATTTTTTTGTTCAGTATTCTGGCTTTTAATTGCAGGGGCATAGACTAAGAATTCTGAAAATCCAATTTACCAAGCTTTCAACAGTCTCAACACTGCATGGAGTGTACTTATCTCTAGAACACCCATTCAGAATGACCTCTTGGAATACTTCAGTCTGGTGCACTTTGTTAATGCTGGCATTTTTGGTAAGGGCACCAACTACATCTACAATTTCTGGTATTTTTTGTTCGCATAAGATGGTCAGCTCTCCCTCTGGCTTCAGTAGCTACTGAAAAATATTCAAACTGATAAATGAGTGCACTGACTGAAACTGCACTGACAACGCTTGTTGCCAGAATTCCAATGGAATAAATGCAGTACCTGAAAAAATCACATACAATTATTCATACTGACCCTCTTGCACATCCTCACTTATTATATCCATGTAAACTTGATATTTTTCAGACCACACACTGTAAATTATAAAGAAGTATATATACACATATGGCATCCAGAAAGCTCTAAATTATGGAAAGGCATCTCCCACCGACTCCATTTTAATCACATAATTCACATTTTTTAAAATGATTTCCTTTTTCTCTGTAATAATAAAACAGTACCTTGTACCAACTAAGATGTGATTTAAACCCTATTGAAGGCAAAACAATCCTATTAGGTTTATTTCATGTTTAGAAGATTCTTTAGTAAACGTACAGTATGGAGATTCTAATTACAGAAAGGCTGCTTATCTGGAAAACCACAGGTCCCAGAAATTCTGGATAACAGGTCCCATGCCTGTATACACATTTCCTATTAATGTATCTTCCTGCACATAGGTACAGCTCACGAATTTAAAAAGCGCTTTGAAATCCCCATTTTAAAGGGGAGAGATGCCGATGCCAGTGCTGCTGACAGACAGAAAGGAGAGGTATGTTATTGTCTACTTTTGGTTATGTCAACAATGCTTCTCACCATTAAAATTTGCAAATTGTTTATGCTATTTGGATATGTTTTTTCATTTCAGGTGTCTCAGTAGAAGAATGTCAGATATGTTGTCAAAGTATCTTCCAATAAAGATAGAACAAGTGGTCTGCTGCAGGTAATTGACCCTTCCTGGTTACAGTTAAGAGAATTCATTGATCTACAAGGCATTTGCTAAACTCAGTGCATTAGCAAGGACTGCCTTCATGTGCCATGCAGAAACTTTAGGCATGTATGGCTTTTGTACAGTCAACATGTTGATATGTGAATGCAGTCTATAAAATCAAATATTTTTAAAGGAAGGAATACCCTAATATTTAAATGATTATTGTAGGTACATTATGCATTTTATGTATGTTGCACATATATTTGCAATAGGTAATTCTTCTCTACGAATTCCAACTTTTCTTTTGTTACTGCTGGAAGTAAAGGTCTCTTTCATAGCAGCGATTAGTATATTTAGGCAAATTTGAGTTAAACCAATTCACACAAAAAGGCAGGGTTATATTTTCACCCATTTTTCATTGCAATTCCTTTGCCGGACAAGGAAGTAGGACATATTCAACTGATTTTTGGTGTTGCAGTGGAAGTGATTATGCCAGAAGTTTTTAGACTTGGGTTGAAGCTCCCATTTGATCAGACATTCCTTAGCAAGAATACATTTTAATAACAGTATAAAACTAGTATCTACTCCAAATTTGTAATATCTCATGCTATTAAACAGCCAGACCAGTACAAACAGGATCTGTACAAGCTTTCTTCTGTATAGTGATTATGAAAAATTTGGCTATTTTGTCCATAGTTTTTAGTAAGTGATAACTTAATATGTGTGAAATATTTATTTTAAAGTTATTTTGATTCCTAGCCACAATAAGATGTTAAAAATGTGCAAAATTAGTGCCTAACTGCAGTACTGTCTGGCAGTCAAAGCCATCATCTTAAATTTCTTATCTTTTTCTCATCTTATTTTATCCTTATTTTCACTTAAAGATATCTTTACATACGCTTGGATGGAACCATGTCAATAAAGAAGCAAGCAAAAATAGTGGAACGTTTTATAACCCCTCAGTAGGTTTCTTTGTAAGATTTAGATTATGATTGTATCAGCAGAAAATGTGCCAGGAGTATGAGGTTATTGAAATTGAAGTATCTAACGTTCTTGTTCAGTATACTCACAAGTAAGGAGTGCCGGGCACCATAAGTAGCTCTGTCTAAAGGATAGTAAGGGATTCTATAGAGGAGGAGTCTTCAGGCGAAGACAAGTATCGTGTACACAGGATGGTGATGAAGGAACATGAACAAGAACAGGATGACAAGGTTCAAAGAATCAAGGTCTGGCAGGATAGGGACAGAGTGAGCGATGAACTGGTGAAGTGAAGTGGACGTAGAGACCAGGACAGAGTAGGTGAAGAACTGGTGATAGAATGGAGCAGGAGTGAATAAAGAGTCAGGAATAGGCCTGACAGGAAAAGGACAGTGAGGGAAGAATTGGTTATTAGAACAGGAATAGAATGGAGCAAGATTAGGAGCAGGAACAGAATAAGAGCAGGAGGACTAAGAACAAGGAACAAAACAAGACTAGGTAGAATCCAGAGAAAGGAAATAGAGAACTAGTGATGTGCCACGGTGCCTAGGCCATGAATATGTTTAAATGCTTTTTATTGATGTTGCATGATTGACGGCTGCTATATCTAGGGTTTTCCTAAATGGTTGGTGCAACTGGATATTGACATATTTGTGTAACTTCAAGGGTGCAACAAGATGAGCAATTTCAGTACTTTTATTTCTAAGATGTTGGAGTCTTCTCCTGCCTGCTGAAAATTATGTTAACCTCTTAGGTTACCTTCTGTTTTTGATTCATACATCTACAGTCTATAGCTTTATCTGCTGGACTAAAAATAAATATAACTGGTTATTTAGATTTAGGTGTCGTCGCTGTGTGAATGGGCATCAAGTCAGGCCTCCTCCAGATGGTACAAACTGTGCCTCGGATCTGTCCCTGTGGAATCACTCTGCTGACAAGGGAGGGCTGCAAGACCCAGTGCTTTTGTCTGCTTGGGATGCTGCCAACGCATTCACATTCCACCACCGATCCCATGAGGAGCAAAGGGGTGTCCTTTAGCTTTATGAAATCATTTGCTGAAAGAGTGAAGAATCTGGGAGACCGGAGAACTGGAAAATCCTGTATATTGCTGAATTGCAGGCCATTTTGACAAATTTTTTTACGGTTCTGCTTTAATGCGACAACACATCAGGTTAGCCTGTATCAGTTTACTGGTCCTTAATGGTAGTATAAAACTCTGAGGCAAGATCATCACGTGCCAATGTGTATTTTGCTATTTTGTCAATACCCTACATTGTTGTATGCAATTTGAAGGTAACATGTCAGCGCATGGACATGATACACAGGCTTTATCCTTGCAGGTCTCTGCTGCCATCTACTGTACCCTACTTGTGGGTGTCACTTTTTGAAAAAATGGTTTGAGCTAATGCAGTTTTTCAACTAGTCACCATGAATAAATATTGGAAAGTGATATATAGCTGTTAGGATATGCACAATGATTTATTTTGTCTGCCTGTATGTACTGTTTTCATTTGTATGTTACCTTGTTATGAGTTAAGGGGGGGCCCACCAAAGAAACTCCTTGGCAGGGGGATTGAAGCAAAAAAGTCTTACAACCATTTCTGTATGTAGTGCCCAATGGTTATGCTCTACAGAAAACACTCCAGAAACTGCAACATCGGTATAATATTTAATGTATTTACTAGAACATTTTGGTGCATACTAAGATATATTACTTTTTGAGATGTGGTTCATTTGTCTTAATATATTATTTTATATTATAATGTGTATAAAAAAAACATTGCAGTAAAAAATGTATATTGTTTGAAACATGACCGTATGCATCATTTGAGTGGTTTAGTTTGTGAATGTACAGTAAAGCATACACACATTTGGAGTGTATTATTTTTTTGTAATCCTTTATTACATGTTTAACTCATAACAACTGAAATTATGTGCAGAGAATCATTAAAGGGGTGGTTCACCTTTAAGTTAATGTTCTAGAATGGCTAATTCTGAGCAATTTGTTCAATTTACCTTCATTTTCTCTTTTTTATATTTTTTGAATTATTTACCACCTTCTTCTGACTCTTTCCAGCTTTCAAATGGGGTACTCTGTAAGGCTACAAATGTATAGTTATTGCTACTTTTTATTACTCATCTTTCTATTCAGGCCCTCTCCTATTTATATTCCATATTATATATATATATATATATATATATATATATATATATATATATATATATATAGATAGATAGATAGATAGATTCCATATGATATATATATTATTCAAATTAATGCATGGTTGCTAGGCTAATTTAGACCCTAACAACCAGATTGCTAACTGAAGAGCTGCTGAATAAAAAGCTTAATAACTTAAAAACCACAAATAATAAAAAATGAAATCAATTGCAAATTGTCTAAGAATATCACTCTCTACATTATACTAAAAGGAGACATATAGGATAAATAGGTCACACAAGCAATGGCAGCCTTCGGTTCCCTATCAGGTCGGCCTAGCTGCTGATTGGTTCCTATCCTACAGTGCAGTGTGCTGATTGCCACCAGCTCCGCTGCACAGCCAGAGACTTAAGCGGACAGGAAGAGGGACAGATGGGCAGGCCTAGTTTTTGCAGTAACCTAACTGAACCATTATACCATCAAATGGTGGGACAGTATACCACTTGTTCAACATGAGTACAATGAAAAGGATTTAAACTGAACATACTTTTTTTTAATTATGAAAAATCTGTTTTGTTACTTCTTGAGCTAAACCAGCAAAACATGAAAATTGCAGCTAGTTCATGTTTGGTCCTTGGAAGTTCAGAGTCTGAGAGGAGTCTGAAGGGATTTTGTGCTTGAGATATTTTTCAGGGGCAGAAGCTCTCAATGAATTGAAAGTTTCCAAAAAGGAGTTTGGTAATTCCTCTCTGTAAGTTTAGTGTAATTGCATATACAACATACTGGAAAATACCTCTGCGTTGACAATAAAAAAAGCCTCATCTTTGTGCGCACCATCAGTGTGACTGTGACTGACCCTGATGATGCACACGCAGATGAGGCTTTTTTTGGAATTGGGCCTACACGTGCATAATATCTGGGTCCTGAGGAATGCATGCCTCACTCATGGGTATAGCCTTGGAGGAGGCAAAAGATGTGCATAGACGTTTATTATGCCCTGATGGGAGGTATTTGTGGTATCTTGGAGGAGTTCAGGATGTAAAAATATAAGGCTTTCTATGTAGGGGCTGAGTTTTCTTTCTTTCTCATATGTCACTTTCTCCTGGCCATAAGTGAACAGAGATGAGAGTTCTCTTGTTCAGGATGGAGTGTGAGTACTGTGGAGGATCTGCTGAGTACTTGCCACACCCCAGAAGCAGCCAGGGGACACATGCACGTCTATCTAGATGTGTAGGGCAGGGCTTTCTCCTGAAGTCAGGCACACATTAATATTGGGAGTGGCAGCAGGTTGGGCCTGAGTAGGTAAGAGCCTACTTCATTTGTGCCATTGTACAATAGAGAAAAAGTAGCTAGATTTAAATGCTCACTTGTCAATAAACAAAACATCATTATTAAATTCAGAAATTATCCGTGCCAATACCAAATTAAAGCCTGCTAAAAATAATTTAAACATGAAATACAGCGATTAAGATTGTTTTGCCACCAATATGGATTCATGCAGCTTAGTTCAAGTTCAAAATACTGATTTAATGTAACAGAGAAAAAGTACTGTAGCAATTGTGGTGAACCTTTAAAGGAACAGTTCTGTGTAAAACCGGGTAAATAGATAGGCTGTGCAAAATCAAAAATGTTTCTAATATAGAAAGTTAGCCAAAAATGTAATGTATAAAGGCTGGAGTGACTGGATGTCTAACATAAAAGAACACTACTTCCTGCTTTTCAACTCTCTTAACGCTGAGTTAGTCAGCGACTTGAAGGGGGGGCCACATGGGACATAACTGGTCAGTGAGTTTGCAATTGATCCTCAGCATTCAGCTCAGATTCAAAAGCAACAGTTATGACCCACGTGCCCCCCCTCAAGTCACTGATCAGTGGAAACTAAGAGAGCTGCAAAGCAATTCTGTTCTGTTAGACATCCAGTCACTCCAGTCTTTATACATTACATGTTTTATTTTGCACAGCCTATCTATTTACCTGGTTTTTATTTTTATACTGAACAATTCCTTTAAGAATTGGCCCATTTGATGTCTTGTTTTAAAGGATGGTTTGCCTTAATGTTAACATTTCGTATGCTACAGAATGATTAATTCTGAGCAACTTTTCATTTTTTCTTTTTCATAATTTTTTAATTATTTGCCTTCTTCTGACTCTTTCCAGCTATCAATTGGGGGATACTGACCCCATCTAATAAAATGCTCTGTAAGGCTAAAAATGTATTGTTACTGGAAATTTTTATTACTCATATTTTTATTTAGGCCCTCTTCAATTCATATTCCAGTCTCTTATTCAGATTAATGCATGGTTGCCAAAGTAGTGTGGACCCTAGCAACCAGATTGCTGAAATTGCAAACTGGAGAATAAAATAATAAATAACTCAAAAACCACAAATAATAAAAAATGAAAACCAATTACAAATCATCTCAGAATATAACTGCCATGTCTTTGGTGCAGTCAGAATGCTTTATGCCACTGGTGTCCACAGTGATGTTTACATATAAAAAGGCTTCATCTGTGCCATGCCAGTCTTGCCCAGGAAGTGTTTGGCTCTGTTTGCCCCTCTGGGACAATTGCATGCTACAGTGTTGTTGGAGGATTGGTTTTCCTGAATAGGGAGTAAGGGACTGTCTAGGAACTAAGGAATAGTAACCTGTGATCCTCCGGAAAAGAAGTAAGCTGGGAGCTACCAGAAAACTGTGTGCTGGTATTTAATGAGTAGAACAAGCCTGGGAATATTCCTCATTCTCCTGACACTTTTCTGCTGGTGAGTCTTTTGGGCTCCTAGGGAGGGATAATTTTTCAGTAGCGATAATGCCAGCTGAGTTGATCCTGTCTTTCAGAGGTTACTATGAAAATAAGAACACCTTAGAAGAAAGGGGTGTAGTCTCTGAAGCCTGTGTTATTTCTCTCCTGTGAGAGAAATAATTATACATCAACTTCTAAATATACATGAAGGTACAGTGGCTTGTTACATTGTCCCCTATAACAAACACTGTAAGTGTAAGGAAACAGCTGTACATTTTTAGGATGCATCTGTCTGGGCCTTTTACAAATGAAAGCAAAATCATTGCTTGGTTTTCATATTAACTGGAAGAACATGTACTCATTGCCAACATTTTGTAATCACATTTTATTAGTGCGCTTTATACCAAACTTAACAGTACCAATAAGCAAATTGTTTAAAAAATATCTAACAGCAGCATAGAAACATTACAGTCAGAGGTATGTATGATTTCCTTGGCACATACGTGTCATTACCACAGGTCTAAACTCCTCCTCACTTTACAAAATGGATCTTCCAGATGTCACTACACCACACACAAGAATTGGGTATTTTTTTTGTGTTAAAATTTGCAATGTTTGTTTAAATTGTATATAGTAAGTAGAGGAGATACCGAATAAAGGTCCAATCAATGAGTGGTGCACCCCCAAGGATTATATCATTTACCTGATACACTGGTCTGGTGCTCCTGTTAGCAGAAAACTGCACCCACCCAGGGTACTTGCAAGTGAGTGGGTGCACATGCACAGCATAATTAAGCCCCGTACTTTAACAAAAAAGGATGCTTTTTCGCTCTACTGCGCATGCTTCAGCTGTGGGATTTTGAAGAAAAATGGAAGAGGATTGCTTGCTAGTACCCCGGGGCAGTGCAGTATTACAGGAACACCGGCCCAAGGTATCAGGTGAGTGATTACAAAACTTGGGGTACCCCAGCATTTGGCACCCCCAACAATTGGACCTTTCTTTCTCCTTTAAATCATTTGTGGTACTAACTTGTATGTTATTTCTTCCAACAGGTCAATCATCACTGCCAGATATCAGCAGATAATAGGTAAAGCTGGGTTTGTATCCCGTATGGCACTAGTTTGTGCACCAGCACATAGTGCATGGACAGGTGAACAGGAGGAATGGCAGCTCCTCTTCACTTCCTGCTGTTCCAATCATATTGCTTGGACTAAGCCATCAGTAACAAATTTCAGTTTCTTTTTGTATGACATGAGTTCAATGAACAGTACTTGCGCATTGCTTAAATAATTTTTTTTTAATTTCTAGAGAACAAAAGAAAATTAAACAGCTCCATGTACCTTGCAAGGTACTTAGAATACCAGTGACCAGATACACCACCTTCATGATAAACTCCTGTCATTATAGTTACCAAAAGGGCTGAAGAGAGAGATTGTTTATACAGAGCTACGTGAATACAGAGTTAAATTAACTCATCTAGCTAGCGAGTGTAAAATCAAAACAATTCATTGATGATGATTTATTACAAATATAAACTAGTTCTTTAAAGTAAAAGGTAAAATGTATTTTTATTTTGTTTGTTTCTCTTGCTTATATTGAAAAAATGGTGCACATACTGTGGGTATACTATCCCCTAACTGTAAGTAGCCCTTTGGCATTGATGGCTTTTCTAGGAAATGTTCAATCGTGACCAATGTGTACAGGAAATGAAGTAAATGAATATGTATGAAGCATGAAAATCTACAAAACACTACAAATAATGAGAAATTTTAGGTGAAGACATATTTAATGGCTTCCTAGAGATGTGTATGGTTTTTTTTTCCATTTTTTTCTAGAAAGTTTTAAATTGGTGGACATAGCACACAGAACCATGGATATATAAGGTTATTATATTAGATTATATTATTATTATTAGGATATTTTGAACAAAAATGTATTAATTTTAAACACTTTAAAATATCCAACTGCAAACTGTCTCAAAATATGGCTGTTTGCATTATGCTAAAAAATATATATATATATATATATATATATATATATATATATATATATATATATATATATATATATATATATATATATATATATATATATATATATATATATATATATATATATATATATATATATATAGCAACGGTGGAATATCGGCACTCTCGAAAAACAAAGGCTTCAGATTCCTGGGAAAAATTAAATGTATTTTTATTGGCACATACTGAAGTTTCGGCTGCTGCAGCCTTTCTCAAAGTACTTTTGAGAGTAACTGATTATAATAGAAAAGCAAAAGAATTTATTTGCTTGTCTATTAAAATCAGTTACTTTTTTTTGCAAGACCATTTTTTTTCATTGTATCTATACATTTTCTGTTAGCAACAGGGCATTTTAACCTCAACAGTGGGTCCCATTTATAAACACTGGGCAAATTTACACCATAGCAACCTATCAGTTATTAGCTTTTTTCAGTCCGCTGCAGGTTGAACAGTGAAAGCAATCAGCTGATTCCCATGGGTTACTGCCCAGGAGCAAATTTGCCAAGTGTTTATAAATGAGCCTCGGTGAGTGCAAATATATTGTGTGTATAAATATATATATATATAAATATATGATATACGTTTTTCTTTTTACAAGAGGTACTGATCACGACACAAAACTACTATTTCCAGTTTCTTTTTCACAGTGCAATGAATAGATTCAGCACCGAAAATATTACCTTTTCCCCACAAATGATTTGCATTGGGGAGCAAGGATACAAACTGGTAAGTGCTCAGTGCTAATTCTGAACTCCACACCTCAAACACATTTTGGTGAATTTGTCACAGGTATCAGATTTGATACCTGTCAACTTGTTAAAAGTTTCCTGATTGTCAGATATATTTTCTTTGTATATAATATTTGTAATATTAATAATTCTGCCCCCATGTCTTCCCAGCCCACACAGTAGTGCCAGTTAGATGCTTGAATGCAGTTATACAGACCCCTCTTCTTTTTAATAAGAGTTTAAGCATCCCTCAACTGTCCTGACCAACAATCAAAGCAACTAAGCATATATCTGTATTACTATTTGTAAATGGACCATAAATCGTCCAGTTCTTGATTTGCAGCTTTAGCTGTGCACTTCTGCAAGTCACAGTGCCCATTTGTACTACATTATTAAACAGCCACTCTGCAGAGCTTCTGGAAGATCTCCAAGACACTACCATTGAGCTGGGGGGGGGGGCATGTGGAAAAGCAGGACAGGATGATACTGAGAGACAATATGGCTAAATAGTTCACACACATAAAAATCACACACTTCTGTCACTTACAAATTTGTACATCAGTTTGGTGTGTTAGGGTGGAATTAACAACCACTTTGAAACTTTAACCTAGTAGATCCACAAGTTCAGGATGCAAACAGGATATTTTTAATGCTCACACTTTTTATTAAAAAACAAAAATCACAGCTAATTATTGCCTAACTAATTATCTCTTTAGAATGCTACCCTGAAACACACACACACACACACACTTTATGCCATATATATTATATTTGTGAATGGTCTTTTTTTCACTTATGGACACTAATTTTACTTGCTCAATGGTGACATCACTAGGTGAGATAATACATTTCACATTTAAGTTCATACAGATGAATAGCGGATTTTGATGATTATTGGCATGTATGTCACATTTGGCACCATTTCTGATGGCGGTAGCTAAGGTATTTCAACAAGCAAAGACTCACTTACAAATTGTTCTTGATAAAGGCCTTAATGTGGGCAGAAACGCTGGATACGTCTGTATGATTGATAAAAAAAGTTTAATACACTGTGCATGGAGTAAGCAATTACATACAGATTATAATATATATTATAGATATTGATATTTTAACACTTGTGGAGCAATAGAAATTGCAAAGAGAGTTACTAATTTGAAGATCACTTAATTACTAATAATTGGGGTAAAGTCCTAATGAGGGCTGAAATGTTGGACTATTGTACGAGATACTAAAAATAAGAGTGTGTGTGTGTGTAACATGCAACAATTCCATCATTTTTGACTTATCTAAATACAGAATTTTCCTGCAAAAGATTTTCTGAATAGTGAACCAAATCCAAACCCTAAGTGAACTGAACAAATCACAAATAGAATGCTGGATTCTGTGCATACCTCATACTATGTATACTATACTAAATTCTTTTGATTTTGAAAACAATGTAATTGAAGGGTGTGTGTTTAATGCTCATTAAAACAATACTTCTGCCATGTTTGAGAGAAGCTTGTTAAATCCAAGCAGCATTCTACATTTTCACAACATTGTCCCAATTATGGCATTGTCTCACATCAGTCTTTTGGTTATTTAATTGTAACATTGACAAAGTTAGTAGAAAAGCATATTAATAGAAGGAAGCCACTATATCATGCATGCTGGACAAAGGGCCTATGCCATATGGTTGTCTTAGTATATTTTGGAAAAACAAAGTATGACTCAACTGTACTTGTGGCATATTTATATTTTGCCTTGAAGGTCTACAGATTTACATACATATGACAAGAATATTTATAAACAGATTTTCAAAATACCTTTGCATTACAGTTAAAAGAGAAGGAAAGTCGTTATCCACTTGGGGGTGCCAAATGTTAGGCACCCCAAATGAATGTATTTACTTACCTGAAACCCCGGGCCGGTGCTCCTATCAGCAGAAAACTGCACCGGCCCAGGGTTATACCAGCGAGCACCACGGATCGCTTCTCTTCCGGCTTCAAATTTCCCAGGGCAGACGCACGCGCAGTAGAAATTTAGTTAAAGTTCAGCTTTTCGCTCTAATGCGCATGCGCAGCCGCAAGAAGCCAGAAGAGAAGTGCTCTGTGGTGCTCACTGGAATAACCAGCAGTTTTCTGCTGATAGGAGCAACGGACCGGGGTTTCAGGTAAGTAAATACATTTACTTGGGGGTGCCTAACATTTGGCACCCCCAAGTGGATAACAACTTTCCTTCTCCTTTAACAGAAAAAAGTGTGCCCTGTATAGTAAGCTATAGCAACCAAACCAGTGTTTGCTTTCATTCTTTAAACTGCATTTTGCTGGTAAAAGCTTATTGCCGATTGGTTGCTATGGGTTATTGGGTTGGCATTAACTCAACCCTATTGCTACGTGAGCATTTAACCTGATTCCGATTTTAGGACACAAGTAGCTCTAAAAAACGAGGAAGTAAAATGCCAGGCTAGAAACCAAAATAAAACGACAGTCACTTAAGTAACAATACGTTCAATAAAGAATAGCAATTATTATTCTAACGCCAACATTGATACATTAATTTCACTGACTATTTCATATGGTAAATAAATGCAAATTGTCAGTACAACACAAACATCCTGCAGAATTTACTTGAGATATAAATGTAAGCCTTGCATAACCAGATAAAAATACATGGCATGTTTATTGCATATCGCAGATTTGTTCGGCAATTAATCAGTCTCTGGCACCAAAGGAGCATACAGTTGGACAGAATGAGTGATGCATCCGACACTACAGTGAACACAAAGCCAAATGATATAAAGTCATCATGACAGCAGCACATGCCCCAGTGAGTAGACAGTAATATCCAGTGTATCTCAAGAGACCTGCACAAGTTTCTTTTATTGAATGCCCATGTTTCAGTTTTACCCTTTCCCAAAGTTGTAAATACTTTAATACAAGAAACTTGATTAGCCTCATGCGTATATGAAGTAACAAAGAATTGCCAATGTGTTTGCTTCTGTAATGCATACTGTCAATTTAACAGGTATAATGCTCCGGGTAAATGTATCCCCGACGTCCATGTGAATGTATAAATACCCAAAGGATGGAAAATGATCCATATGTTTATATGCAATTTACTCAGAATGTCTCTTGTTCATGGTGTGTATTCAGTGCTACAGGTCGATGATCATAATGCGAATCCGGTTGTTGCCATTGTTATGCAGGTGAATAAACTGCTCAGAATTACAGTATATGGTTACCTTTTCTGCAAAGTATATTATTTTCCTGTTTTAATAGCAACAAAGTATAATTGTTCCTGTTTTAATAGCAACAGCGATTAACATAAACAAAAATTGTGAAAACACCAAGATTATTAAATAGGTGGCTCATTTTCATTCTTGGTCCTTTACAACAACTTTGTATGGCATTGAATATTTCTAAAGTTTCACCTAAATAACCTTGTTGATTGTGAAAACACTAGCTAGAAGGGTAGTCTTAGAACTCCAGCTAATGAATGGCTGGTAAGACTGTTTTACTCTTTGATGTTGAATATATATACTGTATATTTATAAGTCACCGGCCGAGTGCTTTTCTACAGGTCATGGAACTCCGAGGTTACTTCTAATAGCCTCATATTTTCCAACAACTGGTGCTTTATTTATTATAATACACAAGTTTTATTGAGTAAGAAAAAGCCCTGTAGGTAGCTAGATGTAAAGCACTTCAGCCAAAGACACAGAGTGAAACCCTAACAACAGAAACTGCACAATAACTGAAATATAATTTGCGTGTCCAGTGACAAGGCAAGAAAGGTTTTTCTGGAACATTGTGCTTGAAAAGATGAAGGACTTCTAAAACTGTTAGTATGGTTTTAGAATAAGCTAGTTTTTCACAGACCACCAAAGCAAGGGTGAAGGACAAAATATGGCACTAAACCAAATCTATCAAGTTCACCAAATTTTCTATGCCCTTCAGCTACAGCAAAGGAAGGGTAGTGCTTTCTTTCCATGGTACTGCTAATTTTAAATAATGCTTCCAGATGCATGCTAACCTTTAGTGCATTTGCAGAATAGAGAAGAGAATCTAAATTGAGGAAAGCCCTGTAGCGAAGTCAGAATGATAGGGTATTTCAAGCCCCAGAACCTGCTGTGTTTAAAAGGCTGAGTGAGCTTGTGTATGATTGTATTTACATCTATGGAAAGGTGCTATAGTAAACGCATTGTTAAAAAAAAAAAAAAAAAAAAAAGTACTTAAATTAAGACATTACATAAGAAATGAAAGGACAGATAAAATAAAATGCACTTGTAACAATGAAAAATGTGCGCTTTGTGCAAACACTGGTGGCCATGTTTATTCTTCCATAGGACAACACACAGTGCATGCATTCAGGTCCCCACAGACCAGTGGGGCTGAGAAAAGCATTAGCCAAGCCCAGTGTATAGAAACATGCACAAGGGTGAGGCACAGATGAGCTTTGATTGCAAAATACAGTAGCTGATTGCTCCCATCAACCCAGGACACAGCCTTGCATATACAGCATGCAGTCTATACAATAACACAAACGCAGTGGCACCTTACATGACACTGACATGGTCAGCGAAAGCTTGAGCCGATTCCCAGTTGTCACTGACTACACAACAAACTCCTTCCAGGGATTGCAGGGCTTCTTGGGCCATGACTGGGTCTCTGTCTAGCAAGTTTTGGGAAACCGAGAGGTGCCTCAACTTGATTTTCCCACATTGCTCCAACTTTTTTGCGAAATGTAGCAGTCCTTCCGGCTTGATGCAGTTGGAGCTATAGTAAGATAAGAACACAAATTTGTGATTAAGTGATAAGCAGACACAACTTCATAAGGGGTGTTGTGGGTGCAACAATGACTGCCTAGATACTAAAAAAAAGCCTGTTAACCAAGTCAGCTATGTTTGGGCAGTGTGTACAAACTAATTACAAAATACAGAATTCTAAATACCAATCCAAAAGGTTGCTGTATAATGTGCATATTTAGCAGTGATATAAAATGAAAGCAACTGCAGATGCTGAGAATCTGCAACTGACAGGCTGCTTCAGTCAGAGTATAATGCATGGTTTTAACTAGGAGTCACTAACCATCTCTGAATACACCCTCACTCAAATACATTTAACATTGCCATCTGATTACCAGGCAACGGTAGTTATCAAGGTGTAATATTTTTTTACAAATAAAATTCTGTATTAAAAAGCAGCGAAAATGGTCTGTGAAAAATGTTGATCATCTATTTCTGTATTTTTTATACAGTTTATTACAGTTGGAATTTAATCTACGTTCTGTGGAAAAGTAACTTGAAATGCCACAGAACGTAGATTCTACGTTCTGCAGCACTTCCGGGTTCTGGAGCGGAGGAGCGGCTGTTAGAGCCGCTCGCTCCGTTCCGCTTCGATCCCCTGCCCCTAGGCAACGAGCAGAGCAGGGGATCGAGTGGCCCCTGGGGCGCGATCGCCCAGGGGCCCAAAAACAGCAGCAGGCACGTGTTACTTACGTGTCCTGCTGCTGCAGCCTACACCGCGCCGTAGATCTCCGCCCCCACAGCACAGGGACACAGATGACGTCGCAGATCTCTTCCAGGGGCTCTTCCTGATCGTCTGCAACAGTCTCCAGCGACTTTTTCAGGTTAGTGCAACAATTACACACACAAACACACCAACACACACTTATTACAGTAATACACACTTAGATTCACACTTACACACACTTACACATACATTTTTGGGGATTGGGGGGTCACTTACACTCACTGCACTTACACACACGTGCACACGCACAAACGCGCACATAACATGTAATTTACCATTTGTACACACGCACACGCACATACATGGCATTGTGGATTTTTTTTTTTTCTTATCGCATCGTCTCTTTTTTTGCCTGAAAAAAATGTTTTATTGCCATTACGAATAGCGTATTCGCTAACTGTACTGTGCAATATCTTTTGTATGTTATTTCGGTGATTATATTGCAATTTTGGGTATTTTGGTGCATTTTTAGCCATTTTATTGAATTTTTAGCCATTTTATTGCATTTTCAGCTCTGCGTATGTTGTGTTCACTTGTTTCTAGCCGTATAACCTGTTTGGCCCAGCTAAAATATTCAAACTGTGATTCTGACGGCCGATAACACTAGTCTGGAAAAAAAAACATTGATTTTTGTGGTTTTATTGGATTTTTTTGCATTTCACTCTTTACTGCCTTATTTTGTTTTGCCTTGTAAATTTTATCTACTATATATCCATTTGGGGGTCTCTGTGCGCCACATAGTTTGGTATATCTATGCATATTGGGCATCAAAGTGTTCAGTAGACCCCTGGCGTTCATATTTAGGATGTTTTATGCTGATAAGTTACGAAATGTGGGGCATATAATGGGGTAAAATTCAAGCTTTGTGACGATTTTCAGAAATTTGATAAAAACTGTTATGTTCAGCATTGCTTTGCAGTTTGGCAGTTTGCAGTAGGAACACATATTTACCCATATTGGATTTGTCAGAATGTGTACTTTCTGAAAATATATGGTTTTCTGGGGTCTCTGTACTGTTGGGGGGGGTCTAATGTCGCATATTACACACACCAGGTGCTTATATTGCAGCAGCCAGCGCGCGTCAGCCGTGAAAATGTATATACACTATTGTCATTTGGGAGTCTCTGTGCGCCGCATAGTTTGGTATATCTATGCATATTGGGCATCAAACTGTTTAGTAGACCCATATGTTTATATTTAGGATGCTTTATGCTGGTAATGATACATGGACAATACGATGCTGGAAAGTTGAAGCTTTGAGGCAATTTCCAGATATTTCACCAAAACCGCCAAATTTGGCAAAGCCTTGCGACTCAGTAGTTTGGAGCAGAAAGGCATGGGTACCCATTTTAGATTCTGTAGAATGTGTACTTTCCAAAAATATATGGGGTTGGGGGGTAAACATATATTTCTGTGTTTTTACCCCACAAAAATGCAGTCAATGTGTTGATTTTTCATTAGCTGAAGTTACCCACAGGACAATTTGTATGTGCTAACTTCATTTTGGGGCCTCTAAATGCCATATACTTTGGTAAACTTATGAACAATGGCCACCAAAATGTTCAGAGGAACCCTGGCAATCATATTTAGGGTGCTTTTTCTTAGTACGTAATGACACATGGGTGATATGGTGCTGGGAAGTTGAAGCTTTGAGGCAATTTTCAGATATTTCACCAAAACCGACAACTTTGGGAAAGCCTTGCGACTCAGTAGTTTGGAGCAATAAGGCATGGGTACCCATTTTAGATTCTGTAGAATGTGTACTTTCCAAAAATGTATGGGTTTGGGGGGTAAACATATATTTCTGTGTTTTTACCCCACAAAAATGCAGTCAATGTGTTGATTTTTCATTAGCTGAAGTTACCCACGGGACTGTTTGTATGCGCTAACTTCATTTTGGGGCCTCTAAATGCCAGATACTTTGGTAAACCTATGAACAATGGCCACCAAACTGTTCGGAGGAACCCTGGCAATCATATTTAGGGTGCTTTTTCTTGGTGCATAACGATACATGGGTGATATGGTGCTGAGAAGTTGAAGCTTTGAGGCAATTTTCAGATATTTCACCAAAACCGACAATTGTGGGAAAGCCTTGCGACTCAGTATTTTGGCGCAGAAAGGCATGGGTACCCATTTTAGATTCTGTAGAATGTGTACTTTCCAAAAATATATGGGTTTTGGGGGGTAAACATATATTTCTGTGTTTTTACCCCACAAAAATGCAGTCAATGTGTTGATCTTTCATTAGCTGAAGTTACCCACGGGACAGTTTGTATGCGCTAACTTCATTTTGGGGCCTCTAAATGCCAGATACTTTGGTAAACTTATGAACAATGACTACCAAAATGTTCAGAGGAACCCTGGCAATCATATTTAGGGTGCTTTTTCTTAGTACGTAATTGTAATGGATGCTGTACCTGATTCCCAAGATGGCGTTCCGCTTCCTCACCGCATGGCCTCTGCTGGTCGCAGTACTGTGACGCCCCCTTCTTCCCGCCCTGTGATTGGGCGCCGGCGACGGAATGGGCGCCGGCGTCAGGACGCCAGCGTCAGCATGCCACTGCGTCCGGACTGACGCAACTGCGTCCGGACTGACGCAACCGCGCCCGGATTGACGCAACCGCGCCCGGACTGACGCAACTGCGTCCGGACTGACGTCAGCACGTCCGCAAATTGGCGCGAAATCAGGCCTATTTAAGGCAGCTCCTTGTACTGCTATGTGCCCAATTATAGGTCTTGTTTCCAAGTTCCTGGGTGTGTTTATGCTGTTATAGATTTCCTGTGTACCGACCTTGCCTGTTATATCGATCCTGTTTGTTTGCTGCCTGAATTAACCATTGCCTGTTTTCCTGACTACTCTCTTGATAAACCCTTCCTGTACTGCGAATCTGGTCTGGTCTCCTCCTTGGTCCTCACTTCAATTGTGCCTTCGGGCCCTTACAGTAATGATACATGGGCGATATGGTGCTGGGAAGTTGAAGGTTTGAGGAAATTTTCAGATATTTCACCAAAACCGACAATTTTGGGAAAGCCTTGCGACTCAGTAGTTTGGAGCAGAAAGGCATGGGTACCCATTTTAGATTCTGTAGAATGTGTACTTTCCAAAAATGTATGGGTTTGGGGGGTAAACATATATTTCTGTGTTTTTACCCCACAAAAATGCAGTCAATGTGTTGATCTTTCATTAGCTGAAGTTACCCACGGGACTGTTTGTATGCGCTAACTTCATTTTGGGGCCTCTAAATGCCAGATACTTTGGTAAACTTATGAACAATGACTACCAAAATGTTCAGAGGAACCCTGGCAATCATATTTAGGGTGCTTTTTCTTAGTACGTAATGATACATGGGCGATATGGTGCTGGGAAGTTGAAGGTTTGAGGAAATTTTCAGATATTTCACCAAAACCGACAATTTTGGGAAAGCCTTGCGACTCAGTAGTTTGGAGCAGAAAGGCATGGGTACCCATTTTAGATTCTGTAGAATGTGTACTTTCCAAAAATGTATGGGTTTGGGGGGTAAACATATATTTCTGTGTTTTTACCCCACAAAAATGCAGTCAATGTGTTGATCTTTCATTAGCTGAAGTTACCCACGGGACTGTTTGTATGCGCTAACTTCATTTTGGGGACTCTAAATGCCAGATACTTTGGTAAACTTATGAACAATGACTACCAAAATGTTCAGAGGAACCCTGGCAATCATATTTAGGGTGCTTTTTCTTAGTACGTAATGATACATGGGCGATATGGTGCTGGGAAGTTGAAGGTTTGAGGAAATTTTCAGATATTTCACCAAAACCGACAATTTTGGGAAAGCCTTGCGACTCAGTAGTTTGGAGCAGAAAGGCATGGGTACCCATTTTAGATTCAGTAGAATGTGTACTTTCCAAAAATATATGGGTTTCGGGGGTAAACATATATTTCTGTGTTTTTACCCCACAAAAAATGCAGTCAATGTGTTGATTTCTCAGTAGCTGAAGTAAAGTCCTGAACAATTTGGATGTGCTAACTTCATATTGGTGTCTCTAAATGCCAGATACTTTGGTAAACCTATGCATATTGGGTATCAAACTGTTCAGTGGACCCCTCGCAATCATATTTCAGGTGCTTTTTCTTGGTACCTAATATAGTTTGGGATATGCGGAGCAGCAAAATAAAACCTTTGAAATGATTTTTCAGAATTTTGAATTTTTTGTTGAAAAACCGCTATGTTCAGTCAGACAAGCTTTTATGTTTGGTAGTTGGGAGTAGAGAGACATAGTTACCCATTTTGTAATCGGCAGAATGTGTACTTTTCAAAAATGTATGGTTTTCTGGGGTAAACCTACGGTTTCAGGATTTTTTGCCTTGGAATCTAAAGCATGCCGTTTTCTGCCTTAGTGCTTTCAAAATTCGGTAATATACTGCCGGGAGTTTTTGCTGTACAGAAATCCTAAATCTCCCTAAAACTATACATATCTGGTATTGGCACGTTCGAGAGACATAAGGCTTTCCAAATCAGTTGGATTTTCATCCGTAAAATGAAATATTTTTCTGGTATAAATTGATATACGATGAAAAATGGTAATTTTTCATTTTTTTTTGGTATTTAGCACTATAAATTTTTTTGCACAGGTGGAAATACATGAAAACTCAGGCAGATTTAGAAAGCTCAGTTTCTACCGAAAAAAACAATGTATAGTTTTCCTAGGTAAACTATAGGTTTCCCCTCAGAAAATGCCCCTAAAGTGAGAGAGCACAAAATGTTTCAAAAACGGCTGGCATTTCGCGTAACCAAAATGTGAAATTCTGCTGGCACTTAAAGGGTTAATCACTGGAATGTAATTAAACATGGAAGGAGAATGCTAACAATACCTGACATCCAGGTAGTGAACAGAAGACAATGAATCTGGGTTATACAGATCTGCCAGTGCAGCCAGTCCATCATTACCTGATGAGATTAATGGAAGACAGTGACACATTACTGACAGGATAGATTCGCTATATAGCTGCTAACTTGTCTTCATTTTTATACAAAAATCTGTCAATTCCCAAAAGGATAAAACTGCATTGTCAAAGATATAGCAGGAATGTCAAACCCGTGCAGTCCAACTGCAGTAAATTCCCAGCATCATTATCCAGCCATTAATACCGTGCCAAGTATTTCACTAGAAATGGAGCACCTTAATTGCAGTATACCCTTTGTTCAACTTGAACTCAGTGAAAAGGGCTTGTGCTGAACAAATGTTTTGCACATGTTTTATGATGAAAACATTGTTTTATGTTATTTCATGAGCCAAACAGGGCAACTAAAGCTACTACAAATAAATACAAGTAAAGTCAAACGGCACTCACTCTAAAACACAACATAAAATTCTTGTGAAATATTTATTTAGAGATCTTGGCACAAATAAATATTGCACAAGGATTGCATGTAGCATATTGGAGTGAGTGCAGTTTGACATTACTTGTATGTATTTGTGGAGCTCTGAAGCAACAAACATAGCACAAAATTCTACACATGTTTTATTTTAAATTGAAGCTACTCTATGTTTGATCCTTGCGGCAGAGATAATTCGATTACCAGCATAAAGACAATCAGATGTCCATGATGCAGGGAATTATTTGTAAACTGGGAAATTTATTATTTTCCTTACAATGAACAAATATGGAGTTTGCCCTGTTTAGCTCAAATAACAAAAAACAAATATTTTTGTGGTTACAACAATAGGCAAAAAGTATGTTCAGCACAAGCCTTATTTATTGAACCTTCGGGCACTAAATCCCTTGTTTAAGTTTAAAGGGGTGGTTCACCTTCAAACAACTAGTTGGCTTCAGACAGATCACCAGAAATGATGACTTTTCCCAATAGCTTTCTATTTTCTAGGTGTGTTTTTGTATTGTTGAAGTGTAAAGTGTCATATACAACTTTCTATAGCAGCTCTGGTAATGGGGGGGTCGCCGACCCTGTAAACTGTTTTAAATTGATACATTTAGTTACACATTTCTTATCTTTGTCCCTGCTGAGCAGAATCACTGGGTTTCATTACAGGAGCAGAACAGGGGTCCCCAACCTTTTTCATCCATGAGCAACATTCAAATGTAAAACGAGTTGGGGAGCAACACAAGCATGAAACAAGTTCCTGGGTGGTGCCAAATAAGGGCTGCGATTGGCTATTGATGGCCTCTATGGGGACTGGCATCCTACAAAAGGCTCTGTTTGGCAGTACATCTGGTTTTTATGCAACCAAAACTTGCATCCAAGCCAGGGATTTAAAAAAAAGCACCTGCTTTGAGGCCATTGAAAGCAACATCCAAGGAGTTGGGGAGCAACGTGTTGCTCACGAGCTACTGGTTGGGGATCACTGGTTTAGAGTCTGCACATGAATTACTGAGCGTCCAGACTCAAACACCAGAGTCAGGAACATTCAATTTAAAACTTAAAAAAAACAGTAGAATTGAAAAAAGTCTTTATTTCTGGGGGACAATCTAAAAACAACTAAACTGAAAAAAGTGTTTTGAAGGTGAACAACCCCTTTAACATTCACTTTGTATAGCTAATCCAATTAACCCTAAATTACAATAAAAATTACTATCTGAAAATACAGTACCCAGTCGGTTCCCACACAGCTTCAGGATTTTTACAGATGGGTTTCTTCTCAGGGCACCAACAAATGCAGCCAGGAACTCGTCTGTGCCTCTTTCAAAGAGTCGGCAAAATGAAATTTTGATTTCTGCAGGACAAAGGGGAGTAGTAATTAAATATAGAGATATTGCAGCATTAAATATATATTGGTAAAAGCCGTGTTTTATTTACTAAATATCATTGATAAATTGTATGTCAGATAAAACCCTGTGCTGTACCAGATTTTATGTAAAATTTAAGGAAGAACGGGTCAGCATCTTTAAGATACTGAAAGGCCAATTTCCTTGTTGACTGATTCTGGAATCAAACGTTCTGTCCTAGTCAAACAAAGTGATAATGAATCCTAGTCTTTATTATTTTAGCAATTATTTAGCAAGCAGTCTGTTCTGGCTAGTGCCCACACAGCCTATCAGAACTAAACAGGTGGCTAGCAAATTCAGATTTATCCATGTTTCTGTTTTTTCCCCCCATGTTCTTTTTTGTTTCATGGGGCTCTATGTATTACAATTCATAGCATTGTGCCAGCTCAATTAATCTTAAGTGGTGTCTTGCAACTAACCTGATCAATTATGACGCAATTAGCAATGGATAAATTCCATATTGCTTATCTGAAACAGTATTTTGCTGTCAAAAAGTGTAGCAAGGTAAAGTAATAAATCCTCATCTAGCAACCCATAGAAAGATGTTTAGTTGCAAACCAGCGCTGTACAATATATTGGAGCTCTAAAAATACTTGATAATAATAATGGGTTACTGGACAAGTAGGAATCTTAAGACCATTTATTACATTACCTACATTCTGAATTATTTTCATTGCTACTGTATTATTTAGGTTTCTCTGGTAAAAGGGGTTTTTGTGAAAGACACTGGAGGCTGCAAACAGTTTTATGGACTACTACCCTATGTGGAGGGCTAAAGCTTTGCAGCAAAGAGCAAGACCTGTGCGGTAGTGATGTGCAGGAAAAACCCGACCTGCACATCACTACTGTGCGACCAGAATGCCAGTGGAACAGGCTGTTCTGGCTAATCTGTAAATTACATTTTGTTTCTCACTTAAAAATTCCATTGTGAATTGAAAGTTACTTGAATGCTGTTGCCTTTCTACAATTCACATTTGAGTGAATTCCCACAATACATAAATAATGACATGTAGTTTATATTGCATGCCAGTTATTTATGTTTGATTTAAGCAGGTTAGGTAAAACAGCCCAACGGCATTCATGTTGGTCCTCTGTAATGTGAAAGCGTTCTATTCTACCCAACCCCCCCGTAAAGATGTCACTTCTAGATGCTGTAAACCACTCCTTTAGGTGCCTACAAAGAGTCCTAGGTTTGCATGCTCTAGAGCAGATACTGTTCTGACACTTATTGGCTATAAATGAAATTCATCTTGCATCAAACATGTATTTTACCTTCTAGGCTAGAAGAGTTCAATAAGAGCACAATTTCACTGTGCATATCTGTCATCTTCATGTCATGAAAGCTCAGCCTCCTGAGGGCTCTGTTATGTTCTGCAAACATACACACAAATCGTTTAAAACAAGTTAATCTAGTTTACACAAGTTCAGCGCATACTGATCCAGAAGTCAGTTCAAGACTGCGTGACGAGGACTATGACATGAAACCACGCGTGTTTCGTTTCAATATTGTATTTCATTTAGTTTACAGTAAAAACTAGCTTGTAGAACAAGTAGATAACCAACATGTCAACTATTTGGGGCAGGGCCCTTCTTTCTACTGTGTCTCATATCACACGGCACTTAAAGGAACAGTAACGCCAAGTAATGAAAATATCATGTATCGTTGCCCTGCACTGGTAAAACTGATCTGTGTGATTCAGAAACACTACTATAGTTCATATAAACAAGCTGCTGAGTAGCAATGGTGGAAATTAAAAAAAGGCTATATGGCACAGGTTAAATAGTGGATAACAGATAACATTATGTTCTACAGAGCTTATCTGCTGTGTAACTTGAGCCTTTTCTCCTTTGAATAGTTGCACACAGCAGCTTTTTTTTTATAAAACATTGTAGTTTTTCTGAAGCAAACACAGCAGTTTTACTAGTGCAGGGCAACACTATTATATTTTTATTACTTTAAAACAATTAAATTTTTTGATATTACTGGTCCTTTAAAGTGACACTGACACTAAAAACTACTCTTCAAAATATTAATGTACATTAAGAGGCCACTTTATCAAATGTCAAATTTCGAATTCATGTGAATTTTTTCAATGTTAATAAATTTGAATAAACTGGAAATTTGATTGGGGGGTTTATTAATAAAAAAAATTGAATATCTAACACTTAAACGAATATTACTGACCCAAATAGAATTTGACTAAACTCGAATCGAGTTTTTTCTCAGAAGAAAACTCAAATGTCAGGAAGGCTAGTAGCATCTTCAAATTGGTCAATGGACCTCTCCCATTGACTTATACATTAACTTGGCAGGTTTTAGGTGGCGATTAGTTGAATTCGAATTTTTAATGGGGCAAGATTTGATATATCTTGAAATTCGAATTAAAATTTCAATTTGAACCTTAAAAAATCTGCCCCTTAAAGTTACCTATAGGTCATATTGTGGTTTTTTTTTGCCAATAGGTCTGCTTTTGTATATAATTGTTACTTGAAGTTCTTAAACCTGACTGTTTTGCCAACTTGACTGTCCCGTCTCACCTTGTCAGTTAAAGAGTTTTTAATGCTAAAGGACTTTTGCAGCACAAATATGGAACATAGGTGATTACATAGGTAATTGCATGGGGCAAATACTTTTATGGCAAAATTATAAATAGAATGCAAATACAATGCTCTGATGTAAAATGGTTTCAGTATCTCTTTAAATTTCTGTATTTATACTTATGACGTTACTTGTCCTCCTTGTGTGTACTTTTGCATACTGTAAGATTCTACAGCGCTTTGTATCTTTGTAGCCCTTTATAAATAAAGTTATTCATACATACATACATATTACCTGCAAGTGTACGAAGCACACACTTCAGATCTTCTGAGCAACTAAAGGTAGCATTGTCCAGGGAAAGCTCCAAGAGGAATGTAGATGCTTTCAGCACAGAAATTAATGGCCCCGCTGGCAAAGGATCCTGTGGGAACCTGATTTCTAATTGTTTTAATTGGTTTTCTGTTGCAAAATACAAAACCATATGTGCAGTAAGTTCAAAGCCACAAAAATCCTCCCGTGCAGATGAAATTACTTTCATTAATCTTGTTAAAAAAAAAATCTGTTTTATAGAAAGTCCATAAACTTTCTCTTTCGGTCACAAAAGAATGACACCATTTTTACTGCCAAATTCTCACTTGCAAAAGTTGCTTCCGTCTCACCAAAAGAACTATATCAGGCTCCCCAGGTAACAAATGCTATCCATGTTGCCCTAGCACAGGGGTCCCCAATCTTTTCTAACCATGAGCAAAATTCAATTGTAAAAGGTGTTTGGGAGCAACATAAGCATGAAAAAAGTTCATGGGGTGCCATATAATGGCTGTGATTGACTGTTTGGTAGCCCCTATGTAGATAGGCAGTCTACAGGAGGCTCGGTTTAGCGGTACACCTGGTTTTAATGCAACAAAACCTCCACGTCAAGAATTTAAAAAATAAAAAGTACCTGCTTTGAGGCCACTGAGAGCAACAGCCAAAAGATTGGTAAGCAACATGTTGCTCACAAGCCATTGGTTGGCAATCACTGCCCTAGCATAAGAAATGTTTTGAGAGAGAACATTAGTTAGCATGTGCCTCCTCTTACTTACGCCTCTGCTAATGCTACACACACCCTCCAAGATAGGGCATAGATTTAGATGGTCAGGCAATATGGTTAAAAATGGCCAAACTACCACAGGAAATCTTGCATTTATATCCAGCGTAATTTTTTCACTGAACATGTTGCCTTTTACTGTTCCAAAAGTGGAAACTGTAAATCTCTCATAAAAATACTAGTTTTCTCTCTTATTTAGACTAAGTTATGTTTATATATTTTATTTCCCTTTATGCTCTCTGTCTGATATGCAGAAAATGGAAAAATAAAAAACTTTATTGTACAGGTAGGGATCATTTTCCATGGCCTTTCCCTTAAAAAGACCAAGAGTACCTTTGAATTCTGCTGGAATGTCTTTCGGTGTCTCCTTCTCATTGTGGTTCTCCAGATCATAATTGAGAGACAAAAGCTGAAGTGAAGGAAATGTGGTCAGGATAGTGTTGGCCAAGTCCAAAGTGGGGACATATGTTGTAAAATCGCTAATGGAGAACATACTAAGAGAGCAACCTGGACATTGGGAAAGTGCAGAGAGGGCTTCCACAATAAGGAAGATGTTGGCACCTAAATCTGAAACAAAAAGAAAGTGTTTTCAGTAGATATCAGCATGCACAGAGGACCTAAAGAGAAATATAGGTAGGTAGAAGTGGGGAGCAGTGACTGTGTTTTTTACATGTGACCTGTATGTTATTATTATCATTAATAATAAAGGCCTTTATCAAGATTTAATAAAAGCAGGTGATATGAATACTTAAGTCTACTGTTGTAAAGTAAACCTTTAATGAACAGGAAGGGACAGGGCCTTTCCAAAAAAAAAAAAAAAAAAAGGTTTGCAGCCGTCTGTACAAACAGATATTCTTATCCAAACATGCATATATGTAGTCTATAAATGATACTATTCAGAAAATGCAGTCTCTGCACCATGTGAACTTTTTCATATATTACATGCAGGAAAAGAACACAATGGCATTGTAGTATTGTGATCTTGTTATTTATCTGTAAGGTGCAAAGCGAGATCTGAAATAGGCTACAGAATGCACAGCTAGCACTATAATTATGTTATGTCCCTTTTTCTCCTGTCACCTGTGTACAGTAGATATTGGTGTTTTAGATGTATGCTAAAAACACTTATATTGGTCAATATCAAAGAAAGGGACAGTGGGGATGTACTAAAGCTGTCCCCTGAATCAAGGGCGGGAAGTAGAGGCCTACATGGAACCAGCAACTGCAGCCTGAAGTACCTTCCTGCCGTAGTGGGTGTCAAATGCAGCAAAGGTGCCAAACTGGTAAAATTTGGCAAAAGTATGGATTGAAGTCCACATTGCAGCCTTGCACAATTGTTCCGCTGAGGCTTGGTTTTCGAAAAGCCCAGGGCACACACATTCCGAAAGTGGAATGTGCCCTGATTGAGTCTGGGGGAACCTGACCCTGTGATGAATAGGATCTCTGGATGGCCTGTTTTACCCAGCGAAATATGGTAGTTTTAGTAGCTGGTGTGCCTCTGAGAGGGCCTGAGGGAAGGGTGAACAAGGAGTCTGATTGACGGATGTCCTCGACCCGGTGCAGGTAAAACTTGAGGGCCCTAACGGGGTGGAGGGTGTGCAGTGCCGCTTCCTTCGCATTGGAAAGGGATGGGCAGAAGGTAGGAATCGTAATTTCCTGGTTGAGGTGGCTTTATGTGGGCCACTCCCTGAAGAAAAATCTTAACATCGGGGAACAAGGCAAGACGTCTTTGGAATAGGATGGAAACAGATTTCAGCGACCCGAGGGACATGTCCAAGGACAGTCCCTCCTGTAGAAAGGCCAGAAGGTGTGGAGTGGAAAACTTTAGTGAATTGAAACAATTACGTTGGCACCACCGATGGTACGTGAACCAGATCCGATGGTACGTCTTGGAGGAGATGACAAAGGGAGGGAATCAATGCTGGATGGTCAGTGCAGAGCACAAGAGACCCCGGTGACATCCTGAAGTAATGGATCAGACTACTCAGTGTAGCTGTCCAGCTCCATATAATGTGAAGGAATTGTAATGAAATAAAAAGAAGAGGAAAATAAATACTAAAATACTCCTGAATGCAGGAGACGGTCCTAACCTCCTGAGGACACAACAAAACGGAGTGTCTCTGCCTACAGAGGAGGGGTATAGCAGGAGGAGGAGGGATCGAGTTTCTATTTTTTTTTTATTGTGTCCTGCCTCCTAGTGGTGCCAGCTATACCCCACTGTCCCTGTGTCCCCCAAGCAGACCTGCAGAAACAAAGATTATCGAACAGGACACTGACACAGAACTGCTGTGTTCTACAAGGACTTTAGAGTTCAAAGTTAAAGGTCATCCTATTTGCTAGGGTCTTAGAATGTTTCTACAGAACAAGGAATGCATATGTTATCTTCTGTCACAAGTATTCCTAGTGCAAGGCCAAGAAATTCACAAATAATCTCAGGAACGCCAACTGCACTAATACCATTTTGGACACTGTGCTGACATAGCGGATTAGCCATTTTGCCATAGAGACACCTGTTTGGCTAATGTGCTGAGACAGTGAGTCCGTTTTTCCTTAAGAGAGACACAGTTATGCTAAAACAAGGATGATAATTGGATACCATCAGATGAGCCTCATGGACGAATAAATGATTAAATACCAACATTTTCTAATGCTAAATGGTCCCCCATGTACTCGTGAGCTATTATTTAATACTCTGTATTAATGTATACCTCAAATAAAGATGTCTGGTTAATATTCTGAGTGAATTTGAATGGTTTGAAAACTTTGAGTAAGTATTTATTCAAATTCAAGATAGACTTAATCATTGTGGGCAAAAATTCTACATCCTCAATGGAGAATCAAATGGGAAGAGCGAGAATATAAAAAGCCGACATTTATCATTATAAGAAAATATGACAACCTGCACTAGACCTCGGAAAAAGTTAATTAGTGAATTTTATACTAAACTAGTCTATAGCTCTACATGTTTATTATATCCCCTCTGAAGCACATCTTGTCTGTAACATTAGAAACGACTAACAAAAGAGGTTGGCTACTCAATTACAAGTATATGCAATACATGGACATTTAAAAATAAAAATTATTTTCACATACCATTGTATGCCATGGTCAACCTTTCCAATGACACCCAAGAGCGGAGAAGATGACACAGAAAGCGGCAAGAGCTTAGTGTGAGGGGAACATTGTGCAAATTAAGAGCTCTCACACTTCGAAAACGATGGGCACCATCTGGAATCTGACTAAAAATGCTTCTTTCCTCCACAGGAGGCAAGTCATCAAATAAGTGCACTGTAGACACTTCTGAAGGCTCCTTGGCACTTTCTTTATATCCTTTGTTCATGTTCAAAACTTCTCCCTCTCCCGTGCTGGGAACACTGAAAATGAAATCATACAAGTCATCTGGCTCTGATCGAATGCCGTCCTGAATATCTGCGCCTGATTTGAGATTTTTTCTTGAGGTAGATGCTACTTTACTGCCAAAAGTATTGGGAGGCAGCAATGATTTATGACATGTTGCTTTACTGGAGTGGGTGCTCCTAGATACTCGACGTGGTGGGGTTTCAGCACTGCTGCGATCAGAACAGCCGGTGACAACACTGTGACTAATATTCAAAGGCTGCAGGCTTAGCAAGGCACTTTGGCTGCCTGTGTCCTCTTCAACATTGTGCTTAGAATGCATATATGAGAAATCTGTAGAGCTAGAGGACTGCAGAAGGCCTGTCTCTGGTCTTTTTACCTGGAGCACATCACTGTTATCATTTAGTGTTTTTTTTATGCAAAATGGACAGGGAAAGCTTGTATTCTTCTGCCATAATCCTGCACTTATACTAAGTATCAAAAGCAAAATATTCGAGTCAGGTGAAGGCCAGGATAGTAGAGAAACCCTGTTCACCTGGCCATGATGTATGAGACGGTGGAGAAGCAACCTCAGGGACCTTTGTGTGGCTTGGTCAGAAGAGCGTAGGTGGAGGAACTTTAGAGATTCGACAGACCTTGCAAGACATTCTAGCACCGCCGGTGTAAGCTCCGATATACCTTGTTGCTTATTGCAAATGGTAAGCTCAGAAACATGCCGTGCACTGTGCACTAGAGGAGAAAACCGCTGGTCATTTAAACGCTCATCAGAAGAAACATTCAAAATCCCCCGAAGGACATTGTGAAAAAAAGCTTCTAGAAATTTCTTCCTCCAACATGTAACAGTCTGCAAGCAAACAAGTTGATTTATTAGTTGTATAGCGGTCTCATTTATAAAACCCTCTCTGTGCAAATAAAAAATGTGGCTTCAGTCTATAAAAAAAAAATTATTTATATGGTGTATGTATATATATGGTGTATGTATATATATATATATATATATGGTATATATATATATATATATATATGGTATATATATATATATATATATATATATATGGTATATATATATATATATATGGTATACATATATATATATATATATATATATATATATATTATTAACAGTGCTTAGTGATGTCATTGGTTATAATCGGAGCTTAGTGGTGTCATTTCTGTCACGAATCACTGAAACTTGTGTATTATAATAAATATAGTACCCCCTGTTTCAAAATATGAGGATATTAGAAATCACTTTGGTGTTTATATGGTCGGGAAACTCCTTGCTTGGTAACTTATCCTTATATTTTACAAGAGGGGGTACTTATTCAATATATATATATATATATATATATATACATATATACATATATATATATATACATATATATATATACATATATATATATACATATATATATATACATATATATATATATATATATATATATATTCAATATATATATATATATATATATATTCAATATATATATACACATACATATATGTGACGTCACAGTGACGTGTGTGGGGGATTTTCCATTAGGGAACAAGGAAAACAAATCAAAAAAGCAACAAACAAAGAAAAAACAGATCAAACTGTTTTGATCTGTTTTTCTTTGTTTGTTGCTTTTTTGATTTGTTTTCCTTGTTCCCTAATGGAAAATCCCCCACACACGTCACTGTGACGTCACTATGTTCTGTTTCCCGCCATTTTAGGGTTTAAAGGGTTGGTGAGTGTTTGTATGTTCACTTTGAGAAAGGCTTGAGTGTGAGCCGAAACGTTAGTTGTTTTTTGATCCAAATAAACACCTTTTTTGATTTTGATAAGTCCTGTGAGTGCAAGCTTCTTTATTTCACTATATATATATATATATATATATATATATATATATATATATATATATATATATATATATATATACTTAGCTTTAAAGGAATTGTTCAGAAATGTTTTTTTTGCAAAGCCTATTTATCCAGTTTTTATTTTTACACTGAACTATTCATTTAAACTGATCTGTCTGTGTATGAGGCTATCTGCTGGCCACAGAGAGTAGGACTGGGCTGAAGGTAGAAGTTTCTAGGTAATCTATCCATTTCTCGAGAGAGCAGAAGCCTCTTTATTACTCAAAATCTACTACTATGAAAAAACTAAAATCAATTCCTGAAGCACATTTACTTGAATTGCTGGACGGGTGGCATACCCTTTAAAATTACAATATAGCTTAGATACAGGTGTAGGGCCTGCTATCCAGAATGCTTGGAACCTGGGTTTTTGCGGATAAGAGATATTTCTGTAATTTGGATCTCCATATTTAAGTCAACTAAAAAATAATTTAAACATTAAATAAACCCATTAGTATTGTTTTGCCTTTAGTCAGTATTAAGTATATCTTAGTTGGGGTCAGGTACAAGGTACAGTTTTATTATTAAAAAAAAAAAGGAAATATGTTTTAAACTTTTGAATAAATTGATTAAACTTGAATCTATGGGAGATGGCCTTCCTGTAATTTGGGGCTTTTTGGATAACGGGTTTCCGGATAACGGATCTCATACCTGTATTTGCTTTAAGTTAGCAGTTCCTTTTTTTCTATTTTGCACTATTCACTCTTTGGATGATGCGAACACTAGTTCCTAACTCACCCCAAACCTAGAAGGCTTGCTTTTCATAACGTCATTCCACAGCTTGCACCAGATAGACTGAGTAGAAAGACCTTTAAAAAAAAAAAAGAGGAGGAAAAAAGCCATACCTTAGCCAACAATGCAATAATCAGCTCCCAATATCATTCCCCCTCCCCATCATCTGTTCATACCACTGTTTACCATGGCAAACTGAGGATATTCTGTTCTGGTCCTCGAATACCAACACAGGTGCAACTTGGTAATAAAAGCAAATGTCTAGATTGCTGTAACTGATGGGAGTGAGAAACATCAGGCTCCAGTTCCAAGCCTCATGGTTTATCACACAGCATTATGAATATAAGGGTTTCAAATTCAAATCATTCTACATCATGCAAAAATTGCTGAATTGTATCCAAACCCAATCCTTTGATCCTTGTGAGGTAGACAATAGATTACCAGTGCATAAATAAACCTCTCTATAATGGACTCCTGCTTACAAAACAGTCACAACCAAGGAAAAACGGAGGCTTAAATGACAGTTATCTAATTATCTACCTCAAAAAAACAAGTCCCTTCAACAGACCAGCAACACCAAGAAATAAAAGTACTATAAATGCATTTACACACAATGTTCCCTTAAAGTAGTAGTTCACCTTTAAGTTAACTTATAGTACGTCACACAATTTCTAATTCTTAGCCACTTTTTTATATATTAAAGTTTTATTAACACAATAGACCAGATGGCTGGTGATGCTACAGTACATTAAAAACTAAGTATTTTACTTTGTATAAAAGACATATGATTTTTACATATAAATGTATTCAAATGTTGTCAAATTAATATTTTTTATTCTTGGTGATACTGGTTATTTAATACCTTTACAGTGTTGCTGCAGAAGTACATTTCAAATCATCACACCCAGATATAATGTTAATGTACAATCATACCTTTTTTAACAGCAGTCTGTTCTATTCTCTCAAGATAATAAATGTTTAATAGTGGCAGAATTCCTTGCAGGACAACAGCTGGCAGCCCTGTAAGAACAAGCATTTCCAAGTAAGAAACAATTTTTCTCAATGGCCTCCAATATAAATCACATTCACACATTAGAGAGAACTACATCAGAAGACATTTAGCTTGCTCGTAAGTTATTTGGAGTGTGGGAGGAAACCCACAAAGGCTCGGGGTAACAACAAGCTGTGCACAGGAATCAAACTGAAGACCCTTGACCTATTCTAAACATATCTCAGGTGTATACTATATACTAATACTATATTGCAGAAGCATGTTATATGAAGGAAGGAAAGGTTATGAATGTTAAAGATGAACCTCTCTCACCGCTTGCCCTATTGTGTTATGTCCCTGAGATGACAGGAGTATACAAACGACGTGTGCTTGGCGGATGAATAACAAATATGGTAAATCCATGTGTGTACTACCAGACTTTTCTTAATTTTTTTTTCTTTCTTTGTACCTACTAAGACATTGGCACTATGCTACCTGTAGCCACCCATCATAGTAATCACACAGGCCACTCAACCTACATTAGGGAGTGGGAGCCAATTGAGTACACATGGCGTGACATGCAAACTTGCTTCTGATTGGCTCACGCTCTGCAGCTAAAACAAAACAGTCACCAACCAGTTCATTTTAGCAGCCAGGGGCACTGACTTAGGGCATAATAACACAACAGTTATTGTAGCAGGGCTAATAATTATTAAATAGAATTATAAAAGAGGCATTAGCATCCCTTAAAGCGGATTAAAAAAAAAGCCTTAGCGAAAGCAGAGGTTTTGAAAATGCGCTTGACTTCTATTTAAATATAAAATACTCATTTATCACACACTGGAGCTCTGTAAAACAATTCATTATCAAGGTTAATGGGGACATCATTAAAGCAGTTATAAAACTTTCTATGGACCATGAAAGCAGCCATACAACATACACACTGTCAATGCCACGTAAGGTTCCTGCTTGTAGGGATTGTGATCAGCATTTATCTTTCTAAGCACAATACCTGATATGAGAAACTACATAGAGAAACCGCAGTTCCCACAGTAACCCCGTGGGGTTGCAATAAACTTAGAGCTGCAGCGCAGGGCTAAATAACAAGTGGGATAGATAACAAGCATTCAAGAAAACCTCCGTTTGTGAGAAGAGTATAGAGAAATGAAAGGAATGCTAGTATTCCCCCAAACGTCACCAGGGCGCCCGGGTGTTTCACAGACTTACCCCACACGTCATGTTCCAGTTTCTCCATGTTGGCATTCACTACCCTGGCACAAAGCTCAAATAGGGTTGCCGTCCCTCCAGCATCTTCCACCGCATGATCCATGGCCTGGGTTACCCTGATTACATCCACTTACTCATTTCAGGGGCGAACCGAAACCAAAAGCAGCGGACAAGTCAAGAGGGAACAGAACGGGCGACGAGCCACTTAGCGAGGATAGAGGGCAGCCATCTTGAGAAGGTCAGCCAGCTCTGTTTAGATCACGTGAGGAAGGTGGCATCGCCGTTAACTAGCCATCTTGCGAAGGTCAAATGTCTTATGGCAGTAGATTGTAACCTGGTGTAACTCAAATAAAATGCCCAAACTCGTTGTTGCGAGCGTTTTTAATTGAAATTTATATGAGAGTTTTTCATTTCTAGAATTAATCAAAATGGTAAATGAAATACCCAACTATCCCTTTTTCGGAGGGACAGTTCCTCTTTTGACAGCTCAACCTGCAGTCCCCTCATTTGAACTGGAAAGTCCCTATTTTCTCTGCACCGAACAGCCAGAAAAAGAAACAAAGTTTCTAACTTAATAGGATTTTGGCAGATAGCACAGAACACCAGGTGCAAATAAGATACTTTGTAACACAAAATAGAGAAGGAGAATTATTTTCAAACTTTCATAACCTGACATTGGCATCAAGCATCATTTTACCGTCCAGGTGGCAACACTACAGAGGAGGCATATGCCTAGACCAAATCGGTGGGGGTCTGGGTGCGAAAACACGTACCTTTTCTTCTTGCCTTACCCTCGTTTTGGCCCCTTTGATGGGGGGACCCTGTCTTGGCAAAAAAAAATCTTATTTATTCTGTGGTTGGGTGCTAGGGTTGTCACCTGGCTGGCGGTAAAAATGCCAGTTGATCCCAATGTTATTAATAGGGAAAAAAGATAAAAAAGATAAATATAGGCAGGCTGGTATTTTTTTTTCCAGAAAAGGTGGCAACCCTATTAGGCGCTGCTCCAGTGAGGCGAGTTGAAAAACTCGCCTCAGGAGGCAGTCCCCAATGGTTAGCAGGTGCAGCAAAAATCCTGCTCCTGGTAACTTTAAGAGCCAAATTTCCAGTTTTCAAAATGGAAATTTAGCTCTCCAAGGGCAGAGAGCACAATTCTCTTTGTGCTAGCATCGTGGATTCCCCTGGACTAGGGCTGCCACCTTTTCCATAGGTGAACTATGGGCAAGGGGCAGGGCGGCTGACATAGGGGTTGGGGTGGATGACAACAGGCACAGGGCGGGTGACGGTCTAGGGTCGGTCTGTTGCATCAGTGGGCGGGGTTATAACGAATAGCTATTGGCTGGTTGCCATCCCATTAACGTTAATGTCCTGTCAGGAATTCCCGAATTGGGATCCAATTGTTTCCTACCCTGGGCCCCTCCGGCACCAATAGAGTTGCCACCAGGCTTGTATTTTACCGACCTAGCCGGTAAAACACCTGCCAAGGCTGGGCCGGTATTTCAAATTTACTGGCAATATAGCTGCCGGTAATTTGTAATACCCTTAACAAAAGCCCTTGGGCCCTTCGGTGGAAATGTACCTTTTCTTCTGGCCAACACGCCATGTATCATTCTCCGCCCCCTTAGTTCCCGCCCCCACCACTGGCCGGTAATTTTTTTTTGAAAAGGTGGCAACCCTTAGCACCAAAAAGGTGAGCAAGGTTCAAGGGGGGGGGCAGTAGCAAGCTGCCTAAGGGTGGCAGAGGGGCCAGGATCACCCCGGGCTGTGGTGCCAATTGTTTCTTCAGGTAATCTAAAAGAAAGAGACACTATCACTTTGTTTATGCAGGTTGTTTTTCTTTAAACTACTTATATGGTATATAAAATGTATATATTTTATATGAGTGGTGCATGTTGTAAAACCTAAAACTGAGTAAGCATTCTGCTAAAATTTTTGGGAAATGGTATAGGCACCAGATAACCAGGCCTGGAACTAGGATTAGGGAGCTGAGGTGTCTACCTAGGGTGCAACCATTTTGGGAACAGGGGAAGAGGGACAGAAATTGCAGAAAATTATCATGGTTTATTGCATTAAAGTGGACCTGTCCTCCAGACAAAAAATCTGTATAATAAAAGTCCTTTTCAAATTAAACATGAAATCCAATTTCTATTTTTTATTAAAGCATTCATAGCTGTTGTAAGCTCATTTAAAAATCTCAGCTGTCAATCAATTATTGTCTGCCCCTCCTCTATGCCAGTGGCATAGAGGCGGGGCAGACAATTACTTTCACTTTCCATTTAGCACTTCCTAGATGTCACTGTTCTTCACACATTCCCCCATTCTCTTTACCGTTTAATTGTGTAGCCAGGGCACCGGGTCCCCCATTCTGGTGCACAAACAAGATTCTAAAATGATACAAGACTTACCTTAATAACACTGTCCACAAAATGGCTCCTGCCTGCTTGCTATAATTATGAATTCCCAGACTGAAGGAAACAAGATTCAAATAATTTATAGTGTAATTAAAGTTCATTTTGCTTGACTAATGTGATAAAATAGGATTTGGAATGGGTTTTTTTGGGTGACGGGTCCCCTTTAATATTGTCTAAATACCATGATGAATTATCATCAACAATTTTTACTTTCCTTTGTAAGTTGGTCCATGTTTGCCCTTAAGCGAAAAGGAAAGGTGTAAAGTACAATCACTGGGGTGTACCAAAATTTTAGGAGAGTAACATTGCCAGCTTGTTTTTCATGGATCTTCTATATCAAGCATGTCCAAAGTCAGGCCCGGGGGCCAATTGCAGCCCATTTTCAAATTTACACCGGCCCTCAGCCTCCATCATGAAATTAATAATAATGTGGCCCGCCAGCACAGTGCAATCAGGAATCTCGTAGCTGTAGCAGTAATATTTGGGCACATTAGTAAAATGATCTACCACTTGGTCTGTACTGCTGCCTATGTGCTGAAGATGTTAGCAATAGACATGTACTGGCACATAGTGATGTACCGCTCTTGCATACTTCTTTAGGGCTGAAGGTGTCAATAGACGTACTGGCGTGCCTGTACAGTAAACTAAAGAAGTATGCGAGAGCAGCACGTCACTACGTCCCAGTATAAGTCTATTGCTAACACCTTCAGCACACAGGCAGCAGTATAGACCAAGTGGCAGATCATTTCAGTAATGTGCCCAAATATTACTGCTACCGCTATGCAATTCCTTGTTTAAATGAGTTAAATGATGTTAATGGTTCAAAGAATGTCAGGCTGAATGGTCAGCTCCCACACATTTTCACCTCACTAAATCTGGCCCTCGTTGCAAAATGTTTGGACACCCCTGCTCTAAATGGAGAGTATGAGCAACAGAGTGAAAATGTAGAGCCGCCCCCCACTAAATTGTGTCCCCGGTTTCCAATCACTTCAATACATTCCCTCGATTTCTGCTGATTTTTGACTAACTAAGTAACATCGACTGGAGCAATGTGCATGTACATGCACAGAGCAGTCTGTTTGGCTTCAGGAGCAGTTGTGCACATCTTTAGAGGTCACATACCCGCAGGTCCCCAGACTGCGCACTCTGCCAGGTTGAAAGCTCTGAGAATGCTGTTTTTTTTACTCTGGCTCAGGTACGCTATAGAAGATCCAAGAAGCAGAGGAAGATTGCAGTGTGGTGGTCTTATAGGTGCAGGGCCCTCTTTTCTTCTTGTATTGGTTGGTTTTTGTTTGTTTTTCTGTCTGTTTAAAGAGGTACTAATAGTTAACTTTTGTTATGTTATAGAGGGGCCAATTCTTAGCAACTTTTCAATTGGTATTCATTTGTATAGCTCTTGAATTATTTGCCTTCTTCTAACTCTTTACAGCTTTCAAATATAAGGCTAAGTAATTAATACAGATAATTACTACATGGTAGCACAAAAACCATTGCAATTAGCATCAGAATTTAATAATCAGCCCTGTAGCATCATCTTATATTACAGGCCAACTTCATTTCCTGCTTGATAATTTGCACTGACCCTTAAGCTTAGCTTCTCAACAGCTGCTCAGAGCCCACTGAGCATGTGAGTGTCCAAGATGGTGACCCCCTGTGACAAGTTTGAAGTCCTGGATCATTGCTGCTATTGGCAAGCTGAAACTTTAGGCTGGTGCAATAAATTCAGTATATAAAATATGGCATTTTTAGCCAGATTAATTTGTAGGGTTAAATTCTCCTTTTTAATCCACAGACTCATCTGTTATGCATTATGATGTATCTGTTAGGGTTGCCACCTTTACTCAAAAAGATTACCGGCCAATGGGGGGCGGGCACAAAAAATGTAAAAAGGGGGCGTAGCTACGAGACGTGCCGCAAAATGGGCGGAGCAACATCGAAGGGACGTCCACGGCGCTGGAAAAAGGTAAGTTCTTTGCGAATTGGGGGCAGGCCAGGGGCTTTTTTTTAAAGGGTATTACAAATTACCAGCAACTGCATTGCCGGTAAATTTGTAATACCGGCCCCGGCCTTGGCAGGTGTTTTACCGGCTAGGCCGTTAAAATACTGGCCGGGTGGCAACTCTAGTATCCGTGTATGCGCTACTATGACATACAATAGAACCCCATTTTACATCCCCTGATATTTATGTTTTCCCTCATTTTACATTGTTGTTTTGTGACCCTATATATATATATATATATATATATATATATATATATATATATATATATATATATATATTATGTATATATTATTATACATTTTCCTGGATTTTACACCATTTTTTATGGTCCCCTGAAAGACTTAAAATGGGGGTTCTACTGTAAAACTTTATTTAGCTGTTGCTTTTCTCTGTACGTCATGACAGATCTGTACTGTGACGTTACGGAGGATAATGACATCAAACTTCAGCTCTTTGTATGTGTTGCAGCGCGCTCAGCCAGAGAGCAGGGCAAGTCACGTTCATACCTCCCAACATTTTGGAAGTAAAAAGAGGGAAAAAAAAATTTTCCCGCATGTAGTGCAGCAATTTTTTGACCACACCACTTTCTGTGGCCACACCCTCTAATTACCATGTTTGTTTTACAAAATTTGGCAGGTTATGAAAGTTTGAAAATATTTCTCCTTATCTAAACTGTGTTTTTGTGTCTCAAAATTGTTACAAAGTATCTTATTTGCACATGTTAGCTGTTCTGGGCTCTCTGCTAAAAGCCAATTAAGTGAGAAACTTTGTTTCTTTTTCTGGCTGTTCAGTGCATAGAAAAGAGGGACTTTCCAGTACAAATGAGGGACTGCGGGTTGAGCTGTCAAAAGAGGGACTGTCCCTCCGAAAAAGGGACAGTTGGGAGGTATGCACGTTTTAAAAGCAAATGTACTCAGTAACAATAACGTCAGCGGAGCCCTGTAAGCCGCTATGTCTGTCCCACCCTGTTATTATATGTTGATGCTTCTCCCCTAGATGGCAGTGTGGATTCCCTGTGCTCACACCATAACCCGACTATTTCCGATTGCCAACAGTCGTGGTGCAATGAGATTTCGCCAATGAATGACCAGAGAAGTAGTTCCCGTGTCAGGGGCGTGGTAATGTGACGTATTTCCGACGGGTGACCCCTCTCGTCCTTCTTAGTTGCAGACTAGTGACGGAAGATGGTGCTGGAAGAAGAGAGAGATTGGGAAGGGGAACCCGAGGAGGTGAGAAGCATAAGAGGGATTGTTCCATTTCCTGCACCGACAATAAGAGACGTTTAGTGCTACTTTTCATTGCGTGTGAACAAGATCTCTAAATTCTACTGGATCCTCCATCATCGTTGTAGATAGTACCAGCCAGGTCACCGCATCGTCCTTTCTTTACATGTATGGGGTGGGTAACAATACGGGCGTCACATGTAACACTGAACAGCCCTGACCTGGTCATTACCTACCTATGCTCCTTTCTTTGCCATGAGTAGTAAAATTGATTGAAAAGGTCCATTGATCAAGTAGAATCCTCTAGACATCTAATAGTCCCCACTAGTACACATGGCACTTTTATCTTTAGGTGAAGACCATTGTAATCTCTTCCTTTTTGTCTTGAGCAGAAGGTTGACATACTTCCTGTTTTAATGTTACACAAGGACATTGATGACCTTGTATAGGTAGATTGGTTCAAACACCAAATAAAGATTAGAATTCATCTTTTTTCCAAGAACTGTTTCCTGTTCTTTTAGCTCTTTGAATAAAAGTTATGTTTTATTGACCATTCCATGCTACTCCCTTGGTGCTCTTCTGGGGACTTTTAAAAGAAATGCAGCTTTATGACTTATTGTAGCTTTTTTTTTTTTTAAGTTTGGCTATATTTTCTAGTTAAAAAGCAAAACCACTAACTGAAGATGTAAATTTGGACGATGTGTTTTCAATTTGTATATGCAAATAAGGTTCAGCTTTAGTATTTAATAATTTAAACCCCCCCCATGTAACCAGCAAAAAAACAGACCTACAAAAATTAACACGCATCACTATCAATTCAAGCCATTTGATTCTGAATACCTTTTAATGTTAATTTATTATTGTAATGTGTGCTTTGTCTGCCTCAGGAGGAGGAGGAGGAGGAGGAAGAAGAAGAGTTAGTGGTAAGAATATAAATTATTTGCTTTTTTCAGTGTAATGTGCAATTAAATCCCTTTAGTCTTTAATTTATAGAGTTTACCCTTATTATTGTCCCTTCTTATCCTGTTTTTTTTTTTTTTCAATAGTGTTATCTATCACTTTAAAGCTTCCTGGCACTTCTCTAAGGTATCAGAACTATAACTAGTTATAGTATATAACTATAACCCCCAATATGTACCATATATTGGCCTGCTTTTAGCAGTGAAATCAGGGCTTAGGGTGCAGTAGCAGGCATTGGGATGGGGCAAGTAACTAACTGGTAGCAGTAATTTAAACATAATTGTTTAAATAGTTTACCTGAACATGCAGCTTACATACTGAAACATGTAATGATCTTGCTATTGGACAAAAAGGTAAGAACAATGCTTACTCCACTTAATGCTTCTGCTCAAAAACTTAAATTTTTCTTTATTAAGGTGCGATAGCAGCAAACGTTTCAGGGCTATGCCCCTTCATGAAGTGCTCTTACAAATTATGTACAGGGAAAGTATTTAAAGGAGAGAACAACCAGATACCATACCCACCGTGATCAGAATGATGACATCATTACAATAAATGACAGTCCCAATAGCTATTACAGCACATTACTTAAACCTTACATATATTTAAAGGATACATAGTTCCTTGGTAGTGTAAATGTCCATTTGCTCAAAAAAATATAAAGTACTATGTATCATTTGAATATTTGTAAGGTATAAGTAATGTGGAGGAAGGGGTTCATTATCTTTTGATGTAATGATCTTGCCCTTCTTTTGACCCTAAAGGATCCCTTAACCACAGTGCGGGAGCAGTGTGAACAGTCTGAAAAATGTGCAAAGGCTCGAGAGGTGCTGGAATTGTGTGAGACTCGAGTCAGTTCTCGCTCGCATACAGAAGAGGAGTGCACTGAAGAACTCTTTGACTTTCTACATGCCAGGGACCACTGTGTGAGTAATCAGGAGATATGTATACAATTTTTTGAGAAGGAAATTCCCTAAGCGCAAAAACCCTCCCCTGTGTTGCTCCCTCCTCCCCCCTGGCTTACCTGTCCCGCCGGGCAAATGCCCCAAACTTGTTACTCACCCCTCTGCGCAGGTCCTGTCCACGGAGTTCACAGGCGCCATCTTCTCCCAAGCGGTCTTCTTCCTGCTTTTGGCGCATGTGTAGTAGGAGCATTTACTGGTACGGATATACTGCGCATGCTCCAAAAGTCACAAAGTTTTCTGATTTCACTTCGTGACATTAGGCGCATGCGCAGTAGATCCGTACTGGTAAATGCGCCTACTGCGCATGCGCCAGAAGATGCTGATTAATCCAGGAAGAAGACCACTTTCGAAGATGCTGTGATAAGTTTGAAGTCCTGGATCATTGCTGCTATTGACAAGCTGAAACTTTAGCCTGGTGCAATAAGTTCAATATATAAAATATGGCATTTTTAGCCATATTCATGTTTAGGGTTTAGTTCTCCTTAAAGCCTGTGCCAGTGCTCCTGTTAGCAGAAAATTGCACTGATCCAGCCTTTTCTCCTTTCCTTCTTGGTGGTTCGCACACACAGTAGAGTAAAAAGTTGTATTTTTCCACTCTACAGCACATCCATTCGCCCAGGGCAACAGAAGAAAAAAAAGCTGAAAAATAAGATTGCAACATGACACTAGTACAGACGTACCGTAAACCAGTGCAGTTTTCTGATAACAGGATTACCCTATAATCCCTAACATTTGGCACCCCTTCCAGTGATTTTAAGTTTCCTTCTCCTTTAAAGAAATGATTATTTTTTATTTTGAACCTATTATTTTGAATCACTGTAGTTTCCCTGGTACTTGTAAACATATTCACTGCTGTGATTTGGTAGTAGTGACTATTTAGTGCCCATGAAGCACATACATGATCATGGGCAAGCTCAAGTTTGTTCAAAGTGTTCAAGAAAAAAAGCTTATTGTAACAGACACAGAAGTCATTTTGTTTTTTACCGGAGTTTTGTATTTGGACACAGTTGTCAACATTAACCTTATCGTTAGGGGGCATATTGATCAAAATGTGATTTTAGAACTTAATAAATTAAAACTCATCCATGTTGTTTTCATTCCTATGGAATTTTTAGAACCATATTTATTAAAGGAATTGTTCAGTGTAAAAATAAAAACTGGGTAAATAAATAGGCTGTGCAAAATAAAAAAATGTTTCTATCTATTTACCCAGTTTTTATTTTCACACTGAACTGTTCCTTTAAATGGTGAGTTCTAACTTTCATCCATTAATAAATACAATTCTAAAAATCCCATAGGAATGCATAGATTGTGTTTTTATTTATTAAGCTCTAAACTCTCATTTTGATAAATCTGTCCCTAGGTGTATACTAATGTTTCCTTCCCTTTTTTGTTCTCTTGCAGGTGGCTCATAAAGTCTTCAAGAACCTAAAATAATGTTTTTAATTCTCATGAATGACTTTTGTTTGTTGAGCTGGATGGTCAGTGGCTGTGAAACCTCATCCTATGGATTGTGACTCCTTGATCCTGCTTTCAGTACAGTGCTATTCTCCGCACCATGGCTAATATCTTGTGGGATAAATGCCTATAAGTAAATATCCACAGTAATGTTGTGACTGTTAATAAAGCTATTTGGTGTTAAGTCCATATTGCTGCCTTGCTTACTTTAATTTTTATTATTAAAAAAGGGCTCATTCTATCAGCAGTATAACATCTGCTTAAAGGAAAATTATACCCCCAAATGAATACTTGAGCAACGGATAGTTTATATCAAATTAAGTGGCATATTAAAGAATCTTATTAACTGTTAAATATATTTAGGTAAATATTGCCCTTTTACATCTCTTGCCTTGAACCACCATTTATTGATGGTCTGTGTGCTGCCTCAGATCACCTGAACAGAAATACTGCAGCTGTAACAGGAAGTGTGGAAGCAAAAGACAGAACTCTATTTGTTAATTGGCTCATGTGACCTAACAAGTATGGTTTGTTTGGTATGTTTGTGTGCACTGTGAATCCTACTATCCCAGGGGGCAGCCCTTCTTTTTTTAAAATGGCAAATTTCTGTTTATGATTATCCAATGGCACATGCTAGTAAAAAAGTTTATTATGAAAATAGTTTATTTACATATGAGCTGTTTTATGCAATATCATTTTATAGAGACCTACATTGTTGGAGGGGTATAGTTTTTGATGAATGAATATTTTCATTTTCCTGATATTGTTATAATCTGAACAGCAGACCAGAAAAGGCTGTGTTCTGGTTGCTAGAACTGGTGTAAACATTGTGACTTTTACTATTTATTAGGTTAGCCCACATGATATCACTATTAAGAGATAAAATAAATCCCTTTTAGACTTTCCCTGAAAACAAATTGTGTAAAATGACACCTGTTTTGAAAAAAACTGACGACTCGTTTTTTGTAGAGGTTGTCCAGATCAAAATTGCCTGTCTGAGTTTGTCTCATGGGTGCACCTCTTTGGATGCATCATTGAGCTGAAACAGGAAAGAACATTACCTAAACTATTGCCCCAAAGTAGGAAGCATGGAGGTGTTAAAATATGATGCTGCTTAAAGGTGTTATTATTTTTTTTTTATAAACGTTCACGAAAATTTAAATTTAATATAAGCTTCAGCATACTAAAATAAGAAGTTTTCTTAATATAATTAAAAATTCTGAACCTTTTCTGAAATAATAAAGTTTATCTTCACTATCCCTCTCTCAGCATCTGTTTCTCTTCATGCAGCAGTCTGGTGTCTGATATTCATTGACAGTTAGATCCAATATATCTTATAGGGGAGTCTTCTTTTGCCTAGAAGATGTATTAGAACTCACTCTATTAAAATCACCAGAAATCCTGTCTCTCTACATGCAGGATTTATGCAAAAGGCAGTTATTTTGTTTGTACTGGAATCAGTTATTTGAGTGAGCTCTAATTCATCTGCTAGGAAAGGGAGCCCCCCCACTATATGATATATTGGATCTGTCAATGATTATCTGACACCCAACTCCTGCATGAAGACAGAATGAAGTGAAATAGATGCTGAGAGAGGAATAGTGAACATAAACATGATTATTTCAGAAACAATGCAGAATATTTAATTGATTTTATTTAAACAGTTTATTATTTCATTATGATGGAGCTTATATCAAATTTTCATGATAGTTCCCCTTTAATGAAACCAGATGCTCTAGCCCAGAGCATTTTTTCACTACCCCATATTCCAGTGACATTTACACCACTCCAGCTGATGCTTGGGGGCAGATTCACTAAGGGTCGAATTTCGAAGTAAAAAATACTTCGAAATTCGACCCTCGAATTGAAATCCTTCGACTTCGAATATCGAAGTCGAAGGATTTAGCGCTAATCCTTCGATCGAAGGAATAATCGTTCGATCGAACGATTAAATCCTTCGAATCGAACGATTCGAAGGATTTTAATCCAACGATTGAACGAAAATCCTTCGATCAAAAAAAGGTTAGCAAGCCTATGGGGACCTTCCCCATAGGCTAACATTGACTTCGGTAGCTTTTAGCTGCCGAAGTAGGGGGTCGAAGTTTTTTTTAAAGGGCAAGTACTTCGACTATCAAATGGTCGAATAGTCGAACGATTTTTACTTCGAATCGTTCGATTTCGATCGAATTCGAACGAATTTAACCAATTCGATGGTCGAAGTACCCAAAAAATACTTCGAAATTCGAAGTATTTTTCATTCGAATCCTTCACTCGAGCTTAGTGAATCGGCCCCTTGGTATTGCACATGGTGATGTTAGATTTGTTTGCTTCTGATAACCCATAAAAACACTCCGTATAAATAGTTATTATGCTGACATTGCTTCTGGAGGCAGTCTGGAAATAAGCGATGAGTGTTCCACCTGAGGACATGTCAATTTTAAACAAAAGGTCCGGATACTTTTGCTCATATAGGGTATATTAAAACTCACCTGTCATTACTGGCCATATTCCTCATAATTACTATTCCCTTTATGGGTATATTAGTTCTGGACTTCCTGACTGACTGACCTCAGTCAGGATTGGAAACATCATCTCCAGAACCACCACACTGAGCACCGGAGCCCCTCAAGGCTGTATGCTTAGTCCTCTACTGTTCACTCTGCTGACGCACGACTGTGCAGCCATGCAACGCAAAAATCTCATCATAAAGTTCGCTGATGACACAACCGTGGTGGGTCTCATCAGCAATAATGACGAGTCACCCTACAGAGTGGAGGTGCAGCGGTTATCAGACATGTCTCTCAATGTAAACAAAACAAAGGAGATAGTTGTTGACTTTAGGAAGACTAGGAGTGACCACCTGCCAATCTACATCGATGGCTCTAATGTGGAGATCATCAAAAACACCAAATTCCTTAAAGTCCACCTGGCGGAGAACCTCACCTGGTCCCACAACACCAGCTACTTAGCCAAGAAAGCCCAACAGCGGCTCTACTTCCTGCGCAAGCTGAGAAAATCCTATCTCCCACCATCCATACTCAGTGATGGGCGATTTTGCGCCGTTTTTAAAATTCGCGAATTTCACGCGAAACGGCGAAAAATTCGCAAAACGGCGCCGGCGTCTCGTTTTTGACGCCGGCGCCTGTTTTTTCGACGCCGGCGCCCGTTTTTTCGACGCCGGCGCCCGTTTTTTTTTTAACAATTCTTTATTTAGGTAAATTTCAAGAAAAGGGGGAACAGAAAGAAAAAAAGGAGGGGGAAAAAGGGGGCAACAAGTTCAGGTTTCCATAACATTCGCAGAAATATACAGAGCAAAAAATTCCAATAACAGTGTAGCAGGTAAACAGCAAGTTATTACTGTAATCAAACTTTTCACACATGCAATGTCTTCTACAGTATATGTCTAGACCTCATATAGGTGTAATGTTATAAGGCTAAGTCACGTTTAAGGTCACATTATTACTGTATTCCCACCGAAGAAGTTAAGATTTTCGAGACTGGACAGAATGAGGGTGAAGACCCTAAACAGCCTTATGAATTTACTATTAGTTGTTTCGACAAAAATAAATCCATGGGTACCAAGTCTCCCAATATGCCTTGCTTTGGTTGTGAGAGAGAAGGGTAATCTCTTCCATTTGTCTCACTTCCTCAACTTTCAGTAACCATTCTCCTATTGACGGAGCTTCGATTGATTTCCATTTTCGGGGTATTAAAGCTTTAGCTGATTGCATGAGGTGCAAGGTAAGTGGGTCTTTTATTAGGTTTTTGTTATCGTGATGTATATTAAATAAAATAGATTCTGGTCTATCTAGCGAGAAGTTAGATTGTGTTACGGCATTAACTGTCTCCAATACCCCTTTCCAAAATGATTGTAAAATAGAAAAAGTTATCCACACATGAGTATGATTCCCTTCAGCAAGGTTACACCTCCAACATAATCCCGAACTATTAGGGTACATTTTCCGTAACTTCATAGGCGTATAGTGCCATCGAGTAACCAACTTATAAATTGCTTCTCTCGTTTTGGCAGCCCTATTCGTTTTATATATTAGTTTAAGAATGTCAGTCCACATTTTATCCGAGAATACAAAGTTTAACTCCCTAGTCCATTCCATTCGTTGATGGTTCAGGCTCGTGCCTTTTGCTTCAATCAGTAATTTATATGTTTTGGAAAGAGGTTTGGTAATGTCTATTGATGAGGACGCCAACGTCTCCCAGGAAGTCTCAGATCTCTTCCAATCTCTAAGTGCAATTGAACGAATAAATACATGTAACTGAGTATAGCTCCAGATATCCCTGGGATGGCAACCCCATCTCTTTTGTATCTCTGCCAAAGCAATGATTTTCCCATTTTTAATTAAGTCACATATTTTGGTCACCTTTGAGCCCCAATGTCCCCATCTTTGGAAAGCCCCTTTTTCCATGCTTGGTGGGAATTGGGGATTGAAGGTCAATGGCTGCAATATATAAGGGTACATAGTTAATTTGTAAGTGAGTTTATTTTTGTGCCATTCCCGAAGTGTAGCACCTATTAATGGGTGCTGAAAAATCTCCTTCGGAACAAATTCCAAATCTGTCCATAGGTTGTTGATTAATGGATAACCCACTGTCGCGTGTTCTAAAATCCGCCAGTCTTTATTTCTAATTCCCTCTCTCCAATCCAATATTCTAACCAAGTGGGAAGCAATATAGTAAAGATATGAATCTGGCAGGCCGAGACCACCTTTCTCTTTCGGTGATATGAGGAGAGTATGTTTTAGCCTAGGGTTTTTCCCATTCCAAATAAATCTGGAAATCATAGATTTAACAGATTTAAAGAATGCCTGCGGGACTGTAATTGGAAGAGCTTGAATAAGATATAAAAGTTTGGGCATAAAGGTCATCTTAATGGCTTGGAGTCTACCCGACCAAGATAGTTTAAGTTTCTCCCAAAGCACTAACAATTTCTGCAAAGAGGTCAGCAGTGGCAAGTAGTTATCCTGATATAGTTGTTCCATATCTGCCCTTAAATGTATCCCTAAGTATTTAATGGAGGGCTCCGCCCATTTAAATGGGAAGCTTGATTTTAATTCCCGAGCTCTAGAGAGAGGTAAGTTTACATTTAGAATCTCTGATTTTGTGTAATTGACCTTAAAATTAGAATAAACTCCAAATTCCTTCATGAGAGCTATTACCTTAGGAAGAGAAGTAGTAGGCTTTGTTATGCACAAGAGCAGGTCATCCGCGAATGCAATACATTTGTATTCTACACCAGTCGCTATTATTCCTGAGATATCAGTGTCACGTCTAATGTGAGAAAGTAAAATTTCCATGACCATAATAAAAAGTAGAGGCGATAAGGGACACCCTTGTCTTGTTCCATTGCAAATTGTAACCTTGGGAGACAAAGTACCATTGACTCTTATCCTAGCGGTGGGATTCTGATATAGTGCCATAATTCTATGTATGATTGCTGGGCCAAACCCAAAAGTATACAGTGTTTTTTGAAGGAAGACCCAGGAAACCCTATCGAATGCCTTTTCAGCATCCGTGGTGAGCAGAATAGTTGGCAGACCACTTTTTTGTGCATATTTCATCAGGGATATGATCTTAAAAATATTGTCTTTTCCTTCCCTTTTAGGAGTGAATCCGGCCTGGTCTGTATGAATAAAGTCAGGTAAGTATCTCTTAATTCTGTTACTTAGAATCTTGGCATAAATTTTCATATCAATATTGATCAAAGAAATTGGCCTGTAGCTCGGGCATAATTGTGGGTCTTTATTTGGTTTAGGAATTATAGTTATGTGGGCTTCCTGTGCTTGAGGGTGAAAAGCCGTTTTATCAGAAATACTATTGAAGTAATCGCATAGTTGTGGGGTAATGACTTCTTTAAATGTCTTGTAAAATAGAGCTATATAGCCGTCAGGGCCCGGGCTTTTCCCTGTTGGTAAGGAATCTATGCAGTCTTGTATTTCTGCTTTTTCAAAAGGGGCGTCCAAGAAGTCTCTATTTTCTTGTGAAAGTTTATGTATGCCTGCCTCCTCCAAAAATTGTTCCATTTCAAATATAGTTTCAGGTTTTGGGGGTGATGTGTTCAGTTTGTATAGTGATTGATAGTAACTCTGAAATGTTGCAGCTATTCTCTTAGTATCATAATGAATGGTACCGTCTTTGTCTTTAATTGACATGATCTGTGTTTGTGGTTGCATCTTTTTAATGGCCCTTGCAAAAAACTTATTACATTTATCCCCAAGTTCATAGTATTTTTGTTTGGTCCTCATATAACTCTTCTGTACCCTATGATTTAAGAGAGATCTAAGTTGTAACCGTTTGCTTTCCAAAACCAGAAGTGTTTTATGGGCAATAGTCTCTTTGTGAGATTGTTCCAGAATTGCTATATCTTTTAAAAGGTCTAATATTTCTTTTTCTTTCTCTCTCTTTAGGTTACTTCCCATAGCCACCAATTTACCACGCAGGACACACTTAACGGTTTCCCACAGTGTTACTGGAGAAATGTCTGGTGTATCGTTGGTTTGAATTATGTTTTCTATCCAGGACTGTATCTGTTCCCTTCTCTTTTCAGTATGTAATAAGAATTCATTAAGGCGCCATGTAAATTCAGAACGTAACGTTTTAGGGATAGAGAATTTGACCAATACCGGAGAATGGTCAGAAACCAAGAGAGGACCGATGTCAGCCTTTGTGAACAAGCTTAACCAATGATGAGATATAAAGATGTAATCAATTCTCGAATAAACTAAGTGAACCTTAGAAAAGTGTGTGTAGTCTTTTTTTGGTGGGTTCAGTATTCTCCAAATGTCAATCAATTGCAAATCAGATAAAAGCTTCTTTAGTTCTTTTAATGCTTTATACGATATACTCGTTTTCTGGGAGGATGAGTCTACAAGTGGGTTCAGAGATACATTAAGATCACCTCCTAGGATGACAAGACCTTCCTTGAAGTTTTCCAAAACTTTTAAGAAATGCTTCAAATATGTTATTTGTCCCGAATTGGGTACATAAACGTTAGCAATCGTACATATTTGATCAACTAATTTCCCTTTGACCATGACATATCGTCCTTCCTTGTCCGTAATTGTCTCCATCTGTTTAAATGGTAGATCCTTATGTATCAAAGTCATTACTCCTAGAGTTTTTTTATCGGGATTATTACTCGTATAAATATGAGGGTAATGGTGTAGTACCATCTTAGGTGCATGGTTTTCTTTAAAATGGGTCTCCTGTAACATTACTATCATAGCATTTTGTTTTCTACATTGGTGAAAGACCTGTGATCTTTTAACTGGTTCGTTAATACCATTCACATTTAATGAAAAGATGATTCCATCCAAGTTAGATTCATTAGCCATGATCATTTCTCTGGAAATGAAGCCCTTTAGTATATAGAAGCTTACACTCGTTGTAAACCTGCCAAGGGAGAGTAGGAAACCTGGGGGTAAAGTAGGGGAAAAGTAAGTGTCTCACATCGTGAAAGGGGTGAAAGGAAGTGTTGGGGATATATATATGCCGCAATAGACTTATCAGGGAAAAGTCCCTGGGCTGTGGTGGAAGGGCTGCGGCTCGGGTGTAAACAACCACCATGTTGGGGGCGAGTGGTTGAGCGGAGCTGAGAGGAGCTGTCAGGGGCCTTGATATCACTTAAGTAACATCCATCAAACTGACCCCAGGACAGCCAGCTATGTAACAGCGATGGGAATGAATAATAACAGCTAAATACACCATAATAGCAATAATATATGCAAACAGCAGAATATCACAAAATGATATAATAGCAGTCGTCAGCTATAAACAATGTAATAACTATTGGGGTTTTTTTTTTTTTTTTCTTTCATAACTTTCAAAATTTCTTCACACAATAACATTGACAACTTAACTGAATGTGTAAGAAGTGCAGATCTCTCCTTATTTCTGGTTACAAGCGGGATGAATGGCAATACCATGTAGCTCAGGTTACAGTTCCATGGATAGAGAATAAAGTCTCGACCTGAAATAGAATGTAAAAACATCTCTGGCTTACCAAGTCACATCACCTAAAGTTCCCGTCGAACATTATCAGCCATGCAACGTCGATAGCAAAGTGGGAGTCAATTCAGCGGAGATCTTGTCCTGTCCCTGGGTGTTCTGGGTTTCATAGGCGTTCTCTTCGAGTTGGGGGTATGCGACCATTCCCCTTGTGGGTCGAAGGAGAGCTCGGGAATTGTATTTCTATCAGGCAACCAACCTGGCAATTCCATTGTTGGTAAGTGTAATTTTGCCAAAAAATGAGGAGTGTCCATAGGTCCTCTGAGTCATGGGCGTCCACAGAGGGGGGCAAGAGGGGGCAGCGCCCCCCCCTGGGACTGTGCACATAACACGGGCCGATATCCATTAATTTGCCCGCAGCGTGCAAAAATCCCTCCCCCCTCTCAGCATCCAGAGTTTCCTACCAAGGCGTCATGATTGGGGGGCGGCACCTACAGTGCTTCACTGTAGACTCTGTGAAGTTTATTCTAAACTCCGCCCTCCCCGTGACTGGAGTTTAGTGTAGTGCGGGGAGGGGGAGGGAGAGGGAGCCGGTAAACAAACTGAAAGCATGGCTCCAGGCATTCCCCTTCAACACTGCTGCCTAACCTGGTCTGGATTTCCTGCATGATCTCATGAACTGTGAGTAAAACTGCTCGGTGCTTGTCTTGGGGGAGGGGTGGATTTAGTGAGGCTGCAGCCGGGCAAAGGAGTCAGTTACAGATCGAGTGTGTGAGTTACTGTATGTGTATATGTGTGTTTGTGTGTGTATTTGTGTATCTGTCTGTGTATGTATTTGTCTGTGTGTGTGTGTGTATGTGTGTATCTGTCTGTGTGTGTCACTGTGTGTGTGTGTCACTGTCTGTATGTATGTGTGTGTGTGTGTGTATGTGTATGTGTGTGTGTCTGTATGTGTGTCGTGTGTGTATGTGTCACTGTATGTATGTGTGTCAGGTATGTGTCACTGTATGTATGTGTGTCATGTGTGTGTGTATGTGTCACTGTATGTATGTGTGTCACTGTGTGTGTGTGTGTCTGTATGTGTGTCATGTGTGTGTGTATCTGTCACTGTATGTGTGTGTGTCACTGTGTGTGTGTATGTGTCACTGTATGTGTGTGTGTCACTGTATGTATGTGTGTCACTGTGTGTGTGTGTATGTGTCACTGTATGTGTGTGTGTCACTGTGTGTGTGTGTGTGTGTGTGGGCACAGTCACTTCCCAGTGTGCAGCACTGGCTCCTAATTACTTGGCACTGAGGAGCGGCAGCGCAGAGCGAACAGGAACAGGGCTCCAGTCACGTGTCTCAGGGGGATACCATTATATGAGTAGGTTCCTCCCGCGTGGGCAGTGTATAGGGAGCCGGGGATTCTCTGGTTTTTTCTCCCCCTGACTGATTGGGGGGCCGTTACCTTGGCTAGGCTCTGCTTCTGATTGGCACAATTTGGGCTGCTTTTCAAGTGACAGCAGCTCTTTAGCACAGGATGCCAATCTGCCAGAGCTGGTTTTGCGCGCCATATGTGTGAGTAGGGTTCAGTGTGACAGTGTACACTCAAGTCTACAGGTCCCAACACTAGAATTTGCTTTATGGCAGTGCCATTTGGGCTTACCTATGATGCATTGGGTTCAGGGCATAATGGCATTTGTAAACATTGGTGCTAAACAGTCAAGTCCAAGTGCAGTTGCTGAAAGCAATCAAAGTGAAAATAGCTTGTTACCAGTTACAGTTCTGGGCAATTGCCCTGCTGCAGTTTAGCACCTGCCTTAGTAAATCAGCCCCCATGGTCTCTAAAGAAATGCCATAGTGTTACACTCACGTGAGCTTTTCTTTAGGGCTTTATAAACCACTTGCTGTTGTAGACACCTCTAATATCTGTACCTATCTGTATCTATCCAGCTACAAGTACATTTCCCTGTGTGGCCTTACATGTGCCATGTGTATGCGATTTGTTTGTATACAGTGTATTGTGCATTTGTTGCTTAGCACACTCTTCTTCAGGTGCCAAAAGGGCTGCTGTATGGTTCCATAGAAAGTTACCATATAGTGGGCTGGTAGCAGGCTATTTGGGCCTCTGTGGACTTGGAATGGCAGGGCCTGTTAGTGTGTATGTGTTACTGTGTTTGTGTTTTGCACCACAACTTTATACATCACCTTAGTAGGGACTGCCATTACTTCAGCTGTGACAGAGAGAGAGCAGCCAGGGAGCATCTGATTGGCCAGTAGCACAGATTGCAGTGCGGGAGAAAACGAAGGAAGGAAAGCCCTATCTATTGCAGTCTGCAGCCTTGTACTTGTGAGTTCTGGGGGTATTTATACAATTACTTGCCCCTATGCCATCTGTTTTTTGAGTTCTGGAGGTATTTATACATGTACTTGCCCCTGTGCCATCTGTTTGTGAGTTCTGGGGGTATTTATACATGTACTTGCCCCTGTACCATCTGTTTGTGAGTTCTGGGGGTATTTATACATGTACTTGCCACTGTGCCATCTATTTGTGAGTTTTGGGGATATTTATACATGTACTTGCCCCTGTGCCATCTGTTTGTGAGTTCTGGGGGTATTTATACATGAACTTGCCACTTTGCCATCTTTGTGTGAACTAGGGTTGCCACTTGTCAGACAACCGGTATTTTGAAGGGTTGCCCGGGTCAAAACTTCCTGGATGGTTTTTCAAATTAGGGAAACTGTGCAGGATTCCCTTGATTGACCTGGCGATCGGCTGATCGCCGTGGCATAGCTCCACCCCCTGATGGCAGTGACACACCCACCTATCTCACAGGCCCGCCCACAGATGCCTCCTTGCCCCACCCTGGAAAATTTTCTGCGGACACCCATGCTCTGAGTATTGCAGTCGTCCCATCCTTGGTGGGAAAAGGGGAAAAGGGATATCCCCACCTATACTGGATGTTGTGTTCACGTAGTTTATCAGTGATTGGTCTCAGCAATTTCCTCTTAAGGAGTGTAGTTCTCGATAAATCCTGGAAGAGTTTGATAGTATATTCTTCGTATGATAACTGGTTAACTTCTCTAGCCTTGGTCAAAATCTCCTCTTTTAGAGGGAAATCATGTAAACAGCACAATATGTCCCTTGGTGCGTTTAAAGGGGCCGCTTTAGGTTTAAAAACTCTATGAGCTCGGTCGATTTTGATGGCAGTGTCAGGGTCTCTTTTCAGGATAGAGTTGAAAATATGGAGTAGTGTGTCCTTTATCTCTTCATTTTGGACAGATTCAGGGATTCCTCTCACCCTTATATTACTGCGCCTACTCCTATTTTCCTGATCTTCCAACTGACGTTGGAGGTCCTGAATAACTGCATCTTGCTGTTTCACATGCTTGTAAATAGTCTGCTGTCTATCAAGGCTTTTGGAAGCATTAGTTTCCAGGCAGTCAGTGCGTGCAGCAATAGACAACATATCTTTTTTAATATCATGTATTTCTTCCCTGATTGCCATGGTAACCTCCTGCAGCATTTCTTTAATGTCAGCCTTTGAGGGTAATTTAGCGATATAAGAGTGAATATCTACCTCCTCTTCCAGATCGCTTTCTGCCTCAGACAGTTCCCTATTGGAATCTGCTTCTTCCTCACACGCAGCTCGTGCGGCCGCCATCTTGGATTCCATGCGGCTTGACTTTTTCTGCAGGAACAGCGGCGCTATGTCTCTGGTAGGCTGCTGTGTCTTTTTCCCCGGAGTCTTCTCTTTGTCCGGTTTAGCTTTGTGGAGTTTCCCCATCGTTTGCAGTGTTGGTTAATGCTGTCCTGGGAAAGTTTTCACGGAGCCTCAGAGCTATGCAGCCATCACGCTCCGTGTCAGACCACGCCCCCCAAATACTTGCCGGCGCCCGTTTTTGACGCCGGCGTCCGTTTTTTCGAAAAATTTTTTTGATGCCGGCGAATTTTTGCCGCGAATTTTCGGCGAATCGCACAAATTCGCCGCGAATTCGCGCCTGGCGAATAAATTCGCCCATCACTATCCATACTCAAAACCTTCTACAGAGGGACTATCGAGAGCATCCTGAGCAGCTGTATCACTGTCTAGGGCTGGGAACTGCACTATCATGGAGTGCAAGACCCTACAGAGGCATTTACACCACTTGCTGCATCCGTAAAGCCACCAGCATTGTGGCTGATCCAACAAACCCCTCACACTAACCGTTCACACTCCTGCCATCTGGAAAAATGTACAGAAGCATTAGGGCCCTCACTACCAGACTGTGTAACAGTTTCTTCCCCCAAGCCATAAGGCTCCTGAATACTCAGGGACCAGACAGATCTCTCTCACACACACACTCCGTCTGACCTTACTATATACCACAACGTTACACAGCCACTGTACATCATTGTATAAATAAATAGCAATTGGATACAATTGTTCTCTATGAGCACATCACAATGATACACCCATCATGTCATCAAGTTTAGCATTATTTACTTAAACTATTACATCTACTGAGTGTGCACTGTCTTGTCCTGTCCCTGCACTATGCTGTCCTGTCTTGCAGGAGTTGCATATTTTTGCACTTGCACATTTTGTCTGTTGTCCAGTACATCTATGTTGTGTGTAGCACCATGGTCCTAGAGGAACGTTGTTGCGTTTCACTGTGTACTGTACAAACGTATATGGATGAAATGACAATAAACTCACTCTTGACCCTTGTGTTCTTTACTGAAATATAATGCCCCACATTTCTATTCTTTCCCTTGGTGTACTTTTCCCTTTATGGCTCTGTACTAGTGAGGCACATTTTGAAAACAGTCAGCCCATTCCTGATCTTAAAGGGGTGGTTCACCTTTAAGTTAACTTTTAGTATGAAGTAGAGAGTGATATTCTGAGACAATTTGCAAGTGTTTTTTTATTATTTGTATTTTTTGAGTTATTTAGCTTTTTATTCAGCAGCTCTCCAGTTTGCAGTTTCAGCAATCTGGTTGCTAGGGTCCTAATTACACTCGCAACCATGCACTGATTTGAATGAGAGACTGGAATATGAATAGGAGAAGGGTTGAACAGAAAGATGAGTAATAAAAAGTAGTAATAACAATAAATGTGTAGCAGTTATAGAGAATGTATTAATTAGACTGGGTCAGTGACAACCATTTGAAAGCTGGAAAGAGTCAGAAGAAGAAATCAAATAATTGTAAAACTGTAAGAAATAAATAAAGAAGACCAATTGAAAATTTTCTTAGATTTGGTCATTCTATAACATACTAACAGTTAACTTAAAGGTGGACCACCCTTTTAACCTTCCCAATTCCAACCGGATTATCCCTATGATCGTTACTTCTATATCATGCTTATCTCTAATGTCACTGGTGGGGCAGGCTCAAGTATTTATAAATAGGGATGTAGCGAACGTCGGAAAAAAAGTTCGCGAACATATTCGCGAACTTGCGCAAAAATGCGAGCGGTTCGCGAACGGTTCGCGAACCCCATAGACTTCAATGGGAAGGCGAACTTTAACATCTAGAAAAGACATTTCTGGCCAGAAAAATGATTTTAAAGTTGTTTAAAGGGTGCAACGACCTGGACAGTGGCATGCCAGAGGGGGATCAAGGGCAAAAATGTATCTGAAAAATCTGCCTGTGTGTGCTTGGAAGAGATAGTGTAGGGGGAGAGCTGTTAGTGATTTCAGGGACAGATGATAGTAAGTTTGCTGGCTAGTAATCTGCTTGATACTGCTCTGTATTGGAGGGACAGAAGTCTGCAGGGATTTGAGGGACATTTTAGCTTAGGTAGCTTTGCTGGCTAGTAATCTACTGTTCTCTTTAAACAACTGCCATACGTTGACCTTGTAGGCATTGTTTGGTGTTTTTTCTGGAGACGGTAATATTATGGATATTTAGACAGAATGGGAACAAGGTCACACAGCTCGATGGCGGGTTGAAGAAAACAGTGTGCAAATAATGCCTACAAGGCCAACGTATACACTACTACAGCGGTGGATACGGATTACGTAAAATATATTATGGCTGCTTGAAAAAAGTGACTCCGGTGTTTTTTCTGGAGACGGTAATATTATGGATATTTAGACAGAATGGGAACAAGGTCACACAGCTCGATGGCGGGTTGAAGAAAACAGTGTGCAAATAATGCCTACAAGGCCAACGTATACACTACTACAGCGGTGGATACGGATTACGTAAAATATATTATGGCTGCTTGAAAAAAGTGACTCCGGTGTTTTTTCTGGAGACGGTAATATTATGGATATTTAGACAGAATGGGAACAAGGTCACACAGCTCGATGGCGGGTTGAAGAAAACAGTGTGCAAATAATGCCTACAAGGCCAACGTATACACTACTACAGCGGTGGATACGGATTACGTAAAATATATTATGGCTGCTTGAAAAAAGTGACTCCGGTGTTTTTTCTGGAGACGGTAATATTATGGATATTTAGACAGAATGGGAACAAGGTCACACAGCTCGATGGCGGGTTGAAGAAAACAGTGTGCAAATAATGCCTACAGGGCAAATAATGCCTAAAAGGTCAACTTATACACTACTACAGCGGTAGTAAAATAAAAAAAAGTAAAATAAAAAAAAAATGAATATTAAAAAAAAAAAATTAAAGTTGGTGCTGCTGAACTACTAGGAGCAGCAGATTAGCACACCAGTCCCACTCCCCAACACTGCTAGACTAATAGCACTGGGCTCTTATAGTAGTAGTAGTAGTAGTAGTAGTAAAACAACAAAAAAATAAATAAAAGCAGTCCTTACAAGGACTACTGTTATTGCAGCAGTCAGCAGATGAGATCAGAAGCAGGACAGCTGCCCACTGCAGCTACATACAGAGCACTGCAGTAGAAGGTAGATTACTAGCCAGCAAAGCTACCTAAGCTAAAATGTCCCTCAAACCCCTGCAGACTTCTGTCCCTCCAATAACAGAGCAGTATCAAAACGATTACTAGCCAGCAAACTTTCAACTGTCCCTGAAATCACTAACAGGCAGCAGCTCTCTCCCTACACTATCTCTTCAGCACACACAGGCAGAGTGAAAAAACGCTGCAGGGCTTCGGTTTTTATAGGGAAGGGGAGTGGTCCAGGGGAGAGCTTCCTGATTGGCTGCCATGTACCTGCTGGTCTGGGGTGAGAGGGCAAAAAAAAGCGCCAACAATGGCGAACCCAAAATGGCGAACGTCGCGCGACGTTCGCGAACTTCCGGCGAGCGCGAACACCCGATGTTCGCGCGAACAAGTTCGCCGGCGAACAGTTCGCGACATCTCTATTTTTAAACAGTGGGCAGAGGACTAATAGAGGCACATTACCTGTGGGTTGTACGCCAGCCTGCACAACACCACTCTGTATTCATGGAAGCACTTGTAAACACTGAGTACAGATACGTTTATTTGTGCTAATGTCCACTCCAGTGGGTACAGACTGACAGGAGACTCCTATATTTGTTGTCTGATGGAATGCACAAAAATCCACTGCATGTCAAAGAAGGCACAAACAGCTCTGTGTAAAGGGCACTACAGTGTTACACTTCTCACTCACAGAAACACATATGTAATAGCATGTTGCTATGCCAATTATATTGCTTTTTTTTACAGCTACACTTTATTAGGACCAATCATGGAATCCAATGCAAAAAGATCTTCTATAAAATTCCTTTTATATAAATATATATATATATATATAGAGAGAGAGAATACTGCTTAGGAATGCACATTCATATGTCTGACACAATTGAAAACAGCAGCAGGGGGCGCAGGAGGTATAGGGGTCCATAATTGCCTAATTCTTATACCATTTCAATAAAAAATTGTATAACAAGTCAAAATCTAGACATTTATGGGGCCATAAAAATAATTTGCTGTGGGGCCCAGTAATATCTAGTTACACCACTTAAACTCACAGGGAAGCAACAAGATAAGCCCAGGGAAAGGCTGACAAGGGAATTTCAGGGAAGGTGTGTCCTGTTTCAAACAGGGACACTGCACCATTGTACCCTTTGGAACAATATTGTGGGACCATAGTAATAGTGATGATTTAAGTAACACCAACGTTAATGGGCTAGCACTCTCTGCCATTGCTTTTCCTAAGCCCCTGCTTCTAAACGCGGAAACTGAAATTTGGTCAGTGACAGTCACGCGTGTAGAGCCAACGCATCCCCATTTACTATGGGCCCGATGTACTGATCTGCGCTTGTTTAAAGTTCCAGTATACTTCTATTAATCTTCCACGGGTGGGCAATGAATGATACTACAGGCTACTCCTCCCATCAACAGCGCTATAGTTTCTCAACAACAGTAAAATGCCCGTGTGCTACAGCTCACTGAGAGCTTTCTGTAGACGGAACCACACGCTTGCTTGTGTTGTGTGAGGGCGGAAGGTCTTTTAAGGTGCACAACATGTCAGCCTGCCGCAGTTTTTTACAGAGGAAGATCAATGACTCGTGTTTGACCTTTCGCAGATATAAATTTAAGAAAAAATGGGTAAGAACTTTATAAACTTGGCAAAGGATTCATGCTTGATAAAACAGATGTATAAAAAGTATCTTAAACCCGTATTAACCTTCCTGATTTCAGCACCTCCAGGGCTGAGTCCCTGTCCATCATGAAACCTTATAAAGAAAGCTTTAAATTACTAATAATTGTCCCTGCATCATTATGCCCTGGAATGTGCTTTGTTGTAATGGAATTGGCATTGGCTGATTTTGGAGACTCTTGCACAGTGTCTGTTCAGAAAATCAATGAGATGTAGTGTTATAGCTCAGGGTTGTCTTTTATTGCTATTGCAGCTCTTGTTACTCTCAGTACTCTCTTGCTAGCTTTCAAACTTGTAAGAACTAATGTATATGAATATAGTCGTTTTTGCCTGTTCTCAGAAACTTCAATATACATATCTGATTTTTTCAGACTTCTATAGCAAGATACTATGCAGATATATATATTAATTCAATAAAATTTGTTTTCTTTTTTGCTTTGTAACTGTTTTTGGAGAACTAACCAGTATTGCTTGATGCCTCTTGATGCATCAATAGATGGGTAAGGTAGATATATAAAAAATTAAGCTCTGGGGGGAAAGTTGCTGTGTCACATAGTTACATGAAAGAAGAAAACAGTAGGTACTCTCAGATCCCATAAACAGTCTTGTAATTGAACTGAGAACGTTATTTTAGGCCACAAAGTAAATTAATACATAGCCTTATGCGTTTCATGCCGGAACTAAATCATAGACTAATGATTAAGTGCTGGATGGCACAAAACTCGCTAGGCTATGTATTAATTTACTTTGTGGCCTAAAATAAAGTTCTCAGTTCTTTTACAAGCCTGTTTGTAGGATCAGTGAGTGCCTGCCGTTTTATTCTTTGGTTGGATACCTCCACCTCGAGCTGTAGGTCTGGGGCATGAGCACCCAGTCCCCACTTAATACTGTCGAGATCATAAACTTATTGGTTTTACACTGGGATTTTTTTCTGTAAATGCATCGCATAATTACATGGTCACATAGTTATTTGATGGCAAATTGTCATCCATTTGTAAATTAAATGTGCACAGCTGGCATGTGTAAACCCTTGGTGTACCAAAGATATCTGGTATCTGTGATAAAAGGCATCATCATTATTGCCCTGGACACAAGTGCAAGAGTGGTAAGGACACACAGTTGTACCCATTTGTGCCTATGGCCCTATGCAACAAAGCATATGCATCTGTAACAGTGTCTGCACTCTGCATATTTGACTGGATTAAAATTCCATTGTAGAGTGTAGTGCTTTGGGGCTCTGTTGCATTTTACACGCTGTGGCACTTCATCTTTATGATGAACAAGCTCATGGATGTGATAGAATATCTCTTCTTAACTTCCTCCCCCCCCTAACCCCCATATATACATGCAACACTGACAGACCCGTCATACTTTTTGCACTCAATTTGGTGAGCGCAAACAATTAGTATTTTGGGGGTGCAACATTGGAGTGGCATAGGGGTCAGATTCAAAGTACTAAAAACATGCTCTCCACCTACAGCTAGTGCAGTCAGTAAGAAAATTTAGCATCTAATTAGCTGTTAGTCACTGTCCAAGTCAACTCTTCCCTTAATTCATTGTATAGGTGCATGTTGTGTATCATGTGAATCATTATCAAAACAAAGTTGTAGCCAGTAACAACCTGATCATTTTTTCAAAAGAGTCCAAATCATTCACAGGAAGAGTACTTAAAATACTGCTGTGGTATATCTCATGATTATGGGGGTTTGGGGAACACCCAATCAGCTATTTTTATGTGATGTTAATTTTTTTTTTAACTTCTTTATTAATATCAGTCAAATATGTTGACAGCAATACAGAATGTAATATTGTACAGACATTGTACCTTTCACACCATAATCAAGGTCACCATAGTAGCTGAACGAAGCATTCTGTTAAACAGCAGTATCAGGAATAAACACGTGCAATAACACATATCCGAAATACAGCCAAACTGTAAGAACGAGAAATAAAAAAACAAACAAACGTACGGAGGGTTTCCCAAAAAAAAAAAGGGGGGGGGAGGGGGAAAGGGAAAAGGATCAATCACACCATGTAGTGGAATCTGCTTCAGCTTTAAGTGAGATTCTTGTTTTGATGCAAGTTGAGAGATGAGAGAGAGGGCCAGAAAAAAAGCAAATAGAAAAGTGTCCAGACCGTGGGTCCTCCAAGCTTATTGAGTATTTTTTCCTCTGTAAGTTACCCACGGTTGCCAAATGGCATCATAAGTGGGGACTCGATTTTCATTATGCGCCGCCATTAATTCCATATCTGCTCTTACATCCATTGCTGATAATATGTGGTCAATTGAAATTGGTCCTCCAGGTTTCCAAAATTTGGCAATCAAGCTAGTGGTAGTGTTAAATAGGTGAAAAAGTAACTTTTTCGTAAACTTAGGCACATGGTCCGGGAACATCAGTAGCAATGCCACTTGTGGATCGTAGGGGATGTCTAATTCAAGACCAACCGTTATAATAGCAAACACAGATTTCCAAATGAGCTGTGACAGTGGGCAGTCCCACCACATATGAAGCAAAGTTCCAGACTGACCACAATTTCTCCAGCAAAGTGTGGAATGAGATCGTGAAATTTTGTGCAAAGTTGTCGGAGTAAGATGCCACCTATAAATCAATTTCTTGTGGGACTCTAAGTGGTTAGTGCATCTGGTAGCACCCGATAAGATTTGCGCCGCTTCTAACCACTTATCAGGATGGAGTGATTATGTGATGTTAATTTTGAGGTTAAAAGTAATCTGTACATTATATTGTGTTTCTTTTTTTAAGGCAACCACACTTCCAAAAATTCCATGTTCAAGGCTTGCTCTACAGTATTTTGATATCAACTACAGCATGCAGTTTGGAGATTTGTGGCCTTCAATTCGTATTAGTCTTCTCACGGAACAAAAGTATGGGGCTCTTGTCAATAATTTTGCACATAAGGAGACAGTATTGAATAATCTCGGCGCTCTTAAAGCAAAAGACTTTGTCTCTGAGGCTCAAAATGTGATATCATTATTGCAAACACAAAACAATTTGGACACCTCAGAAAAAATGACAGTCGATGAAGCGTCTCTGAATCTGGTTGGAGAGAAAAACAATGCAGAACAAACTCAAGCAACAAACCTGCTATCGTCTCTTTCTAATTCAAAACTCACATGCTTCACTTTTTCCAGGGGTGATATCAGTCGCTTTCCCCAATCAAGGTGCTCTATTTTGTATTTTATTCATTTTTTCTTTTATGAACACCACTGCACATGATTTATATAACCTGGTACAAATAAACCATTTGCTTGGTTTACCTTTAAAAACGTATGGATTATTAGAGACAGGTCTCCTTACTTTCCTGCAGTAACTTAGTTTTGTTTCAGGTCAGACTGCTTTGGACTCCTGGAGTATTACTTGATGGATGTTGCCTCACTATTACCTGTTTTAGCTCTTGACGTACAGCATGGTCATAGTGTTCTTGATCTTTGTGCGGCACCTGGGGGAAAGACTTTGGCACTTTTACAAACTGAAAATTGCCGTATGTAACTATTTGCAATGCACTATATTTATATATAAAACATTGTTTTTTAAAAAAAAAATAAGCTAGTGTTCAAATAAGAAAACACGAGATATGCAATATGTTGAAGGGTTTATTTTTTCTTGATCTCAAATTTTAATAAACAGGGCTCTAAGTGTAAAGATCTAAAAATCCTTTATTATTCATAAGTGTGTCAGCAGAACTTCATACATTTAAAATACAAAATGCATGCACAAAAAGGATAGCTGCTGTTCTTTGCATTGTGGTCATTAATCACATAGCACAAGAGCAAGATCAACAGATGGCACCTGCATAGTATATAAGAAATTTGTCTAGTAACCAGTTATATTCATTATAACCTAAGTTTAAGCTAGGGCCCTGGAGATAACATACATAAAAAATAATAACAAGCATGAGTACCTAACAAAACATTTCAAGTATATATCATCCATTAGTGCCTTTTAAATATTTTAGATATTTTTTACAGTCTGCTCTTCTGCTCTTCTCCCAAACAGAACATCTTGCTGCCAATGACTTGTCTACTTCCCGAAGTAGTCGTCTCCACAGAGTTTTGCATAGCTATGTACCCAGAGACCAACGGACAGAGCAAAAAGTGCAAGTCACTTCTTGGGATGGAAGGCTGTGGGGAGATATGGAGGCTAGCACATATGACAGGGTCAGTTTGATGCACATGCTTATCATGCAGTTCAAATTTCAAAATATCTGTCAAGATTTAAAATACAGTTATAATTTAAAGGGTGCATTAGCATTTTGAATTTCTGCCAATATTAAATGGGATCTAAACTCAAAGAATTGATGTAAATTTACTCAGAGTTCTTCACAAGCACTATTGCTATTCGCATTCATTTTCTGCTTTAGTGGTGTTAAAAGATATTTTCATATTTTCAGGCTGCTAATAACAGGATTTTAGTGTTTTACCTAAAAATGGAATATCAAATTTATTTCCAGCTTTCAAAAAATGAAAGTAAAGCGGCTAAACAGACCGACAGGTAACAAATTGATAAATTTGACTATTTTGGCCATTCAAGCAACCCTACATCTAGCTATGATCAAGCAGCCCTGCAACTGGACTTGTATTTATCCGGAAACTGCAGAATTGGAATCCGCTTACAGTTGATGAATGCTCTGCAGTTTAGGCCATCAATATGCCTGTGTGCACTAGGATTTCAGACCAATGGAAAAGTTGGTAAAAATAGGCCATTCCTTAATACACTAAACATTAATCTAGGGATAGACCCCACCCTAGGCAACCCGTCTTGCCACTTTGCCCCCTCCTTGGTGCATACGTGAACCTGCATGAGCAACTGAAGTGACAATGCACATGGGAAGGGGGAGGAGCATTCCCAGAGGTGCACCGGAGACAAGTGTCGGTGGGGGAACAAGGTTCTGGACCAGGAGTAGGTAAAGGAAGAGGTACATGCTTGGCCCCCACTTTGTTGCACCCTAGGCACGTGCCTCTACTGCCTACCCCTAGTTCCGTCCCTGTCTAGGGGTACAACCTTCCCCCCTTTAAAATTAGTTTTTACTGTTGTATAGATTAGTAGGCAGTCAGAAAAATTAACATTGTGTTTTTTATTTCTTGGTATATTTTATCTACTAATCTTTGGGAAAGAATGATGTAGATAATAAGTGAAAAGGTTTAAGGCATTTAGAGAAAAATATATGACCTGTAGTATTTTGGTTAAACAGATGACAACTGTCAAACTGTCTGTTTGGTTGAAAAAGCAAGAATGGTCTGAGGGGCTGGTGAGAAATGAGGTGTTAGAGGCACTTGACCATCCTGGAACTTTTACCCAGACAGTTTTCATGTCCCTTGCTACTATGTGTATTGAGGGACCCCATACAAGTTTTTTTTTCAAATTGAAAGGATACATACCCCCAAATACTAAAATATTTTTTGTTGCATAATGAAAGAAAATGTAACTCTAAGCTAAATTTAAGTATATATTATCTAAAGAATTTCAGTGATTTTAAGCAAAACCGCAATTGATAGCAGTGTCTGACTGTCTTTTGCTATTCCATTCTCAGTGTGCCAGACTAAACTAAAATAAGCTCCCCTCCGGCCAAGACTTGCACTCTATTATTATTTTCCTTCTCAGGACTGTTGATCACAGATTACATGCTAGTTGTTTTGAGATCTGAGTCATCAAGACTCAATCAATTTAAAAAAACTCCTCATTGAATATAGATTTGTATTGGTGAAAATAAGCTTTACAGTTTACAGCATCAATGAGCCGATTCAGTCCTCTATCCGACTGTGAAATCAAACTAGCCCAATCGACATCTTGGTGTTTTTTGGACAGATATTGGTAGGTTAGCCCCTTTGGCGAGCCCCATACACAGGCAAATAAGCTGCTGAACACTAGTGGTGTGTCAAAGTAAAGTCTTTCTGCTGATACACGTTCAAAACCTTACCTCGCCTGAATGCTTTCATATTTCTTAGTTTTAATGGTTAAAATTGACTACACATTTGTCCTTTTAGCTAAATTATCTAGGAATGGATTCTGTTGATTTTTGTTTAGCTATTTAAGATTAATAAATGTAGGAATTTTAGCGTTCAGATAAATACAGAATCCCTCCCTCCCTTAAAAACAATCTGCTTAAAGGGTTTGTTCACCTTTACAAACACTTTTATCGGTTCAATTGTTTTCAGATTGTTCTCCAGAAATAGACTTTTTTTTCAATTACTTTCCATATTTTATTTGTATTACACTTTTTCCAAAATCTAAGTTAAAAGTTGAATGTTCCTGTCTCTGGTGTTTTAGTCTGGCAGCTCAGTAATTCAGGTGCAGATTCTGAACTGTTACAATTTTGCAACATTCAGTTCATACATTTCTCAGCATCAGGAATATTATCAACTATTGTAACTATTTTTAATCAGCCGGTTTTGAGTTGCTTGCAGCACAATCATATCCCCCACATACCTGCTCATTTCAGCAGCTTTCCAAACCTTCATGGCCCGTGGCCATCTCTGCTGCTTGGCTGCCTGCCTCTTTTTCTAGTCCCACCCTCCTACCAATGAAAAACAAGTAGGCAGACGAGCAATGGTGGTTGTGACGGTGAGCCGCACGCACATCGAATGGGCATCTGCAAACAAGACTGGCTGCTTGTTTTTCATTGGTACAAGGGTGGGACTAGCAAAAGAGGCAGGCGAGCCAAGCAGCAGAGATGGCCACGGGCCGTGAAGGTTTTGCGAGCTGCTGAAATGAGCAGGTATGTGGGGGATATGATTGCGCTGCGAGCAACTCAAAACCGGCTGATTAAAACTAATTATTTGTAATTTGAAAAATGCTTATAAGGGGGATTATAATTTTTGACCATACATCCCCTTTAATGAAAGGATTTTGCAGGGATAAATGTATAAATTTGGAACAGTTTAGAGGGTTGGTGACCCCCCCTCCCAGAGCAGCTTTAGAAAGATGAAAAATTGGATTTACACTTCAATAATAGAAAAATGGTCACACATAAAAAATAGAAAGTTATTGGAAGAAGTCTTTATTTTTGGTAAACTATCTGAAATGAACTGAACTGAAAAAAGTGTTGGAAGGTGAACAACCCCTTGTAAATACCTGCACCAAACAATTGTGAAGGTATTTAAAAAGAACAAAAAGCGTGTTCATCTAAAATTGTTTACCTGGTCATTGTATATTTGTATATTACAGTATATAAGGACAGTTGAAAAACAGCACATAGATATTATGCATATATTGGAGTAATTAATTGAAAACTGATTAAAAAAACATGTGATTCCGCTGCATTTGATTAGTTGGTTTCGGCAGGTACTGCACAGTATCAAGTTATCTTACTTTTTTGCTGTCATTTTTGGGTTTTTAATGCTAAAATAGCACAGTATACAGTATGCATACATCTAACATTCTTTGATATCAATTATTAATGCTGTGATTTGTGGATATTTGCTCATGTTGGCTATATAGGTGTTGGTAGATGTCCCTTGTACCACTGACCGCCATTCCCTTTTAGAAGAAGAAAACAACATCTTCCATCGTATAAGGACTAAGCAGCGACAGATGTTGCCATTGCGTCAAGCAGAACTGCTTGTGTAAGTAGTATGGAGTTATTACATGACTTGATAAGGAAAGCCTGGCATTGGCAAGAAAATGGTATCAATGTCCTTGAGTACTTGCTCACTGTAGGGTGTTTTACCAACTTTTTGTGACTACTACAATAGCAATTGTTTATAGCCCCATGCCAATCTGTGGTGATGCACCTGCATTGTATTAAGCAGCAAAACATTTGTGAACATATATAACTGTTAAATAAACAGGAATATATCTATAAATAAAATTGTAACATACATAATTACCTCTACCTATTTGTTTATGTGTAATGAACCAGTTATATTTGGTTGCGGACAATAACCAGCTTTCTGTTTCCCCAGGGCTGGGCTTCGTGCTGTGAGGCCAGGGGGAGAAGTGGTTTACTCAACCTGTTCCTTGTCACAGTTGCAAAATGAATGTGTTGTGGAGAGGGCAGTTGAGCTTGCTGCTTCTGATTATGGAGTCCATGTTAAAACCCAGGACCTTAGCTGCTTTAGGGAAGTTTTCAAAAACACTTTCAACTTCTTTCAAGACTGCCGTGTTGGGGAATTAGTCATTCCTCATCTCACTGCAAATTTTGGACCCATGTTCTTTTGTAAACTTCTAAGAATTAAATAAAAAATAAGATTTACAACTAGTTTGTTAATCAAGGATATGTTTATACCTTGATTCAACTCTGTCCTCAGTAACAAAACTGAAAGCTCCATGCGGTAATGGAGTGCAGTTGTATGAACAGTGGCGCCTTGGATGCTCTTAGCATTTTTTTCTGTATATTTTTCTATATTATATATACACACACACAAACACACAATGTGTCTATGGAAGAAAAGCAAACAAGAAAAAAAAAGTTTAAGAGGCTTGTCCACCTTCAGTTGTTTTCATATTGTTCTCCAGAAATAAAGACTTTTCAGTTGCTTTTTATGTTTCATTTTTGACTATTTTTTTTAACTTCCACAGTTACAAATGTTCCTGTTAGTAGTTCAGATTCTAAACTTTGCTACATTAACTGATACATTTCTCAGCAGCATCTGTGGAACATTAGCAACTATTGTATCAATTATAACAGCTTGCCTTTAATGAAACTCCGGGATTCTGCTCAGCAGGGCAAAAAATTAGAAATGTGAATGCAAACTATGTATCAATTTAGAACAGTATACAGAGTTGGCAACCCCCCTCCCAGAGCTGCTTCAGAAAAATGGAAGTTTAAACTTCAATATTAGATATAAGATATAGAAAACAATTGAAAAGTCGTTATCAGGAACTGAACACGACTGAACTGAAAAAGTGTTAGAAGGTGAACAACCTGTTTAATGAAATGTTTATTGCTTGCTGTAATTGATTCAAATATCTGTAGACAGCAGTTAAATTTGCATATCCCCAACCAAAGTGCCTGTGAATGATCAAAGGCAATGTCAGTCATTATGAGCATTAACCAATAAGTTGTGCACTCCAAAGAAGAAATGACAACAGGAGGATGGGAAGGTGTTAATAACTTAGTTTGGCAACTGAAGAAAGAACTTTAATCCTATGTTTTGCTTACCTGCATTCTACTTTTCGACCTTTACCAGGGCAGTGTACCCCCCACCATAACCACCTTTGAAATAGGTGAAAAGTAAGTTGAAAAGAAAGTTGTAATGCAATATCCCCCAATATGCCTGTATGTCCCTGCCCTTAGAAGTAAAACCAGCCTATTGGTTTTATTTATTGTTTACATACTAGTAGACTTAAGGTATGAAGTTCCAAATTACAGAAAGATCTGTTATCTTGAAACCCCTAGGTCCTGAGCATTCTGCATAACAGATCCCATACCTGTACAAGACATTATATATTGGCTTGGTGTAATATTTTCTAAGAACACTAGATGGCGACTAATCTCCCTAAATCGCAGCGTGTCTCTGCCCTTAAACTCAGGATATGCTACATGTACAAGGTATGTTGGTAGCTGTACTCCAGTAATAACAGAGTTGTCAACACTGCTCAGTAACAATTCCTCTAAGCTGTTGAAGTTCTTGCCTGCCCTAGGAATAATTGGTTCATTTTTCATTCTTAATACAATTTATAGTTAGAGGCATTACATTTTTCATTCTATCACAGAACATCTAACTGGATGATAATGGCACGAAAAAAATTGCACAGTGATGTCCCTGCAACATGAGTGACTTAACACTGGTAGGCAAGATTCTCACTGGAGTAGCAGTTTTTTTTTTTTTTTGTAACTTACGATTTTCTTTTTTAAATTGTCGGGGTAGCTGTTGTTTTCCATCTGGAGGCAATTGTGTGGCGTGTCGCCGTAAGTATTTGTGTGCTTGTACATTCTGGCAAGGGTTTGCACAATAAAAATGTCGGTATCTCCTTGGCGGCTATGTTTTCTAAGAGGTGGCTAAACAATGTGGCTATTTCAGTCCATAAAGGTTGGCTAAGTGGGCATTCCCAGAATATGTGGGGTAGGTTGCCTTGTGCGCCACAGTTCCTCCAGCAGGTTGAGGAACAGTCCGGAATAGCATATGGAGCTTATCAGGTGTCTGATACCAGAACAGAACAAATGCAGTTTGTATATATTTTAGTTTTGCCTTGCACATTCTTTTTGCATTATCCCATATTAGTTCCCAGTCCGAGTCTGTGAGAGGTTGTTGTAAAGTGGAGTTCAATTTTACCTGAGGGGTCTGCTCTGTGCAAGGTTGGACTAGCATCTTGTAAATTGTAGATATTAAGCTTTTTTGTGGTAGCCCTCTTTCTTACTATGAGTTCAAAAGATGACCCAGGGTCATTTCTTGCCTGTTACATATGAGGATAAGCAATGGCAAAGTTGCAAATATTCAAAAAATAGCAACTTTGTCGCTGGGGCTTTTGCCTTAGTTGTGCAAAAGTAAAAAATGGTCCCGGCTGTAAAAAGGTCTGTCTTTTGCCATCTGTTATAGAAGGATGGTGTCATGCCGGATTCAAAGTTTGGATTTTTAAGGTAGTTTAAATTCAAGGGTCTTTCAGACATAAGATTGGGTTTGCAATGTAGCATGTTGCATATGCTGAGAGTTATCTGGAAGAGAGTAATGTCCCAGATATTTCCGGAAATTCCACTTTAATCAGTTGTTCATTTAGGAGTGCAATACTCCCTCTGGAGTGTTTTTTATCAAACATTTTAAGAAATAGAAAAAAAGAGACATTACTCTACTGGTCCAATAAGGGCAAATTGTCCTTTGCCAAGAGCAGCTTTTGTCTAGGGCACACGAATTTGAAGCAGGAAGTTCAAAGGTTATTATTTGAGAAGTGGTACATTGGGAAAATTGGGGGGGGGGGTTAACTTGCCCAGATATGCCCTCTATCTCTATTCTCTGGACCCAAAAAAAAATCGCCTGAAAGTGCCAATGCGAACGATTCTCCCTTGAGAATTTTCACTTTCACTGATATACTTTCAGGCAAAAATAGAATAGCTAGCTGTTTACAGACATTACTCAATGAGCCAGAACAGAAAAACAATTTCATGGTGAAGTATATTTGGGGAGGCTCTATGGGCCCCATCTAATTTTATAGTCATGTACATTGTAGGATTTTTCATTTTGTGCCACTGCCCAGTAAAACTGTTGCTGCTGCCCTAGCTTGAGAAAGTTCATACACTCCTGGTCCAGCACCTGTTGCAACTCCCAGGATTCCACAAAAACTCTCAACTAGTAGCAGTATTTTAGAGCAGATAAAGGGCTGACACTCCTTGTTAAGAATAATAATGTACAGAAATTGGAGTATATAGCACCTTCCACCAACAAGAAAAGCACAAAAATGGTGTGCAGGGTCAAGGATTAATGATAAATATTTGAAGGACAGGAAAGAATGACCCCCAATTTGCACCACCCCATTTATTATTCAGTAAGTCCCATGACAGGAAGTGAAACGTAAAACGTAACCTTTATTAAATTAGTTAAAATCGACCAAGGTGAAAGGGTTAATTTAAAAATACAAAAAGGAGGAGCACATCATTAACTGCATGCAGTAATCGACCCCCCACAAACAGCTCTAATAATTGATCATATTCAGCCTATTGAGATCATAAAGAGCATATCATTCGTGGGATGGATTGCATCATGTCCTGTATATAATGACAACTATAGTGGTACTCGGTACCCAAGGGGTTAACACACTAGTATGTGCAGAAATTATAATATGAGCAAGAACTGTGGGCAATGTTATAATTGAACCTCCACAGTATCCGCAACACCCTGTATATGACAGAAGTGTGAAAGCCAAAAGTCTGTCCCAAAGGGTTAACTAATCGGCGTTGCCCAAGTGTGACCACTAAATTGTCTTTTAATCGTCCTACCACGGTACACCCCCCAGTATTGCTGGCGGGTCCGCGGTAAGGTCAATTGCGACGCAGGAAAAACTTTAGTTGCAGTAAATGTGCTACCTGCCTAATTGAGCTAAAAGAAATGAGAGGCGCCTGACGCGCGTTTCACTCGCACCCGCGAGCTTTGTCAAAGGCAATCTGCGGCGCGAAGAGGAGTGCATCTATATATAGGTACGGAAAAACCGTTACCGTTCAAATCAGCCAATGCGCATCGGTCTAAAAGTCATCAGCCAATGCGCACACTACTGGAGGCTCATAGGGAGGAGCGAGTACTGCTCATTCAATGTCCCAGTATCCGCCTATCTGTAGCTAACGTGCTGATTGCAATACAAAGTATCTACTTGGATTGTCAGTGTTTAAGGGAGATAAGTTGGCAATTTTATCGTTACTTTGTTACATTTCCCTTAAGCACAGTAACAAGTATCAAATACCAGAGAAATGGATATTTATGTATGATTAGTCATAGTAGATTTAACCTAGTATCCAAACTACCTCCTAGTATATTTTTATCAAGAACAAAAGGCCATCCTAGACTGCATATCAGAGAGCAAGGAAAAATCAAGGATTTTTTTAAATAAAAATATTCATGGTAATACTCTCATTCATACCATCAGGGCCCATGGCATGCATGTTGAAATCCACTCACTCTCTTTGGCCAAGAGGGATGATTCCAAATCACCTCCCCTAATTCCAAGAGATATTTTGGATAATCCTGTCACTAGAAGACCTTTACTATTATGGTTGTGACATTCCAAAAAATGTCTGCTCACTGGTGGTAGTTTCTTTTCCAATTTGATCCATTCCAATGCCCTGTCAATGCTTGTCACATGTTCTAGTACCCTTTTCTTCAAGGCACGGTTTGTTTTGCCAATGTATATTTTCCCACAGGGACAGGTCAGCATATAGATCACACAGTCAGTATTGCATGTAAAGCATTGAGTGATGTTGTGTCGTTTGCCAAACCTATCAATGACCAATGATTCATTGTGCATATATCGGCAAGCTTTGCATTTCCCACATGGGAATGTGCCAGTTCGTGTTGTTTTATTACTCTGTTTACGGAAATGGCTATTGACCAATCGATCACGAAGGTTGGGTGCCCTACGACAACATGTCAGTGGTCGTGGTCCCAGTGCATTTGATAGAACTGGATCTGTCAATAAAATGTGCCAATGCTTCTTAAGTACGGAATCAATATATGGCCATTGTTTACAGTACGTACTGATAAAACGTACTGTCTGCGACTCTTGATTGACAGGATTCCTGGTTCTATTGAATAAACTATCCCTCGGAGTCCTAAGGGCCCTTGTGTAGGCTTTCCGAATCAGTGTCAAGGAATAACCCCTAGCTATCAAACGTGTGGTAAGTTCACTGGACCGTGCCTTAAAAGTGGTAGTATCCGAACAGTTGCGTCTCAACCTAATGAATTCACCTGTTGGAATGCCCTTCTTGGTGGATACTGAATGGTGACTCTCAAAGTGTAAGATGGAATTGGTGGCTGTGGTTTTCCGAAATAAATCGGTAGAGATAGAACCATCATCATTTAATGTTAGAGTGATGTCCAAAAAATCAATACTACGATTACTGATGGTATGTGTTAATCTGACATTCAGGTTATTATCATTCAGTGCCAGTAGAAATTCATTGAGTAACTCCTGGTTACTAGTCCATAGAAATATCAGATCATCTATGTAACGGTACCAGGATGAAATAAAAGGTGTAAATCGGGACATTTTATCACCAAAAACCCAAAAAGCCTCCCACCAGCCCATAAAGAGGTTTGCATAGGTGGGTGCAAATGCAGCACCCATCGTAACCCCTCGCACTTGTAAATAGAATTTCTCATGAAACACAAAAAAGTTATGACTAAGGCAAAATTCAATTAGATCGGCCATGAAATCAATATATTCCCTGTCCCAATCACTTTCTGTTTCCATGAAAAATCTTGCTGCGCATAAGCCATTTTTGTGCGAGATGGAAGAGTATAATGATTCCACATCACAGCTGACCAAAAGGGTACCTGGATCTGCCTTAACATGTTGGAGTTTGTGTAATAAGTCTCCTGTATCTTGAATATAGGAGGGAAGGTTCACAACAAATCTCCTCATTTTTGAATCGATATATTGGCTAGCCTTCTCACACAAGTTTCCATTACCCGATACAATCGGTCGGCCAGGTGGTTTGGAAATGTTTTTATGCACTTTCGGCAGCATATAAAACGTTGGGGTGACAGAAAATACATTGAGCAGGGCTTTGTGTTCGCCTTTACTGATAAGCCCAGTCTGATGGCTATCTGTAATGAGAGTGTTATACATAACTCTGAATGCAGTGGTCGGATCTCCATGTAATTTATGATAACATTGGTTGTCATTCAATTGTTTTAGAGCCTCTGTCAAATACATGACTCTTGGCCAGATGACTACATTCCCTCCTTTATCAGAGGGCTTGATGATAACATCGTCCCAGTCTCTGATTTGTTGTATAGCTGAACGTTCAGCTTGTGTCAGATTATCTTGACCGGACTTAGGCAGATTCATGAAGTCTCTCATAACTAATTCACCAAAAATATTAACCGCTGGGCAGATATTTTTCGGTGGCATGAATCGGCTTTTGGGTTTCAAGGTCTGTGCTGGTTCAGTTTGTTCAGAAATTAGATCTTCTAAATCAAGGACTGCTTGATTGAATAATTCATTTGTATCGATCGACTGAGAAGATGGATTCATCAAATCATATGGATTCATGGGATCCAGATTGGAAGATAATGGATTAAATGTGGTTCTATTATTTACATTATCATCTTTATTGAAATACTTCTTTAATAGGAGTTTGCGGCAGAAAAGAAAGAGGTCTTTGTACAGGGAGAAAGAGCTAATATCAAAGCTTGGGGAGAAAGATAAACCCTTGCACAGGATTTCATTCTGGGTAACCGTGAGAACATGATCACTCAGATTTATGACATTCAATGTCTCCGGGCCCTGTACCTCCTGTTCTCTCCCCTTTCCCAATGGTTCTGTCTCGGATAAGCCCATCTGTCTCGATTTCTTAGCTCTCTTCCCCCCTCTCCTGATTCTCTTCTGTTGCCTAATCCTAAAAAAGGTTCATCAATCCTATTACTGTTGGAGGGGTTAGTCTGCTCATCAGCTGATTTTTCAGAAGCTGTGAAATCACTTTGTGAGGTCTGTCTCATATTCCCCGTTTTTCGGCTCCATTTATAAATGGTCCCTATGGAGTAATCATTCATATCTCTCATATACTTTTGTTTCTTTTTGTCAATAGTTTCTTGCACTGCTCTATCGATCTCTGAATTGACCCTGGTCATACGTAACAGAAACTGTTCATTCTGAGAAAATTCTGAAATTTGCTTTTCTAATTCACTGATCTTAGCCGTCAAGTCTTTAACATTGCGGTTCTCATATTCACAGGCTAAGGACAGGAGTTGCATGGAACAATTGTGTAATACATCCTCCCACCTCTTTTTGAATGGCTCGTCATCAACTACAAAAGTTGGAAGGATTTTAATTCTCAAACCTCTGGGGACAATGTTATTTTCTATATATTTCTTATATGTCGACACTGTCCACCATGCTTTGGAGAGTTTCACCTGTTGCTGTTGATAATTCCTCAACAACCCCTTCCAATTTCCCTCCTCCCCCGAATTAACAGCCGAAGCTGTATTATTGACAGAAAATACATCGGAGAATTGTGATGACCATTTATCAAAACGAGATTGTAATGTGGGGATTGAATTAGCCATAGTGAAAAATCAAGTGAAATGGTGTGTGCTGCTCCAAGAAAACTCCACAAGGGAGAAAAATAGCGTGATTTCACAGCTTCTGAAAAATCAGCTGATGAGCAGACTAACCCCTCCAACAGTAATAGGATTGATGAACCTTTTTTAGGATTAGGCAACAGAAGAGAATCAGGAGAGGGGGGAAGAGAGCTAAGAAATCGAGACAGATGGGCTTATCCGAGACAGAACCATTGGGAAAGGGGAGAGAACAGGAGGTACAGGGCCCGGAGACATTGAATGTCATAAATCTGAGTGATCATGTTCTCACGGTTACCCAGAATGAAATCCTGTGCAAGGGTTTATCTTTCTCCCCAAGCTTTGATATTAGCTCTTTCTCCCTGTACAAAGACCTCTTTCTTTTCTGCCGCAAACTCCTATTAAAGAAGTATTTCAATAAAGATGATAATGTAAATAATAGAACCACATTTAATCCATTATCTTCCAATCTGGATCCCATGAATCCATATGATTTGATGAATCCATCTTCTCAGTCGATCGATACAAATGAATTATTCAATCAAGCAGTCCTTGATTTAGAAGATCTAATTTCTGAACAAACTGAACCAGCACAGACCTTGAAACCCAAAAGCCGATTCATGCCACCGAAAAATATCTGCCCAGCGGTTAATATTTTTGGTGAATTAGATATGAGAGACTTCATGAATCTGCCTAAGTCCGGTCAAGATAATCTGACACAAGCTGAACGTTCAGCTATACAACAAATCAGAGACTGGGACGATGTTATCATCAAGCCCTCTGATAAAGGAGGGAATGTAGTCATCTGGCCAAGAGTCATGTATTTGACAGAGGCTCTAAAACAATTGAATGACAACCAATGTTATCATAAATTACATGGAGATCCGACCACTGCATTCAGAGTTATGTATAACACTCTCATTACAGATAGCCATCAGACTGGGCTTATCAGTAAAGGCGAACACAAAGCCCTGCTCAATGTATTTTCTGTCACCCCAACGTTTTATATGCTGCCGAAAGTGCATAAAAACATTTCCAAACCACCTGGCCGACCGATTGTATCGGGTAATGGAAACTTGTGTGAGAAGGCTAGCCAATATATCGATTCAAAAATGAGGAGATTTGTTGTGAACCTTCCCTCCTATATTCAAGATACAGGAGACTTATTACACAAACTCCAACATGTTAAGGCAGATCCAGGTACCCTTTTGGTCAGCTGTGATGTGGAATCATTATACTCTTCCATCTCGCACAAAAATGGCTTATGCGCAGCAAGATTTTTCATGGAAACAGAAAGTGATTGGGACAGGGAATATATTGATTTCATGGCCGATCTAATTGAATTTTGCCTTAGTCATAACTTTTTTGTGTTTCATGAGAAATTCTATTTACAAGTGCGAGGGGTTACGATGGGTGCTGCATTTGCACCCACCTATGCAAACCTCTTTATGGGCTGGTGGGAGGCTTTTTGGGTTTTTGGTGATAAAATGTCCCGATTTACACCTTTTATTTCATCCTGGTACCGTTACATAGATGATCTGATATTTCTATGGACTAGTAACCAGGAGTTACTCAATGAATTTCTACTGGCACTGAATGATAATAACCTGAATGTCAGATTAACACATACCATCAGTAATCGTAGTATTGATTTTTTGGACATCACTCTAACATTAAATGATGATGGTTCTATCTCTACCGATTTATTTCGGAAAACCACAGCCACCAATTCCATCTTACACTTTGAGAGTCACCATTCAGTATCCACCAAGAAGGGCATTCCAACAGGTGAATTCATTAGGTTGAGACGCAACTGTTCGGATACTACCACTTTTAAGGCACGGTCCAGTGAACTTACCACACGTTTGATAGCTAGGGGTTATTCCTTGACACTGATTCGGAAAGCCTACACAAGGGCCCTTAGGACTCCGAGGGATAGTTTATTCAATAGAACCAGGAATCCTGTCAATCAAGAGTCGCAGACAGTACGTTTTATCAGTACGTACTGTAAACAATGGCCATATATTGATTCCGTACTTAAGAAGCATTGGCACATTTTATTGACAGATCCAGTTCTATCAAATGCACTGGGACCACGACCACTGACATGTTGTCGTAGGGCACCCAACCTTCGTGATCGATTGGTCAATAGCCATTTCCGTAAACAGAGTAATAAAACAACACGAACTGGCACATTCCCATGTGGGAAATGCAAAGCTTGCCGATATATGCACAATGAATCATTGGTCATTGATAGGTTTGGCAAACGACACAACATCACTCAATGCTTTACATGCAATACTGACTGTGTGATCTATATGCTGACCTGTCCCTGTGGGAAAATATACATTGGCAAAACAAACCGTGCCTTGAAGAAAAGGGTACTAGAACATGTGACAAGCATTGACAGGGCATTGGAATGGATCAAATTGGAAAAGAAACTACCACCAGTGAGCAGACATTTTTTGGAATGTCACAACCATAATAGTAAAGGTCTTCTAGTGACAGGATTATCCAAAATATCTCTTGGAATTAGGGGAGGTGATTTGGAATCATCCCTCTTGGCCAAAGAGAGTGAGTGGATTTTCAACATGCATGCCATGGGCCCTGATGGTATGAATGAGAGTATTACCATGAATATTTTTATTTAAAAAAATCCTTGATTTTTCCTTGCTCTCTGATATGCAGTCTAGGATGGCCTTTTGTTCTTGATAAAAATATACTAGGAGGTAGTTTGGATACTAGGTTAAATCTACTATGACTAATCATACATAAATATCCATTTCTCTGGTATTTGATACTTGTTACTGTGCTTAAAGGGATACTGTCATGGGAAAAAAAATTTTTTCCAAAATGAATCAGTTAATAGTGCTGCTCCAGCAGAATTCTGCACTGAAATCCATTTCTCAAAAGAGCAAACAGATTTTTTTATATTCAATTTTGAAATCTGACATGGGGCTAGACATTTTGTCAATTTCCCAGCTGCCCCATGTCATGTGACTTGTGCTCTGATAAACTTCAATCACTCTTTACTGCTGTACTGCAAGTTGGAGTGATATCACCCCCTCCCTTTCCCCCCCCCAGCAGCCAAACAAAAGAACAATGGGAAGGTAACCAGATAACAGCTCACTAACACAAGATAACAGCTGCCTGGTAGATCTAAGAACAACACTCAATAGTAAAAACCCATGTCCCACTGGGACACATTCAGTTACATTGAGAAGGAAAAACAACAGCCTGCCAGAAAGCATTTCTCTCCTGAAGTGCAGGCACAAGTCACATGACATGGGGCAGCTGGGAAATGGACAAAATGTCTAGCCCCATGTCAGATTTCAAAATTGAATATAGAAAAATCTGTTTGCTCTTTTGAGAAATGGATTTCAATGCAGAATTCTGCTGGAGCAGCACTATTAACTGATTCATTTTGAAAAAATTTTTTTTTCCCATGACAGTATCCCTTTAAGGGAAATGTAACAAAGTAACGATAAAATTGCCAACTTATCTCCCTTAAACACTGACAATCCAAGTAGATACTTTGTATTGCAATCAGCACGTTAGCTACAGATAGGCGGATACTGGGACATTGAATGAGCAGTACTCGCTCCTCCCTATGAGCCTCCAGTAGTGTGCGCATTGGCTGATGACTTTTAGACCGATGCGCATTGGCTGATTTGAACGGTAACGGTTTTTCCGTACCTATATATAGATGCACTCCTCTTCGCGCCGCAGATTGCCTTTGACAAAGCTCGCGGGTGCGAGTGAAACGCGCGTCAGGCGCCTCTCATTTCTTTTAGCTCAATTAGGCAGGTAGCACATTTACTGCAACTAAAGTTCTTCCTGCGTCGCAATTGACCTTACCGCGGACCCGCCAGCAATACTGGGGGGTGTACCGTGGTAGGACGATTAAAAGACAATTTAGTGGTCACACTTGGGCAACGCCGATTAGTTAACCCTTTGGGACAGACTTTTGGCTTTCACACTTCTGTCATATACAGGGTGTTGCGGATACTGTGGAGGTTCAATTATAACATTGCCCACAGTTCTTGCTCATATTATAATTTCTGCACATACTAGTGTGTTAACCCCTTGGGTACCGAGTACCACTATAGTTGTCATTATATACAGGACATGATGCAATCCATCCCACGAATGATATGCTCTTTATGATCTCAATAGGCTGAATATGATCAATTATTAGAGCTGTTTGTGGGGGGTCGATTACTGCATGCAGTTAATGATGTGCTCCTCCTTTTTGTATTTTTAAATTAACCCTTTCACCTTGGTCGATTTTAACTAATTTAATAAAGGTTACGTTTTACGTTTCACTTCCTGTCATGGGACTTACTGAATAATAAATGGGGTGGTGCAAATTGGGGGTCATTCTTTCCTGTCCTTCAAATATTTATCCTTGTTAAGAATGTTTTACTGCAGGTTTGAGCTGAGATAACAAGTTTGAATTACAGAATTGTCATTGTATCACCAGCCAGTCAAATCATAAACTTCTCAGACCACATTTTTCTCAGATTTATTGTAGCGCTCTGCCTCTTTGTATTGGTTATTATGAAACAAATTATGCTACAATGGCCACTCCACCAATGAAACGTGCTGTGTGCGAGAACAAAGAACTGCTAGAGAAAGCAGGTCACAAGGTAATTTGGATGCATTTTTTTTAAAAATTGAGGTTACTTCATTTAATCTAGCCAACTTGCAATGTAAATTATATGCAGTCTGTAAAACTTTTATTGTTTAACTGGGGTTTTGGATTTTATTTCACTTATAAATTAAATCTTCAACCAAAGTTCTCCCATTTGGAAGGTTATAAAGCCAGGGTACCACTAGCTACTTGGCATAAATCTGAACTTTGTAGACTAGGGGTTAGCAAATTTAAAATTATATTACATGGCAACTCAAATTGCCCTAACAATGTCAATATCATAACCTTAAAATCTGATTCTAATTCACAAGCCACATTTAAACAGGTTTTTTTGTGCTATGGGTACATTTTGGACTTTCTTACATCCTGCAACGGAGAGCCCTGTGGTTTTAAAAATGTCTCATTTATAGTAAACAATGTTATAGCCTAGTTGGGCCTCTTAATGTTATAGACATCAGGTGGCCCACACAAAGGTTGTCAGTTTAAGAGAGGTGTCCCATGATTTGCTATATAGAAAAAAAGCCCACAAGCCTACCACCAATCACATGTTGCAAAAGTGGCAAAGCTGACTGGGGATTTTCCCTCTCCAACCCAATTAGCACATACATACAGACTACATTGTGAATGGGCAGTGGGGGGGGGGGGGAGTGTGTCTAGAGCAGTATCGGTTATTCCCATGAGTCAGTTTTAATTTGCAGTGCTTAAACAATCCCTCATACCAAAAGCCATATTTCCTTGCTCAATAAGAAACAGCAGGAGAAAACAGATAAGTACAAACTTCATATATTGGGAATGTCCTTCATTTATTAGCTGTAAAAAACATGTACACAAGCACACACATGCTGCAAATTAACAACTCATAGTACTTATCTTTTGCCTTTATCAGAGGCAATACTACATTTGAATAATGTTTTATTTGAACCTAAAATCAATGTGTAATGTTTAGTTAATGGGATTAAATTTATGTATTAATTTTGAAAATGTTATGGCCTCTCCTGTATGCTTAGGGGAGCAAATTTCATTGTTCTTGTGAAACACTACCTACAGTATGTTTTCCTATTCCTAAAAAATTTTTATGGCCCTTATCCAACTGAAGGGCTGTTGTATGAAATCAACATTTTATTATAATCCAGCACCACTGCATCAGCAACAGTGGTGTTACATTCAGCACCCTGTATCCAGAACCCAAGCTAAGCTCCATGGTCGCGGTTCTCACTTCTGCCTCTAACCGCCGCCTTTCACCTCGGGAGGAGCCCGCGGCTAATCGGATGCCGCCAGGTCTTATTTGAGCGAGGAGTAAAGCTAACGGTTCTGGACGAGCAAAGGGGCACGATCGTCTCACCAGGATACTGGAAGGAAGAACACCACCAGTAACAGGCAGGCCGGGCCAGCACAAGCAGAGAATCGTCAGACAGGCCAGAATCAGGATTGGAGAGCTTAGAATATTTGGAGGACAGGCAAAGGTCAAATTGGAGAGTTCAGTGTAATCTGGCAGGCCAAGGTCAGGATTGGAGAGATCAGAATTGTCGAGTAGGCAAGCAAGGGTCAATACACAGAAGATCAAATAGGATTCACAAAGAATATACACCCAGGAAGTATACTAATATAACCTAACAACGGGCCAGGATCTGCACACTGATTCCCCTTTAAATAGGGTTTGAATTTCGAGCCATTGCACGCTGACGTAATCACTCCAGCGTGAATGCGCCTATAAAAACCAGAAGTGTGTGCCACGCGCGCCCTAGAGGAAACCAGCACAGGAGGGGAATAGACGCATGCGGAGGGCGTCTCCGCCGGTGGCATGGCGGGCGCCCCTGCATGCCAACGGGTAAACCACTGGACCACCAGGGTAAGTCCTTACAAGTGGATTATACAGCAGAGAACGTGTGACTTATATTAATTTGATGCTTTTCCTGAGTAGGAAATAAATTCAGCTGATTTTAGTTTTCATGTACCTTTAATGTATAGACTACAGGGAAATTACAGTACAATAAACACTTTATGCATGCATAATTCCCTTTGGATAGTTGTGCTGTGCCAGAAGGTAAATGTTTGTTGTAGTTCACAGATGGAATTATACCACTTGACATTATATTTAGAAGAGTACAGCTACATCCGACTTGTAGTATGCGATCTTTTGTTGCAAGGACATCCAACAAACCCCTGTGTCACTATGCCATAAATCTAAACTTCTCGACTTAATGAACGGACAGTAGCTGGACAACAGCCAGAATGTAATTGGAACTGTCATGTGTAAACATTACAGTCATCATGGTCTGATTTATATAGTGAATAAAGTACCCCATTTTGATCTTGTAACACAAAGAAAAATAACAGTCTGAATGTAAATTATTTTTCCATTCATTTTTCATAAACCAAAAGGGGGGCAGACAGCTCTATGCAGCTTATGCAGTTAATATACTTTTTTCCCTTCAGCTGGTGCCATTCACTCCTCTATCAGTGAAATAATCCATGTTTGATCTGGTCATGAAAGGACTTTTAGCAGGTGGTGTCTCCACACTCCAGGATAATGTGTATGTATTTTACTGAACTGTACTTTTTATTTTGACCAGATTTTGCAAAGAAATAGGGATCAATAGTGTATTAATATCGTGTAACATGGTGCAAAGATAACTGTTGTAGTAACTGTCCAAATTAAACCCTTAGGGTACAAACCAGTGTCATAGAACAAAGTAGATTTGTAGTAGCACACTTAAAGGAAAAAAAAACTGAAAATCCTCAAGATCGTCAATAGTACAGCTCCTCCGATAGATGTTACATCAAGATTTTTATCAAGAAAGCAGAAAAGGGATTTCCAGGCTGCTGGGTCCCCTGTTGCCTACCTTCCTGACTCTTCTTTTTTGCACAGAGGCTCTGTACTTACAGATATACAGGCACAGGAGTCAGTCTGCGATAGAGGTGTCCTCTATACAGTAACAGGGCTTATTTAGTTGTTAGTTGTTCCCTATTCACTGGGTTCCTGTCTTAGGTACTACCAGGGCACTGATCACTTCCTTCTTCCTTCATTTTTATATATGGACCCTGGGACAACACATGAGGGAGAAGACAGGACATTGAAGACTTTGGTCACTGTTTTTACCTTTCCTATCTATATAGTGAGGAGCCAGCTTCCCTATAAGAGCACAATCCCACAGTGCCTTAGAATAATAGGAGAAACCAGAAGGAGAATGAATGAAGCACATGGTGATAAAAAATCCAGCCCCTGCATCAACTCTGCAATTTAGTATGCCCTTAAAACAATAAGTAGAAAGGAGTTTAAAACCATAATGAAGGTTCTGCCAATGTGTTTTTTACATAAGCTTTTTCAAGGCAATTGATTAATAATGAGATATGATAATTGAGATAATCAAGTAATTGCAGTGAAACATGGAAAATTTATTTAGTTACTAATTTTTGAATTACAGGTATGGAACCTGTTATCCAGAATGCGCGGGCTCTGGGGTTTTCTGGATAACAGATCTTTCTGCAATTTGGATCTTCATACTTTAAAGCTAGTTTTTTTTCCAATTAGCATTATTTATATCTTAGTTTGGATCAAGTACAAGGTTCTGTTTTATTATTACAGAGAAAAATGTGATTATTTGAATAAAGTGGAGTCTATGGGAGCCTTTCCATAGTCAGAGCTTTCTGGATAATGGGTTTCCGGATAACAGATTTGTATTGATTTGTGAGCCCTATTGCTTATATTAGGGTCCAAGAGAGGTCCTAATCCTATAAAATTAGCTTTACTATTGGTTATGAGCTAGAATAAGTTTGCCATGCATGGGTTCATTTTTTAAGGCTTAAGTGGGTATGCTGCCTTACAGGGCAATGATTTCTGATAATGACACATTCCAGCTTTTACAGCAGTGTGTGAGTATCACTTTACTGATACTGACACTAAAAAACTACTTTTTAAAATATGAAAGTATATTTAAAGTTGCCTATAGGTCAAGTTGACAACCTGACTGTCCTATCTCAGTCTGTCAGTTAGAGATTCTAATGCTAATGGACTCCTGCTGCACAAATATGGCAGCCCCCTCATAGAGGAACATGGCGCATCAGACAGGTAATGTAAAAGCATCTTGCAAGTACTTTATGGCAAAGTTATAAGTAGCTTTCAAGGGCAATATTATGATAGATGTAAAAATGAGTTTAATTTCTGCTGTCAGTATATCTTTAAGAACTTTCCTGGCACAAATCTGGTTTTGTTTTTTGCCTTCCCCCAGCTCCCACCTTATTTACTGTACCTGTGTCATACTTTGATGGCTGGGCTTGGGATTGGAGACGCTACAAAGCAGGAGATCATTATTACAGAGGCTTGTTGACACTAGAAACGTGCTATGTAGTAATACAACTTTCTGTGGTCTGGCAAAATAAACAGCATTGGCCTTAGAATCTAAAAATTACCCCAAAAAAGATTGTCATGAGTCTGCTTCATATTATTGGTGTAGCGCATTGTTAAACCTAATATATGGCCATAAATTTAAAGTCATATGGCTGTTGTATCATTGCTCATGTGACATGAACAAACTGTGTGTGAAATCAACTTAAAGTGATTTGTTGCCGTTTGGGATAAACCTTTTTGCTGTACAAGAAAGGTATAGCACATTTACAAGTTCAACACTTTGACTTGAAAAAAAAACAACAAAAACTCATGGAATATACCTATACTCTGTATTGGCTAAGGATCAGAATTGTATCCTTGAGTGGCCCAGTATTAAACCTTTAACTTAAATCCATCTCATTTGTTATATGCCAAGGATACAACAGAAATCAAACAGCTTTCTAATGCATGATGCAATGTATAATTTTCTTCCATATTGGTAGAAGAGAGAGATCAATGCAGTAATAGTTTTTCATTTGAATCCACCCATGGTGTTTATGGTAGTGATCAATGTTATGATATTTTATAAATGTTCTAAAAATAGGGAAATAACACCAAACACAGCAACAAAAAGTGCAACTATTAGCTCTATAGGTCTGTTTATATGATTATTAATATGTTGCCTTGCTACTTTATCATCCTAGGCAAACGGTCAAGAATTCAAAGCATAGTGGAAAAAGCTGTAGATAGATGCTGTCTTGTGTCCTATTCTGAGCCCAGCTTTAACTATTGGGTATCCTGGAAAACTGTCAAGTATGTGACATTACCTCCCATTACTAAACCCCCTAGGCTCACACACACTCCATTACTGCTGTTTACAGTTTGTTCCATGTCCAAGTATTCAGCTGTACAGTTTGCACAGTACATGTTCTAAACACTTTGCAGTCTGCTTCTTAGCAGACAATATTTTGCATTCTCTCTTTTACACTAACCTGCCAAGTTAAAAGGCTTTATATGCTACACCTGAAACATCTCCAATCCCAACTCCTATGTAATGTACAGCATTTCTCTGTCTTGCAGACATACAGTAAATGTAAAATTTGCAGTTATTTTCCAGAATTTCAGTGTAAAACCAAATGCACTACATCTGAATAATAATGTACAATGCAGATTCTAATTTCTGCAAAATTTCTTTCTGTTTTGTTTGTGTTACGGGAGGTGAGAATTATGTAATTATCAGTGTGAAGATGATTGCACTGGCAATGCTGTTAGCGTGTGATTCATTAGGTTGGAGTTAGTTGCGTGTGGAGGAAAAATGTGTGTGGGAAAAAAAGGCAAAGGGAGCACAGAAAGAAACAGTTGGTTACAGAAATTTCTTATGGCTGCAGCATGCCTTGAGGAAGCCTATTGTGGCAGAATATATAACCATCCAGTTGCTTTGGTTACAGAACTACTGTCTGAAGAAGTCAATCATTTGACAAATTGAAAGAAGAGTTTATTCAAAAAAAATTGTAAATATATATGTGTATACCATAGTAGAGGGAAGCACCCTCCAAACTAACAACCACCTTGGTGCTGAGTTACAGTTTAACCATATCCAGGATTGGATACCAGCACTCACAGGATTGGGAATTACTTCTGCGCACCATAGTAACGTGTAACGGTGAGTTTGATGCAACCGATTATCCTGATGCCAGGTTAGTGTGTGAGGTATGCAGTACATTTGGGACATTACCCTGGTTTTGTTAGTTTTATGCTGCTCTCCTGTGCCTACCACATCAGTCCTGCCTTTAACCATACTTTATATGGCAACATTATATAAACCATGTTGCAAAAATATATTGTGACATTTTTTTTGTTATGTTTGTATCACACTACACACTGTATCACTGAATCAGGGTTACTGAAGTTTATTTTACCTTTTATTTACTGACTACACATAGGTTTTTGTGGTGGTGTTTACAAGGTGGTGACTGTATCAACCTAATTATACTGAATGACGTCTAAACGACATCATGATGATGTGGTTTTGACACCAAATACACATGTGTATTTATTGCTGGGGATCCTAGTTGCAGGTATCTTGTTAAGTTAAAGCCTGCTTAGGGTTGGGCTCCACCCTGGAACCAGTTCACACGTGAGATATCAGGCAAAAAAGACTTTTTTCGGTAATCAAACTTGGTGTTTTGGGTGAAATACAAACCTTTTTTTGTGTGTGGTAAAGACTTTTTTTTTTCTGAGCAGTGTGTGACTTTGCCATGACAAGAGGAACCGTGACTTCACTTAATGAAGGAAGTAGAGACACTTCTATGGAAAAAGAACAATAAATCTCTAAAACATTTAACTTCACGAAACCCAAAATTAAATTGGGACGAACTTGATTGGCCAATTATTTTTCTTTCAGATTCTGTTTCTATTTCCTAGAACAGGTTTTAGGAGTAATATAAGCAAACAAATTTTATGATAGACTGCAAAAAGTCTTTATTATTACCCTAATAATAAAAATGCTTATTGAGTGTCATGCACTTTTTTTGTGTCATTTGCATGTAAATGGTTAAGAACTTCCTACAGTCTGTGTCTAGGTAGGCTTTAGACTTAGGGTGGATTCAAAATACACATTTGCCCACCTAGAAAAATGATACAGCTGTTGAATTCAAACTCAAAAGGCCATCTCTCTCTCAAAACACTCTTTCCAAAACTCCATTTCAATCTTTGCAGTGCTTTCTGTCATTGTGCCATCACAGTGAGTTATATTTATAGACTCTACACAGGATAGACAAGGCATTGTTTATATATTAATTGGAATATCCAGTACACACAGCAATCACAGTAAGACCTAACCCGGCAGGATCCGTAAGATGCACAGCCAAGGAATCCATTCCAGATTTTGTGCACCACTTCTGAACGTCTCCAAGTATGGTCAGATCTGTTTATAGACAACTAGACAGTTATATGCCATAAGACACAAGAGACTGTTCTACTACATGGTGCTGCACAACTGATCATCATTCCACAATGATACTGAAGATACTCATGCATCTGCTGCCTGAATTTTTAGCAGATCTTTTTGTAACCCTTCTTCTTGGCTTAGTTGGTACTGTCTTGGTTGCACGATAGATTGGTGAGAAAAGGACCAAAATGAAAATTGTGAGAAGCAACTCTAAAAAAAACCAAGGTCTAGCTCAGATGGAGAAACTGTGCATACGGTATAAGACACAGATATGGGGAATTGCTATTTCGATTTTAATAGGAATAAATATTTCAGTGGTTTATTCAGTGATACAAGAACACTGCTAATTTCTAGTTCCCTTAACTTTGGAGATCTCATTCTAATTGTTTAATGGCAGACATATCCAGCTGGCTCCTCTCTAGTTGTTATTGAACAAAACCTCCCAGCATCCTCTGTCAGAGTTCTAGTAGTTAGAGGGTACGTAGGTTGTGTTATGGGATTTAGGAGCAAACAACACAAATAAATATGTCTTATTATAAGGATTTAAAGTAAATGTTTTGAATGCAATTGGTGCTGCCTATTGTGACTATATATGCTATAAATGTAGACTAGAATGAAAATTGCAGGAGAAACGTTTTATAAGTCTGTTACTCTTACATTATGAATGACAAACTTTCAGGAGAACAGACGGTGCAGGACATGAATTTTGGGCTTGTGTCAAGTGCAGTACTTGCATCGCAAGTTGAGCAACGACTTTCTCTGCCAGCCCTTGATGTGAATGGAACATCTAAACATTTTGGATGGAATCTATCACCACTGGTAACAGGAGATTGACATTCAAGTCTACAGCAGGCAGATTGATCAGTGTCAGGCATTTACACTTCTTTTATAATGCTTAAACAAAAAAAAAACTGCACGCCAAAGCTCTTGCCTCGTGCAGCCTTCCTGACACTTAATTTTTGGAGCCATTCTCACCCAATTTTTTCAGTGCTTTGTAACTTCTTTTGTTTATTTGTATGATGCCAAGTTGAGCAACGGCTGGGCCAACCATTATCAATATTAAGGGTCTTCAGAACTATAAGAGCATTACTCAGATATACATTTATTAGTTTGACTTATAATGTGGATCTCACACAGTACCTGTCTTTTCTGAGGTAGCTATTGGTTTAAAGTCTTATGATCATTCAGAGTTCCTCCTATCACCCACATCTATTTTTTATATTACCACAATCTTGTTTCTGCTACTTGGATTAGATCTCCCCGGAGGCATACTACTGTCCCAGGTCCTCCCAGCTGTCACAAAGTAGAATCTTTTGGCAGGAGCATCAGTACAAACAGATGTCCATGTACAGTACAAGGTCAATATTTATGATGGAATTGAAAAAGAGTTTTCTCTAAGAGTTTTTACTATAACATTGTGCTTTCCTTCAGTCAAGTCAATGGGGGATTTAAATCTATGTATTTATGAACTTTCTATGAAGAGCTAATATCCAAATCCATTCCTGATTTTGTGCAGTACCCCCTGACTACTGTTACAATAATAACAAGGGAACCGTGTCACAGAGAACGTAGAACGACTACAGAAAAGCTAAGATGTGTGAGCTGGGAGACTTTTTAATTTATCGAAAAGCTTCCATCATGATATTTTTCTTGTTTGATTTTGCTGTGAACCACTTTTTCCTCTTCACTCTTTGCTGCCTGGTGGTGTCTACTGTGGTACTAAAATGCATGGACTACATTCGCACCTGTATGACTACAGAAAAAGCACAAAGAAAGGACGCCCTTCATCTCATGGAGAAGGTTAGCACAGACTTTAAGGAACAGGTATGCCACGATCAGAAGATTTGTAATACTGTAACTATCTTGATATATTTGGGGTTTTGCCATTGTTTTTTTTTTTTTGGTACCCCTTTGCAGGCAGCTCTTAATATGAAATTATTTGCATGCTAAAGGTAACTGAGCAGAAAAGCTCCTGTGGGATAGTGTAAACTTGCTACTGTTGATGCAGTTTTTTTATTTTTTGCAGAATGTTACTTTTTGCCATTTGGATGCTATTTCTGCACTGAACACATGTACAGGTATGAGATCCATTATCCAGAAAGTACCTAATTACAGAAAGGCTGTCTCCTATAGACTCAATTTTATCCAAATATTCCAAATTTTTAAAAAATGATTTCCTTTTTCTGAGTATTAATAAAACATTGTACTTGATACAAACTAAGATAATAAAAGATTATTAATCCTTATTGGAAGCAAAACCAGCCTATTGGGTTTATTTAATATCTACATGATTTTCTAGTAGACTTAAGGTGTTAAGATCCAAATTACGGAAACATCCGTTAGCTGGAAAACCCCAGGTCCCGTGCATTCTAGACAACAGGTCCCATACCTGTATATGCGTGTTTGCACAATATAAAAACTAATCGGCATAAGATTAATGAAATCTAGTGATGGGTGAATAAATTCGACAGGCATGGATTTGCAGCGATTTTCTATGTTTTGTCACCAGCAAATGTTTCTGCGAAACTGAGGCAAAAAAATCTGGCCATTAACTTTAATGCATTTGGACAAAATAGTCGTGCAGATCAAAATTGTTGCGCGTCAAAATTATTTTAACACCCATTGACTTCAATGTGTTTTGTAAATTTTCTTGTCCTCTGGGACAAAGAAGTTATTACGGTATGATGAAAATTGAGACTGTCAGCATTAACATTCATTGCTGTTTTTCTAAGGATAATGACACATGAAGCAATGAGTAGCTCTGTTGGTAGGGACTATAGTTTTCACTTTGGTAATTGCCTTCGAATTATGAAGGAAGAATAGAATATAACTCGTGGAAAATTAGTGAAGGTATAGTCCTGCAGCGGGTTGGGTACCCGTGGGTTACCTGCAAAAACCTGTGGTACCCTGTGGGTTGCTGATAGAAGTTCTGGGTGCGGGTATAGACGCGGGTCGGCGGTTCTGCGGGTCACAGGTCGGGCCGCGGTCTTTTCAATAGCGAGATTTACTCCTTTTTTCTGGTCATGTCTACTTCCGATGACGTCACTTCCGGTTTACAATGACAGCACTTCCTGTTTTACTCCTTTTTTCTATCACGGCTACTTCCGATGTTGCCACTTCCGGTTTACAATGACAGCACTTCCTGATTCTTGATGGTCAGCGGGTCCAGGTGGCGGATAAGGTACTTGCGGGTCGGGTTGCGGGTCCAAGCGGGTAAGGTTGCGGGTCCGGTTTGCGGATTGCAGATTGCGGGTACGGGCTGGGTACAGGTCCCAAAAAAATGGACCCGCACAGGACTCTAAGTGAAGGTCCTCACAGCTGACTTTTTTTAACACTATCAATGGATGACACACATTATTAGACTATAATACAAAGTCACTAGTAATTGCAGAAGAGAAAACAAGATAAAATGTATTCCCACATCCACTGAGGTGGGTTTGGCAAGAAACTGCATTTTTCCTACAAGTTATCAGGTGCTATTATGTTTATGGATTAATAAATAAATAACATTTTTATTGTTAGTATCACTTATTGTAAACCTCAAGTTGTTGGTTAAGTACCTTATGTGCCTAAATAAAATGTTGCCCGTACATTGACTTTTTTGTTGTTGACAGTAGTGATCTCTTTTTTTTAATGCGCATTGACTAATGTAAAGAATGCTTCAATCAAGACTCAGTGGAGTTCATGAGACATGGCAAATATATTATGAACGTCATAACAAAACAGACCTGTGATAAAACTTTGGTGAAGTACAGTCTAGAGCAGCGATCCACAACCAGTGGCTCATGAGTAACATGTTGATCACCAACCCCTTGGATGTTGCTCCCGGTGACTTTAAAGCAGGTGCTTATTTTTTAATTCTGGGCTTGGAGGAAAGTTTTTATATCATAAAAACTCGGTGTACTGCCAATCACAGCCCGTGTTTGGCATCCTCAGGGACTGTTTTCATATGTGTGTTGCTCCCCAATTCTTTTTATATTTGAATGTTACTCATGGGGAAAACAAGTTGTGGACCTCATGTCTAGAGTAATGGGATATAATACATTATAAAATAGCAACCTAGTTACCTTTTAAGGCACCTTTTTACATTTTTCAGATTTATACTGCAGAGAGCAGTCACTCGTTTAGCATAGCTCAAAATAGGTTGTATGTTGCTGAATACTAAGGGTCATATTTATTATTTTGCTTAAAAAATGTCGGGATAATTAACCTCTGCTTATGGTAGGTGATACAGGGCAAGAAAAAGCTAATTTACATAGGGCGCCAAAATGTTATAGATTCCTGCAAAATACAAATAAGATGAAGGTTTGACTTCTTCTTAGAAAAAATCCCAGGCTGGGGCATTTTAACAAAGAAGAATTTGCCTATTAAAAATGTAATTCATTAGGGGGGTTCTTATATATTTCTGAATTAGCCTTTTCTTGTGGTTTCAGAATAGGGCTCTCTGCACCCTGTACCAGATGTTTTATCTGCCACAATGTGCAGTAAGCAGATCAAAATATGCAAGGGCTAGAGGAAAAATGCATTACTATTATTTCTGACAGTTCACACCCATTGTATAAGGAATAGCTGTAAAAAAGAAAGTTTTACATAAGACATGAATCTTACATCAGGCACAGAATTCAGACGTACAACAACATTTCAAGCTCTAGTACAAATGAAAGTGAAGGCTCACAATAGTAAGCATGCAACTAAACCAATAAACTTAGGCTTTCTTTTTCTTGCTCTGGTGCAGAGTCTCAACTTCTTTCATGAAGCGCAGGCAGAGCTCATCTTGGTAGGGTAAAGTTGCGCACTGAACAGACAAGGGGAGCCCAAGTCCACCTTCCACGGCCTGTAGAGAGCAAACATATACCACTGCTATGACTTGGAAAGTTTGGTAGGATTTTGTAAATTACATGCTTCAAAACATGAATATTTTCCATATTTTTTCTCTATGTTTTTCCAATTAATGCCCGGGACCACCTTGTTATCGCAAAGGTCAGTTGTAGGGATCCATGCACCATACAGACGCTATTCTGTTTGCCAGTGTCCTTTACTAGTACATGTATAGACCAGTTATCCAGAATGCTCGATACCTGATAAGGGGTCTTTCCATAATTTGGATCTCCATACCTTAAGTCTACTAAAAATAATTTAAACATTAATAAACCCAATAGGATTGGTTTGCCTTCAGTAAGGATTAATTATTTCTTAGTTGGGATCAAGTACAAGCTAATGATATATTATTATAGGTAAAAAGAAAAATAGTTTTTAAAAATATTGAATTATTTGATTACAAAAATTGAGTCTATGGCCTTCTCATAATTTGGAGATTTCTGAATTATAGATTTTAGGATAACAGGTCCTATACTGTTATGTTAACAAGGATTTTAGTTTGCTGTACAAGTATGCACAATAAAACTATGGTAAATGCCCACAGTAAGATTTAAGAGAGTTAGCTCTTGAAGACAGCCATGTTTGACTGCATGAGCATCTGTAATCTAGATACCCTGCGACATGGGCTATACAGTGGTGGAATTTATTTTCACATCTATTGCAAGCTCCCAAACTTGTCTTAAATCCCATCAGGAAACTAAAACGTTAATATATTTATAAGTTTATGTTATAAAAGGCTTATGCTTAGCACATTGTTATCAAGCATTACTAGCAATGTCATGTACAGTTAGGTCCATAAATATTTGGACAGAGACAACTTTTTTTCTAATTTTGGTTCTGTACATTACCACAATGAATGAAAGAACTCAGATGCAGTTGAATGCAGATTTAGTGGGTTGAACAAAAAGATTGCATAAAAATGTGAGGAACTGAAGCCTTTTTTTTTTTAAACACAATCACTTCATTTCAGGGGCTCAAAAGCACAATGGACAATTGACTCAAAGGCTATTTCATGGGCAGGTGTGGGCAATTCCTTAGTTATGTCATTATCAATTAAGTGGATAAAAGCCCTGGAGTTGATTTGAGGGGGGGGGGTGCTTGTGTGTGGAAGATTTTGCTGTGAACACACAACATGTGGTGAAATGAGCTCTCCATGCAGGTGAAACAAGCAATCCTTAAGCTGCAAGAACAGAGAAAAAACATCAGAGAAATCTAAATCTAAAAAATCTAAAAAAAACCAGCACAGGTCTGTAAAAAAATTCTTTGGACAGATGAAACCAAGATCAACCTCTACCAGAATGATGGCAAGAAAATATGGAGAAGGTGTGGAACAGCTCATGATCCAAAACATACCACATTATCCATAAAACATGGTGGAGGCAGTGTGATGGCTTGGGCGTGCATGGCTGCCAGTGGCACTGGGACACTAGTGTTTATCCATGATGTGACACAGGACAGAAGCAGCTGAATGAATTCTGAGGTGTTCCGAGTAGGGATGTAGCGAACGTCGGAAAAAAAGTTCGCGAACATATTCGCGAACTTGCGCAAAAATGCGAGCGGTTCGCGAACGGTTCGCGAACCCCATAGACTTCAATGGGAAGGCGAACTTTAACATCTAAAAAAAAAATTTCTGGCCAGAAAAATGATTTTAAAGTTGTTTAAAGGGTGCAACGACCTGGACAGTGGCATGCCAGAGGGGGATCAAGGGCAAAAATGTATCTGAAAAATCTGCCTGTGTGTGCTTGGAAGAGATAGTGTAGGGGGAGAGCTGTTAGTGATTTCAGGGACAGATGATAGTAAGTTTGCTGGCTAGTAATCTGCTTGATACTGCTCTGTATTGGAGGGACAGAAGTCTGCAGGGATTTGAGGGACATTTTAGCTTAGGTAGCTTTGCTGGCTAGTAATCTACTGTTCTCTTTAAACAACTGCCATACGTTGACCTTGTAGGCATTGTTTGCCCAGTTTTTTTGGACGCAGCCACTGAAGCACAGTTGCCAGAAAAAATATGCCATATAAATGCTGAAAATAGTAATTTTTCGCCATACGTTGACCTTGTAGACATTGTTTGCCCAGTTTTTTTGGTCGCAGCCACTGAAGCACAGTTGCCAGAAACAATATGCCATATAAATGCTGAAAATAGTCATTTTTTGCCATATACGTTGAGTCAACGTATGGCAAAAAATGACTATTTTCAGCATTTATATGGCATATTTTTTCTGGCCTCTGTGCTTCAGTGGCTGCGGCCAAAAAAACTGGGCAAACAATGCCTACAAGGTCAACGTATACACTACTACAGCGGTGGATACGGATTACGTAAAATATATGAATGCTGCTTGAAAAAAAGTAACTCAAGTGGTTTTTCTAGAGACGATAATATTATCAATATTTAGACAAAATGTGAACAAGGTCACACAGCTAGATGGCGGGTTGAAGAAAACAGTGTGCAAATAATGCCTACAAGGTCAACGTATACACTACTACAGCGGTGGATACGGATTACGTAAAATATATTATGGCTGCTTGAAAAAAGTCACTCCGGTGTTTTTCTGGAGACGGTAATATTATGGATATTTAGACAGAATGTGAACAAGGTCACACAGCTAGATGGCGGGTTGAAGAAAACAGTGTGCAAATAATGCCTACAGGGCAAATAATGCCTAAAAGGTCAACTTATACACTACTACAGCGGTAGTAAAATAAAAAAAAGTAAAATAAAAAAAAAATGAATATTAAAAAAAAAAAATTAAAGTTGGTGCTGCTGAACTACTAGGAGCAGCAGATTAGCACACCAGTCCCACTCCCCAACACTGCTAGACTAATAGCACTGGGCTCTTATAGTAGTAGTAGTAGTAGTAGTAAAACAACAAAAAAATAAATAAAAGCAGTCCTTACAAGGACTACTGTTATTGCAGCAGTCAGCAGATGAGATCAGAAGCAGGACAGCTGCCCACAGCAGCTACATACAGAGCACTGCAGTAGAAGGTAGATTACTAGCCAGCAAAGCTACCTAAGCTTAAATGTCCCTCAAACCCCTGCAGACTTCTGTCCCTCCAATAACAGAGCAGTATCAAAACGATTACTAGCCAGCAAACTTTCAACTGTCCCTGAAATCACTAACAGGCAGCAGCTCTCTCCCTACACTATCTCTTCAGCACACACAGGCAGAGTGAAAAAACGCTGCAGGGCTTCGGTTTTTATAGGGAAGGGGAGTGGTCCAGGGGAGAGCTTCCTGATTGGCTGCCATGTACCTGCTGGTCTGGGGTGAGAGGGCAAAAAAAAGCGCCAACAATGGCGAACCCAAAATGGCGAACGTCGCGCGACGTTCGCGAACTTCCGGCGAGCGCGAACACCCGATGTTCGCGCGAACAAGTTCGCCGGCGAACAGTTCGCGACATCTCTAGTTCCGAGACATACTGTCGGCTCAAATCCAGCTAAATGCAGTCAAATTGATTGGGAGGCGTTTCATAATGACCCAAAACATACAGCCAAAGCAACCCAGGAGTTTATTAAAGCAAAGAAGTGGAATATTCTTGAATGGCCAAGTCAGTCACCTGATCTGAACCCAATAGAGCATGCATTTCACTTGTTGAAGACTAAACTTCAGACAGAAAGGCCTACAAACAAACAGCCACTGAAAGCCGCTGCAGTAAAGGCCTGGCAGAGCATTAAAAAGAAGGAAACCCAGAATCTGGTGATGTCCATGAGTTCAAGACTTCAGGCTGTCATTGCCAGCAAAGAGTTTTCAACCAAGTATTATAAACGAACATTTTATTTTCAGTTTTTTAATTTGTCCAATTGCTTTTGAGCCCTTGAAATGAAGTGATTGTGTTAAAAAAAAGGCTTTAGTTACTTACATTTTTATGCAATCTTTTTGTTCAACCCACTGAATTAAATCTAAAAGTCTGCAGTTCAACTGCATCTGAGTTGTTCCATTTAAAATTCATTGTGATAATGTACAGAACCAAAATTTTTTAAAAAAAAGTCTTCTCTGTCCAAAGATTTATGGACCTAACTGTATCTATGTCAATATGTGGTGTGAACAATACCTTTACAAACAGCTTGTCTAGCATATCATTATAGTGCCCCTTGTAATTCTTTAGTTCTTCTTCATCTGTTTGGGTGACAGAACCCACAGTTACAACACCAGCCGGGAACTCTAGTATGTTGTACAGCATTGTGTAGGAAGCAGCCGCTGAAAAAACATAAAATATCTTCTGTTTAAAATGCTTCTGTACATAGAGACCAAGGCTCAAAATCATCATTTGCAGCTAGTTTATTAAACCCTGATTATGTGAAGCTCTCTTTGTCAGGTCATTAAACATATGAAGCACTGAAGCCTTTTCCCTGTCCTATGAGGCTTCTTCTAACCTTTAAAAAGTTCCATTTTCTGACTAACCTTTATATCAAAACTCAAAGCAGGAACTTCAGTGGGGTGCAATGACTGGTGGAGTGGTAAGTTCTTTGCTGCAGTGACTTTATGGATTGAATGATAAGATTTGTGCAAGGTAAGACAAGAGTATATTTACATATATATTAACAAACCTTTTACAGCAAGCAAATGTATCTAAAGCTATTACAGTATTTGTACATAGTAATGTTGAGTCCATTATGGTCATTATGCAGCTAACTAAATTGTTCATATCATCTAGTGTATAACCACCATTAGAATGAATACTTTATCTTTTATATTAATTCAGCCTGCAGGTAGATTGGTGGCCACATTTTAAATTCACTTGATAATTGTACAGGTTTTATATATTCGCCAGTCCTCGCTGTTCCAGCAAAATGCTCATTCTGGAACCCTGCACAATTACTGGTAATCATACAAATCAATTAATTAGAATTGTCTGGATTGGTAACTAAGTTATGATGGTCACTACAGTGGTTAAACACAGGAGATTAATTCAACTTATCCCCCTGAACAAGGCATTTTTCCATGATTACAGTTTTTGGGTCTACTTGATAATGTCTTTATTAAGTAATCTTCTCTTATTTTGTTCATGCCAACATGTAAATTATTTACTATTTTAATTTAGTTATGCTGTGAATGTTTCATAGGCAGCCTTTTTAACATTTGAATTCATCGACTGAGATTTCAATATGGTGCAGAAATGATGTAAAAATTAAATATTTACCTAAAAGCTTTGAAGGATACCCTGGGTTAAACGCTGGACCCAACATAGGAGCCAGGACCACATCTAAATGCAACTTTCTCCATTCAGTAATGAATTCAGTCTGGTATTCCTGGGGACAGAAACGAGTTTAATCAAAATGCATCGTAACCAAAGGCACTGTAACGATACTTGGTGGTCTCCTTGCGCCCAGGTTTTCCTGCAATAAGGGATTGAGCATACACCAATACCATACCTACCAACATTTGAAAAAACAATAGAGACAAAAAGATCTACCATGTATAGTGTGGCAAAATTTTTGAACACACCCATTTTGTGACCATGTCCCTAAATTCCTCACCAGTTTTACCAATACACACTCTAGACATGCCAATATAATTACTACAGATAATAGATGGTAAGCATATTAACCCCAGGCATGCCAGCATAATCACCAATTAAAATTGATCAGGGGCATATTAAACCCAGACCTGCCAGTCAGGGCCGGAACTAGGGGTAGGCAGAAGAGGCACGTGCCTAGGGCACAAAAGTAGAGGGGTGCCTGGCAGGTACCTGTTTTGCTGCCTTCCCCCAGCTCAGACCCTTGTCTCTCATCTTTGCAGCCTTGTGTCTCTGCAGTGTGTGCCTGCACTCTCTTGTGCATACACACGTACCAGAGCATCTGCTCGCACTCCCCGGCAGCAACTACTATATCATCGGTGCATGTGCAACTCCGTGCGCGATTGAGAAGGGGGAGACGTATCCAGCTGGGTTGCCTAGGGTGCCCAGCCGGCTTAGGCCGGCACTGCTGCCAGTATAATTGCTGCAGAACATAGATAAACAGAATGTTAACCCTAAACGTGCCAGTATAATAAATGAATGAAATGGATAATGGGCAAATTAAGCCAAGACACCGTGGAATGCACAGCCATGATTTTTTTCCTGAGAAACAGAGGCCGAGAGCTGGCCAAAGACAAGTAAGGCAATACAGGACATTAAGGGGGTTATTTATTAAGGAGCGAGTTGTGTTTTCCATGAAAATTAGAGTTTGAGTTTATTTTATTGGTCAAAATTCGGGTTAAAAAAATTAAATTTTTCGAGTTATTCTGAAAAAACTTGAATTTTTCGAGATTTATTTTACCTCATCTAACACCTGTTGAGGTCATTTAGTCAGAGGTCCCTTGAACCATTTTAAAATATAAATAGCCTTCATGATGTTAGAGGTTTTTTTTCGGAGGGTTTTGCCCGAAAATTCGGCAATTCGAGCTATTTAATTTTTTTCCTAATGGAAACTTGATTAATTTCGAGGTTTCAGTTTCTTAAACCCGAACTAAGTGATTCGAGTTTTCTCCATTCAAGTTGTGCTTTCATGCAAATTCATTTGAGTTGTGCAAAACTCTAAAATTTGACCTTTGATAAATAACCCCCTAAGAGTACAATCTGGGACAGCGGCTTAGAGGCTGAAAATCATGATTATCCTGCAAAAAGTGGAACAGTTGGGAGGTATGCAGTACACAAAAGTGCTCTTGAGATTCCTTTTAAATTGAAGTAATAATTCTTCTGATAAAAGGTGGTGAGGATGCAATGGCAATATATTCAATTATGTATAACTTGATGAGGAAAAATGTTCTTTTCTGCATCAGGGCTGTAGAATACAGTATAAATAATAATTGGAATTACATAGGCCTAAATCTTGTAGATTAAGATGGAATATGAATCTATAGCTCTTTCTCTAGGATTGTACCTTTATAGCTGTATGATGCTTCCAGTGGTCCTTTACGGAGCTAAACAATATAGAATGCATGTATGTTATTAGTACTAAAAATATGTTAAACAATTAAGATTTAAAATGAGTTTAGCAAATAAGAAAATCACTTTCAAAGCAACTATTACCTGCCACCGTGGAAAAGTAAATTTGGATAACAAATCTTATTATGAAAATCAATTAGTGATTTTTTTGGTCCTACATAGTATCTGTTTGTTTATGCTTCTGACTGTAGCAGGAATTTTGTATAGCGAGAACAGTATCCCATTAAATATATTTGCAATCCATGGGGCAAATTTACTAAAGGGCGAAGTGGCTAATGCTAGCGAAAATTTCGCCAGCTTGACGTCATTTTGCCACTTCGCCGATTTACTAACGGGTGCTGGCGTAAATTCACTAGCAAAGTGGACCTACTCTAGCGCTTCTTCACACTCTTACGCCAGGCGAAGTTGCTCTATGGTGAAGGGACGTAACTAAGCTAATTCACTAAGTTGCGGATTTTAGTGAACGTTACCTCTTGTGCCAGACTTTACTTCGCCACCTCAGACCAGGCGAAGTGCAATAGAGTAGATAGGACTTCCTTAAAAAAAAGTTGAAAAAACGCTGGCGTCTTTTACTTTTTTAAGGGAGATAGGCTCAAAAAGATCGTAAATTTTTTTGGGAGTACCCTCCTTCCCCCCTACATTTCCTAGCATATGGCACCTAAACTATACAGTGGGCACATGTATAGGGCAAAATAACAACTCTATTTTATTTTATGAAGGTTTCCCAGGCTTGTATAGTGTAATGTCTTTGCTGCTGCATATACGTCCATTGTAATTTAACTGCACGCCGTATGCAAATTTGCGATCACTAGCGTAACTTTGAACCACTGATCGTAACATCATTATCGCAACTTCGCAAATGATCGGTAACTTGTGTGCAACTTCGGATCTTCGTGAATTTGTGCAGCCCTGGCAAATCTACGCCTGGCGAAGTCACCGATGGCACAACTTCGGAGGTAAGTAAATTTGCCCCAATGTGAGCACATCTATCATGTACTACACATGTTAGCTGTAGGAAAACCACCTTAGCCAAGTTTTTACAGCAGTGGTGTAACTACCTATACAGCAGACCCTGCAGTCTCTGAGGGGCCTGGATGACATGGGATCCCAAACATGCAGCCTGCTGTATCATAGTTATCCAACCAGTCATTTTGCTTTAAAATAGCGGTGTAATGCAGGCTTGGAAGGTGCTGTGCGAGCAGGTCAGGAGGCGGACAGGGGAGGAGGGACTATTCTTGTCATGCCCCCTCAGTATATTTTTTGGCAGGGGGGGGCAATGCTCCCAAGTTACTCCACTGTTTTATAGTATTTCCCTTTATGAGTTAAAGAGATACTGACATCAGACATTGAAACTTTTTTACATCTACCATAAAATTGACTTTGCATGTTTCTTATAATTTTGCCATAAAGTATTTGCCCAATGCTTTTACATTACTTATCTAACTCCCTGTGATCACCTATGAGGGGGCTGCCATATTTGTGCAGCAGGAGTCCATTAGCATTAGAAACTTTAACTGACAGGCTGAGATGGGACAGTCAGGTTGGCAAAACAGTCAGGCTTAGGAACTTCAACTTAATTAAGTAACAATTACTTACAAAAACAAACCTCTCAGCAAAAAAAAAACAATCAACTTGACCTATAGGTAACTTTTAATGTACATTCATATTTTAAAATGTAGTTTTTTAGTGTCAGTATCACTTTAAGTTTTGAAATTTTATTTCACAAGCCCATTTACTGAAAGACTAAATCCGCCTTCCACTACCAGCTTGGCGTATGGTATCCTACACACTATCATATTAAAGCTACATAGCATACAGTATGTCAGTATTATACATCTTACGTGCCAAAAACATTACATTACTGTATGCCATATAGTAGCCCACACTTTCACATATAGTAAGGCATACACAGAAATATCAGTTTGCCTGACCAAGTCAACAAATGTCCGAATTTGCTTCCCAGTCCTGGCTTATGCAACCCACCAGCCACAAACCATATATATGTAATATCTGGTTTATCGGCCCTAGTCCAATGGGGTTTTCCATTCTCTTTGATTAATATCTGAATGAGCCCTGAGGTCTGCAGACATAATTTGGATTGGGAATTGTTTGGGTCCCTTACATTGGCCAATAGGATGCCAACTAGGTCAACAGTGTCTAGTATGGCAGCCGCTGTCTTGCCACGTGTGAACAGCTTTTGCATTAAAACAATATTTATATAGCAAGGGTATATTATGATATATACATAGGCTATTATATTACACAACAGCCATGTATAATGTTTCTACTTACAAAAAATAGATGCATTTTACCTCTAACACTATACTACATTACACTTACACATTACTACAATGCATTATGCTGTCGAACCTACATCAAACAAAAGTAAAACTGCTCTTTAAGGCCCCACCCCCTCAAATCAAACTTTAATAAAACCCAGTTTAGCTATTACTGCTGTTGCTGCACCAATCGGTCCTCTAATATTATAATTGTCATTTATATTACAGTTTTATTTAATACATGAATAGCGGAAAGTATAAAACACATCATCTCACCTTGCACCTTGTGCTGAACTCAAGAACCATGCGTATCTTGGGAGCTGCAAATCAATGTTTAGAAGAATCTATTTAGTTGAATATTTTTACTCCTGAGGAGTTTACTTCTAATCTAGTAAAGTACAAGTGGTAACAGTAAAAATGCACCCTCCCAGCACGATGGGTTCTGGAGAGTCAATTGAGCTCCTGGAAAGTAAAATAGGAATTCCAGGATCCTGACCTTCACTTCATGTGATCAATATACATGAGAATGTGTAGAGTAGCTCTATACGAAACAGCTAAATTCGACCTCAAATGCCGCATAAGAGCTACTTACCAATGGCTTCAGTACAAAGAACAGAATCTTCTTCACTATTTTAGGAATGTTGCAAAGTGAGTCCAGATCTTTCAGACAAGGGTCTACAATGTTGTTTTTGCTAATTAGAAAACAAAACAGGTATGTTAGAACTGAAGCCTGTAATGTATGGCTAATTAAAAAAAAAACCCTAGCTGGAAATCATTATAATTGAAAATAATCCACGTTTTTATCCTTTACATGCTAAAGAAAAAGAACACTTTACATATTTTCATTTTCATATGCAATAAGCAAGAAAGGCAAAGAATCCTATGCAACAGGACAAGCATTCAGAATGTCATGCTTAATTTATTATGAGAATCAAGTGTTCATCTTCTTCCTATGTTATTCAGAAGTTCAAATCAAGCTGTGTGTAGAATCCAATTCTAATACTATAATATTATTTTACAAACACCTTGTCCCTTGCACTGAAAACATTCAGAATGGTTCAGTGTTGGAGCTACAACAACGAGAAATCAAAGTAGATGTGGTTGCACAACATCTGTTAGATATCAAGATTACGTGAAGGGGAAGATTAGTCATAGAGAAGAATATTTATGTGGACATGGAGTAAAATGAAGACAAATAAAAAGAGAGGAAAGGACACAGAATGAGAGGAAGAATACAAATAGGACAGTATGGAGGAGAATAACAATGTTATTACAAGGAGAGAAAGAAGTAGCAGGAAGGGAAATTAGGGGGGATAAAATAAACGGGGAAAAGAGACAGAACCTAAACAAAATGTGAGAAATTTGAGAAAGAGGAGATTAGCGGTATTGATAGAGATGGAAATAGAAGCAACAGAAAAAGTAGGAAACTGGAAGGAGAGGAATAATAAAAGGGGGTAAAATGAAGAGTAAAGGACTCAACAAAAACAAATTCCAGGGCTTTCCAGTACGACAAGAAGTGATTTACGAAAACTAAAGTCGAAACTAATTTGTCATACTTCACTCCTGACATCAAACTGACTCCAGTCCCGTACCCTTTGTTTAGTATAAGAAAATTGTACTCACAGCTTCTCACTTAATGTTTGTCCTCCATCACCAAGAAGTGTTTTTATAAACAGCTCATTTATCACGTAGTCAATTCGGGGTGGTTTGAAAGGTATAAGCTAGAAAATAATGACGCTATCACATCAGCGCTGCATAATATGTTGGCGCTCTAAAAATCCTTCTTAATAATAATAATAATAATAACAATAATAATGGAGATTTTATTTTTTACAAATAAAATATGTGCAATAAATTCCTTTCTAGATTTATGCAAAATGACTTGATTTAGCCCATTAAAGCTGATTTCGTCAGTCAAGGAAACAATGAGTGCTTCTGAATGGGTGCAGCCCGTGAGATCCTACTGACGCCCGACTATTCTACTATACTATACTATAATACTTGGCTCGTCTACTCTTCAAGGTGAAGGGACTCAAGTTTTTGTCATACTGGCTGTGACTGCTAAATGAGGATGCTCAGAGCATGGGTTGGATTGTGGGGACAGAATTGTAAAATTAAAATTTTTTTGATTATCTTTTTATTGAGTTTTAATTTTAGAACAAAATTATATCCAACATGGACACAGCTCAAAAAATTAAAATACAAAACAAAAAAGAGAATTGAAAGCAAACGAATGAGATAATTTAGGATTCGAGGCAAAGAAATCCAATAACTTCCAATAGCTACATTATCGGGGTTCATAAAGGAATATCGAAACTACACATCAAGTACAGGTATGGGATCCATAATCCAGAAACCTGTTATCCAGAAAACTCTGAGTTATGGAAAGGCCATCTCCCATATATGAACACGAATGAAAGGAGGGCACACCAATCAAATCAAAGTTTAAAGGGTTAAGGAGGTGCAATAATAAGTCGACAACCACTCCCATAAAGTGGTCACAAATACAATTTTGTTAATATCTTGGACCTGCACACTCCATAATTAATAACGGTATTCAGGCAGTGGTATTTGTAAAAAAAATTTTTTATATATACATAATGCGTTATCAATACATAAAGAAACAGTTTTCTCTACAATTGAGGTAAGTCAAAGACATCCTTGTCAGAGAATGAGAATCACCCCGAGAATTCCCCTTGATAAAGACTTTCACGCCGAAACGTCGGGGTGATTCTCATTCTCTGACAAGGATGTCTGTTTGCATGTAGGCTTGATTTTCGTATTGCAGAGTGGTGGTATGTAATTATTAAGCATTGTAAACTTGATGTTACATGTCTTTGACTTACCTCAATTGTAGAGAAAACAGTTTCTTTATGTATTGATAACACATTATATATATAAAAAATGTTTTTTTACAAATACCACTGCGTGAATACCATTATTAATTGTGGAGTGTGCAGGTCCAAGATATTCAAAAAAAGCCATCTCTCATAGATTCCATTTTATCCAAATAATCCAAATTTCCCTTTTCTCTGTAATAATTCAACAGTACCTTGTACTTGATCCAAACTAAGATATAATTAATCCTTATTGAAAGCAAAACCAACCTAATTGTCTATTATCAGGCTTATAGCCCGAGTTACTGTCTGTTAGTATGAACATTATCCACATAGCCCCAATTCTCCCATACTTTGTAAAATTTTCCTTAGTATCATGTCAGTCAAGAACTGTAAGGTATTACATTCTGCGAATATATTGTATCCTGTTTCTGTGGGAGACGTCATAGATTTCCAAGCATTTGTAATTGCCCCTCTGGCTGCTGTCAGTATGCTATTGATTAAACGTTGGGCTGCATTATGCACATTAGGTACTTCGTTCACTCCCAGAATGCAGACCATTGGGCCCTATGGGATATCTACTGTATAAAGGTCACTCATCTCACCCATTGTCGGACAGTGTCCCAAAATAAAGTTAACTTGGGACATGTCTAGAACATGTGGAGTAAGGTGCCTATGTCTGGCCCACCCCTCCAGCATATCACTGAAGCAGTAGCTGGAAAGAGTTGTGATAGTAAGGAGGGGGTATGGTACCAGCCAATGAGTATTTTATGTATATTAGCTCCTCATAAGTTATCAAGGTCTCATCAATAGGATTAAACAGTGAACCAACGACAACCAGATTTTCTGTGGTCAGGGTATGTTGTATTTGAGGTTCTTGTCCTGGTAAGAACTTAGGGTTTTGTAGAAAGGAAATGAGCGGAGAACCTCTAATATCACATCCTGTCAATCTTATGAGCCATCTCTATATGTTAAGTGAATGTATGGTAGTGCTAAGATACCTTGTGCCCAGGTGTGACAGAGTCCGTGACCATAGCCAATAGGCTGGAGATGTCACGGAGTTGTAGTTTCTTTCTATTTCTGCCCATTTAGCTAACAGGTTCAGGACTAGCCATATACATTTTGCCGGGGCAGATAAATAGTACTTATATAGTACATCCAGAACTGCTAAGCCATCCTGATTTTTTCTATTGACAGTTTTAAAACGAATCCAGTGCCATTTATGTCCCCTTATGAAGTTTAATATTTTTTTATTTTTTTGTGAATTCTCAAGTTTTGATATGAGGACTAAAACGGGTAAGGTGTCAAACAAAAATTCTGATATTTTTAACTAGAGGTCTGTTTGCTGGTTGTGACCCTCCAATGGATTTCTTTCTCTTTTTTTCCCCCTTTCCTTCAATCCTCAATGCCATTAATCTCCCAACATGCTGGATACATGATAAATGGTCATTTACAGAAAAAAAATGGACAGCAATCAGTTAAATAATAAACTGATATGGGTACTGTATCAGTGTTGATTCATTTAATGTAACACATAGGGGCAGATTTATCAAAATATTAAATTAGAGCTCAGCACAGAAACATTCACTCACTTTCTATTAATTCCTATGGAGTTTTAGAATCATATTTATCAGTGGTTGAAAGTTAGAGATCCCCATTGGATTGAAAAGAAAGTGAGTGGTTTTTTTCGTAGTGAACTGTAAAATAATCTAAAAAATAAATCTGCCCCATAGATAAGGTTAATATATACAGTATCCTGAATATCTAAGCCAAGGACAGGAAACAGAGAAACTTCTAACTGTTGAAGATCTGCATCACCCAGAGCACCCTGCCTATATCTCTAATAGAAGAGTTGAGCAACAACTGTCCCATACATTTCCTATATCTATTTAGTTTTTTTTCTAAATTGTTCATTTGAGGTTGAGATGACTACATTAATATTTGAGGTAGCGGGCCATTAGTACTGTGAAGATAAAATTACAATGTTCTATAAACAAATTAATTATAATAATCTTCCCTTATGTTGTTGAATAGAATAGAATCTTCACATCCTCTTAGCTTCTCCATACAAAGGGCAATGCTTCCTTTTATAGTCATGGGAAATGTAAGGAACTGACAGCATTACAGTTGTACCTGGACCAGATGTCCCTCTGGTCAGCCCCCTACATTTTGCAGCTCTAATATGCTAAGGCTAGCAAACTGATGTGAGTGATACTTAATAGCAGTAAATACGAATAGTGATAAGAATAGCAGCTCTGGTTCACATGAGGACACAAACTTGATGTTTCATGAAATGTTCTGCTTTGTTCTTCTCTTATTATTCTTGGCACTACTTGTATGTGTATGGGTTTGCCAAGTATTTTCAGAGTAGCCCTGCAATTACACAAATCAGTCTCAGTGTCTTTCAGAACCACAGAAGAAATAGCTGTGTTTTAATACTTAATTTAGGGGCAAGGTTAAAAAGTTATCTAAAGAATTATACAAACAATTCATTTCAGATTTGTGCCCTGCTTGTGTTTTTTCTTACCGTGTGTCCAGCTTCTTCAAGCAGCTTTTTTGTTTCTAAGAACACACGCCTCATAGCTGGGTTTGGCAATGTAAAGCCATCGGTTTCATAATATCCAATGCGCAGGAGTTTAGGAGTAGAGAAGATCTAAACAATATTCAAGAATTCAAGAATAATTTCCTTTGCTTTAATCATTAAATGCACCAAGCAGGCTATGAACAGATTAGAACTCAGCAACTGTTTGCTCCTAGTTATTTACAATACAAAGGGGCTTGTGGTAGAGTGCCCAAGGGAATTCTGGCAAATGGACGTAACTACGCAAATTGTGCCAGACTTGCCTTCGCACCCTCAGACTAGGTGAAGTGCAATAGAGTAGATAAGAGTTCCTCAAAAAACGTAAATTTTTCTAAACGCTGGCGAATTTTCAGTTTTTCAGGGTGATAGGCTGCAAAAGATCGTAAATTTTTTTTAGGGTACCCCCTACATTTCCTTACATATGGCACATAAACTATACTCTGGGCACATAAACTATACTCTGGGCACATGTGTAGGGCAATATAACAACTCTATTTTCTTTCATTAAGGTTCCCTGGGCTTGTGTAGTGTAATGTATTTGCTGTAACATATACGTCCATTGAAATTTAACTTCCCGCCACATGCAAATTAGCCAATGCTAGCGCAACTTCTCTTTGCTTGCTGAATTAATGCTAGCGAAACTTCGCCATTGTTCGGCACTAATCAACTGTGTTCCTGTTACCTTTAAGTTGGGAAGAGTTTGCCTGATGAAGTGGTGTCCCTGTCTTTATGCTCCTGATCCTACACTTACCTGCCTACCATAGCTAATTTTCCCCCAAAATTACCTGTACAAGCAGCCATCTTGTCACAGGTCCTATATACTATATTAACTGTATACTATATTGTTGTAGTTGGGAGCTAAAGGTTCTGCATTGGGCTTTAGAAAAACCCCACCCCTTTCAACTGATACACTGGAATTTCCACTCTGGGGGGCAACAATGGATAGAAATTGAACGTTCTTGTGCTTTATTGGAGATACCCACACAAATATATGAATCAAAAGTGACCAGTGCAAATTCTTCGATTATGGCAATATCCAAGTTTATCACTGCTCTCCTCCTCTATAGGTACTATCATCATATTTAATACTGAAATACCAACACAGCTACAGCTTTCATGGACATCTTAGGGAGTCTAGTTGCTTTCTCAAATGCTACATGGGACGCATTTCCAAGCATTCTCAACATTGCAAAATGCATTCCAAATATCTTGAAGTTTGAAACTGCATTGTTATTGTCCTTCACCTAATAACAGATCCCTGTCAATATATGAGAAGAGTTTTGAAGAAACCCTCTACAGAAGAAAAAAAAGTCATATACATGTGCCATAAAAGTCTGTGGGCAATTGGGATGCTACTTTATGGAAAGAAACGAAGAGGGATTACTGTAAGACTAATAATGATCAATAGACATCATTGCCCTACAAAAATATTCCACATGCAAAAAACACCTAGAGACAGCAAGAAAAATGCTATGCAGCAGGTTTTATACCCCAGATAAGCTTTGCAAGCTATATGGTATGCCTAACACTTTATGGAGGAACTGTGGGGTGGCAAGATGCTTTTTACTTATTTGATGGATATGCTGCACACAAGCTTTATATCAGTACTAATATATTAGGAGTTAAATCAATTGTATAATAATTATAACTAAACAAACGGAATAATAAATATAAATAAATATAAGGCTCATGTCATGTTGATCTGTCTTACATAGTGATGGGCAAATTTGGGGCGTTTCGCTTCACCAAAAAATTTGCGAATTTCCAGGGAAATTCGCGAAACGGTGAAAAATTTTTTGTTTACGCTGGGGAATTTTCGCGGTGGTTTCGCGAATGTATTCGCCCATCACTAGTCTTACATTCGTGTAGAGCAGTTACTATTTTAAATATATAAAGTTTTGTTCACTATACTGCTATGTCATGTTCATGTTGATCTGTCTTACATAGTGATGGGCAAATTTAGGGCGTTTTGCCAAAAAATTTGCGAATTTCCCTCGAAATTCGCAAAATGGCGAAAATTTTGCAAAACAGCGCCGGCGTGTAGTTTTTTTTTACACTGGGGAATTTTCACTGGGGTTTCGAAATTGTTTGCCCATCACTAGTCTTACATTCATGTAAAGCAGTTACTATTTTAAATATATAAAGTTTTGTTCACTATACTGCTACCTACCTCTTCATTAAAAGGAAGCGGTGGCACTGTTGGATCTAACTTGAACATCTCATCACACAAGAGAGCCTTCATGCACAAAGCTAGGCTGTCCACATCCCTTGCCATTGGTCCAATGCACAGCAAAACTGAAACATATATACCATTATAGTGGCTGTAGAAATACAAACTAGAAGCAAACATTTACTTTACATGTCTACAAAAAAGATACACTTTGCTAAATGTGAATGAAATAAATGGTATGCTGGGTGTAATGTTTTTTGATGCATCAATAAAAGCTACCCCATGTGAATATTTTTCTCTGTCCCTTTCATGTTGAACCGGTGAAGCAATAGAGATTACTTTTACATTGCATTAATTGCTTCATCATTTTTAAGTACAATGTTAATTAATGCCGCATCATAATGGAATATTGCAATTGGGTTGTTTGAAGTTTGAATTTGGTTATTATACATTTGTATAAAGATTTAGTTAATGTTCTAAAGGATGGAGTAGAAGTAGATTAATTTAACCATTCACCTGCAAGCATGCCATCAACACAAGGGCGGACACCATGAATACTGTAAAAAGGCAAATTTGATACAATTAAAAATGTATGAGTTTAAAAATATAAATGACACATATTATACAGTGTTTCTACCTTTATCGGGTATATGTACCTCAATCTCTTTGGAGATGGCTTGAATCCAGCTATTCCACAGAAGCTTGATGGGAGTCGGATACTTCCACCAATGTCTGTTCCGAAACCTAAAATTGAGCCGCCGCCTCCAATCAATGCTCCCTCTCCCCCAGTAGATCCAGCAGCACCTTTAGTGGGGTTATGGGGATTGGTCGTAAGTCCATATATTGGGTTGCTTGTTTCATAACTGAGAAAAACAAAGCCATCTCATGGTAATGCATAGCTTGTGGTGAAAACACAGTTTATCTTTACATGCGAACATATTGTGACCAATGAATACTTGGAGAACCATGACTTTCACTTTTTTTTATCAAGCTCATGCAAGTGTGCTTAGAATACTTGCTAACTCTTCCCTTTTAGTATATCCCTGCAAGAAGTGGATTAAGTGTTAGGGTTTCATTGCAAAGCTAAAGCAAATTGGTTTACACCAGCGATGAGGTGGATGAAAAAATGATCCCTAGGATTTCTTTCTTTAGAGAGAGGGGGTAGTGTTTAATTTGGAGGCCAGCAAGTTATTTGCTATTTGTGTCTTTTTTCAACTTTTCTTCAGGGATAAAGTTCATATAAACTATACCAATTTTACTATCTTATTTTTCAGGGTGTAGGGAAATGTGCTGGTTGGAAAGTAAAAGAATCCAGGAAATGATTGCCTTGAATATGCAACCAGAATTTGCAGTTTAATGTATGTATGTATGTATTTTATGTATGCATAACTTTATTTATATAGCACTGCAGTAATACACAGCACTGTACAATCTTAATAAATAGGTCCCTTAAAGGTTGTATATCTATGCCATGGGTGCTTATAATTTAGTCATCAACATGTACCAATAGGATGATTTTCAGTTTAATACATGCTGATTTACAGTTTAACACAAGCCTATATACATAGTTGCAGTTACACTTTACACCTGGAATTATGAGAGAGATCTCATGTAAATATTTTCATAAAGAGCTACATTAAAATCTGCTGTTCTTTCTTATATTCCAAGGGCTTTTTTCCAGCACTGCAGAAATGTTAAATGTTTTAAGTTGGCAGTAAAAGTGAACTGTTATATTTACCCATAATGCTTTATTCTTGTATTGTGAACCCATGCTTCCATCCACAGCATTCATTCAATAAATCCAACGTATGGGTATGGATACCATAGGGTGCAGGGATTCTGCTGCAAAGTACCTTTATTCACCACTTTTTTTCACTTTATTGGTGAATAAAGGCACTTTGAAGCAGAATCCCTGCGCCTCATGGTATCTATACCCATACGTTGGATTTTCTAAATGTTTAAAGTTTAATCGGCCTCAGGAATTCTACATGAAAAAGAAAAAGAAAAAGGCCTGAAGAATCTAATAAAATTGTCCTCTCCTAATTAGACGATTCTTTGCTGTGGACTTCTTCTCCAATATGGTCACTAACGGCTTGGAAGCTTTTAATGCAAGCAGTGTGCAGATGTATAAATTGAAATTCAATGTCAAGGTTTAATGTGTATTCTTGTCAAAAATCCCCATACAGCCTATACCCCTTACGGGATACTTTTACATATACTCCAGCCTCCCCCGTTAAGAAGCTTAGGCACAGTTAAACAGTTTCAGTCATAAAAACAATGGTGGTAAGGGTTTCAGCTATCCACGTGAACAGTGATTGTAAGCATATTTTTTATGAGGTTTCAGGTTTGCTTAGCTTTCTCCTGTTCCTGTAGTTAAAACAGTTTTGAAATAAATGAAAGCTGTATTTACCATATCAGTGTCTGTGGTACATTGGTCTTTGCAAATATAACAGCCCCTTGTTTCTTCAAAACCTTAACAATAACACTATCTTCTTCCTCAAGCTCATCAAGGTATTGCACCAGGCCACATGTGGAAGGATGTCCCTAAGAATTCAAATAGTCTTTATAACAAGTTGGGGGCAAATAACATTAGCTTTAGATATTGCAGTAGTTTATTACAACAATGACTGATATTTTATGCATAAAGAGAACATGTGTTGAAGTGCACCCATTTCCATGTCATGCCCATAGTGTACATGACAATGTAACATGAGGGTATAATTAATGAATATAGGCTTGATAAAGCCATTGAGCCTTTAAAACAGGGAATGATTTATAGGTGTATGTTAATGGGTGGGGGCTTAAAAGCTCATTGCTTTCTCACTAGAGCTTCTGAGTTCTTACTGCTCAGTCACACTGTTTGCTGGGGGACTTGATTTTAAATGCACTACATATTTAGAATGCCAATGGATAGTGTAGGACTCACGTACAATGAGGGGCCTTGATGTGGCAGTGAGCTTACAAATTTTGGCCAAAGTGTGGTACCAACACAAAATATTTTGTAATAATTATTTTTAAAGGCAAACGGTTCACTGCCAATTTTTCTCTGTTTGTGTACAAATATGGGCATTTTATTGTTTATAGCAGCTAGTCAACACCAGATTGTGGGCTAGACCAAGTGCTGGCAAAAGCGTGTTTCTAGCAGCTGTTCAACACCACAGCGTGGGTTAGACTGAGCGATTTTTCTTCTGTGTTTCGATAAACCTCGCCTTTGTTGGGTGATGCCAGAAGTTGTAGTTTAATGTGCTGCGTAACCCTGCTTATGCAGTAACTATAATACCAGTTAGCTGACAAGTGAAACAGAGAAATGCAGTTGTACTTGTCTGCACATCAAGGTAATGTTTTCCACACAGATTCAATGCAACAGAAACTACAGTATATGCCAGTGTTCTCTCCCAATATTTGCTCTTATTTGCTATAAACAGTCCAAACTGCTAGTAACTCCAAATACCTTGGTTATCACATCATTGTAGCAATCACAACACCTATAAATATCATTGCCTATAAATACACTACAGTCTTAGAAAATCGTATTAGTTACTGTACCTGGCCAAGTCTTGCACTTTTTATTACATATTGTTGGACAAAAATGGTTTCCTTTCTTCTAAAGATGTATAAGAAATATAAACTCACGTGGTATCCAACATGCTCCTTTATAGAGATGGGAACACCGTATAATAGACCCTTTTGCTTCTGCTTTTTGATTTCTTGGAGCTGGTTCTCACAGTCAGTCATAAAAACGGTTATACAGTTGGTATCTCTGGTCACTTCCAAAGCCTTAGAAATTTTCATGTCAATCATAATAAATATAAGGTAATTGCAGTTACATACACAGTTTTTAAGATTATAAAATGTCAAATTTACTTAGGTGATAGTATATAAATTAAAGCAGTTGTTCACCAACACTTTTTTTCAGTTCCATTGGTTTCAGATAGTTCACCTGAAAGAAGGCTTTTTTTCAATTGCTTTCTATTTTGTATTTGTGGCCATGTTTCTAATACTGAAGTTTAAAGTTTCTTTTTTCACCTCTTTCAAAAGTAGCTCAGGGAGATTGTCACTGACTCTGTACACTGTTCTAAATTAATACATTAGTTGATACTTTTCTTATCTTTGGCCCTGCCGAGTTTCATTAACAGTAGCTGATATAATTGATACAATAGTTGCTAATATTCCACAGGTGCTGCTGAGAAATGTATCAACTAATGTAGCAAATTATAAAAGTTCAGAATCTGCACCAGGATTACTGAGCTGCCAGACTGAAACGCCAGACAGGAATATTAAAATTACATTTTGGAAAAACAGTAAAAAATAAAAAGCAATTGAAAAAAAGTCTTTATTTCTGGTGAACAATCTGAAAACAACTGAACTGAAAAAGTGTTTGGAAGGTGAACAACCCCTGTAAGTGTTTAAGGTTGATGCCACACAGGGGCTGATCTCGGCCTACGTAAAAGTGTAGGCCGGCAATTAGTCCCCACACTGGGATTATCTTCTTATCACCTGGAACCATTGACCATTGTGGTGGCCCAGATGCAGCACATGCAGCAGATTTCTGCACTGAAATGCAAGAGGTCACATGCCAAATCTGTCACGGCCAATGCATTGGTTCCGGGTGCAGGCAAAGAAGAAAGGTAATACCATTGTCTGGGCTGATTCTCATCCTTCGCTTTTTCACAGGCAGGCATCAGCCCCTGTGTGGCATTAGCCTAACAGTCATGGCTAGTTGAAAGGTTGTTGTTGTTACTATATACAGTGAATGGTGAAAATGTGTTTCCAGAGGCAAATCAGTTGGGGCCATATAAGAACACTGACTGAACCTGATAACCATTAAGTGTGGGTCTTACAAAGCTATATTAGACTGAAGGAAAGCATTTTGTTTACTGCTATAATTTCCCCGGAGACTAAGCATGTAATATGTAGAATGGCATCTGATATTTATTTTATTAACCCTTGGATCACTTGACCAGCAACTCTGAGAGACAGTCGTAAGGCCTCTTTATAGAACTATAGAAATGCTCATTTATTTTAAACAGTTACAAAATAGATAAAATTACAAAAGTCCTAATTTGCTTTTTATTTCGTTCCTTTTGGGTTTAAATGAACGTTTGTGTAAGTGTGCTTCGACACACTAAAAAAAAGCCTTACTTTTTCAACATACGTGTACAAAACATTCTCAGGAGAAAGTGATCCATCTCTGAGCTTTTCTGTAAGTTCCTGCAATGACAAGTTCAGGATTCTTCCAGAATCTACACCTGGGTTCTGCAAACAGAAGCAGTATTGTGTTAGAACATGTTTACCGCTGCATAAACTTGTGTTCTTGGTTAGGCAAATACTATAGATTACTAGTAGTAAATATGAGGTCACATTTACATGAATAAATACATATATGTGAATGTATACTGTATCTGTGCATCAGACCAAAGCCAAGTTCTGTGTAGTAAAGTAATCCATTCACACACAACCAATAGGGGTTTCCCATAAGCCCACACTGTGATGGAGTTTAGACACAGAGAGCTGCTGTTTTGTCAGTTAAGGAGAAGCAACACATCTGTAATTTGGCTCTGTGTCTCTATTCATTTCATCTATTCATTTCACCTTTAAAGTAACTTTTATTATGTTATAGAACAACCAATTCTAAGCAGCTTTTCCATTGGTTTTCATTATTTATTTTTTACAGTTTTATAGTTATTTGTCTTTTTCTTCTGATTCTTTGCAGCTTTCAAATGGGCATCACTGTCCCCTTCTAAAAAACAAATACTCTGTAAGGCTACAAATGTATTGTTATTGCTACTTTTTATTGCCGATCCTTCTATTCAGACTCTCTCCAATTCATATTCCAGTCTCTTATTCAACTCAGTGCATGGTTGCTAGGGTAATTTGGGCCCTAGTTACCAGATTGCTTAAATGCAAATTGAAGAGCTGCTGCTAAATAACGCCAAAAACCTTCAATAATAAAAAAATGAACAAATTGCAAATTATCTCAGTATATTACTCTCTACATCATACTAAAAGTTATCTCATAGTTGAACAACCGCTTTAACAGAATAACTGTCGCCACAGACACACCGTGTGCCTGTAACAGTTTCTTGGGGGTTCGTCCGGGATTGGCGATACCTGCTGGTGAAGTGCTGATCTGTTGAACTGATGGACAACAGACCAGAGACAGAAAGTCGAATATCCAGAAAGGACAATCCGTGTTACAGTGCCAGAGAAGGAGTCAGCATGGCATCAGACAGTGAGAGGAAGAGCCTGGTGTGGAACATCAGGAAGAACCTTCTCACCTTGCCAGCAGAGAAACTTCTCCAGATTGCCCAGAGTGTTGGTCCAGTACCAGATACAGACCCATCGCAGCTTGAGGTGGGGAATGAAGAGGAGTGTTTTGAGTACATCCATTCCTTTATGTACAGTGCACATTTGTTAGAATCAGAGGATAGGGGAATGAATGAACTGTTAATGCTTCAAGATGCAATTGATGCAGTGGTTTCTGAGAGCAAAGCTAGCTTATGCAGTAATGTGAATGCTGAAGGGGTAAAATTAGCACAACAGGCTGAAACAGTAACTCCTTGTAAAATGCCTTCTGTCTTGCCCTCCAGTAGCACAGATGAACCATTAGTAAGCATTACAAATGCTAAATCATTGGCTTGTGTCCCAGGATCCCAGACATGTTTAAGCAGTACTCAGGGACCACCTTCAGTCTATGGAGATTTGGGAAAAACACTGCTCCAGTGCATGCATGCACTTTCAGCTCAGTCCATGCAGTGTTCTCCCCAAACCTTAAGCTCAGACAACTTTAATAGCAGCCAAGCAGACTCAGGAAAACACCTGAAATCTGAAAGAGAAATCTCCATAAGGGACCTTTACCTTCATCGCAGAGAATTCAAAATACATGGAGGTCAGATTAGTGATGACACATCTGATATCACTTACAACAACATCTGCAAGCAAATAGATGAGGGTATGAAGGAGAACTTCAGTGAAACAGAAATCGTTCGGGGGGTGCTTAGGATAGTAAAGCCTGGACATTTTAAAGATATGTTCATGAACAATGATGATATGACAGTGGCTGAACTCAAGGGCTTTCTACAATCACACCTTGGGGAAAAGAACAGCACAGAGCAATTCCAAGAGCTAATGTGCACTCAACAGAAAGAACAAGAGAGTCCACAGCAGTTCTCATACCGGGTCATGGGGTTAAAAAGACGAGTTCTTTTCACATGCAAACAAGTAGAGTCTGGCATCAAATATAACCCAGATACAGTCCAGGATGTATTTTTGCACACAGTGTACCAGAGCGAAAAGTGAGATCCCAAAACACAAATTTGCTGACTGGAATCCAGCCGAGTGAGAAGGCCAAACAAATGTTTACTTATGAGACTCTTGGCCAGCCGTCAATACTCCCACAGTTACCATGATGACTCATACTCAACCTAATGTAACTTGGTGAAATGTTCAACCCTATGTTTCATACATAGAACCTTATTTTTCATACATGAATATGCCAAATGTACACTATGTAGCTGTTTTTGAATGTTGGTTTGTTAGGCATGTTGTCAGGAGCCATGCTCTTTTTATTGTCAGGGAGTGTGTGACCCCAGTAAATAATAGGGACACAATTACGTGAATAAATATATATATGTGAATGTATACTGTGTCTGTGCATCAGACCATAGCCAATTTCTGTGTAGTAAGGTAATCCATTCACACTCAACCAATAAGGGTTACCCATAAGCCCACACTGTGAGGGAGTTTAGACACAGAGAGCTGCTGTTTTGTCAGTTGAGGAGAAGCAGCACACCTGTAACTTTGCCTCTGTGTCTCTATTCATTTTCTTTAACAGAATAACTGTTGCCACACCGTGTGCCTGTAACACATTCAGCATTCATGCACTTGATGCCTCTAGCAGATCAAACCAGATAAAATAGGGAAGAAGTCTGGCCTGGCAGTTAAGCTATAGATCAGAAACAAATTAACCAGTGGTTATATATTAACTACCCCAAACTTTGCTTTCATTCAAGTTATGATTATTAAGGCCAGCTCTAGAGGGATTTATGTTTGTAACTGGGATTTATTTGCCAATGCACAGAATAAAGAAAAATGCAAAACAAATTAAATACCAAAATGAAAGAATAGCTGAATTTTGTCTTTCAGAGTCCTGTCTATAGCTAGTTAAGGGCTTTGTTACTTTTATATGGACAGGGTAGTCATGTTGCTTGCACTGCAGAAGTTGACTTTTTATTGTAGGATGGTATGTTGTAGGTCTATTATATTCTGTTATAAATGTTACCTTTATATGTAATCCCTCCGTTTTAGTATTTTGTTAGTCAGGAGGAACTCACGGATACTGTCCTATTATTTTCCAGTCTCTAATATCATGTCAGCATCTGCTGTTTTGGATGATTGGATGCAGGTTACTGCCCAGAGTCAGATGAGGTATAATCCTGCCTTATGGGTTACATAGTATTAGCTACTAAATAAACACATTTTTAAAAATGTATATAGTGTATATATCAATATACACTATATATATATATATATATTAGATACTTTTAAAATGATTTCATTAGGTATATACAAGGCGATTGTAAATACATTAGAAATATGGCCAGGTTGGTTGCATGAATGTACCTGCTTCTTAAACTTCTCAGCCAGTTTCTCCATTCGTTGCAGACTCATTTCTTTTCTCTGTTTCTCTTGTTTTATCTTCTTCAAAATATGCCTTTTCTTCATCCATTTCAGTCCATACAGAGAGACTGCAACACAGATCCCCAAGGCAGCAAGGATCCTAGATTCCGCCTCATGCTCCGTGAGGAATTCGTTTAACTTGTTAACCAGCATTTTGCTTTTCTAACGATCTACCGAGCAGCAGGCAGGATTTTATTGCACAAATCTGGCAGGGTTCCACCACATCAGGCGCTGAGCAGTTGCATTGGTATGTTCAAGCAATACACTAACAGTTGTGAAACTGATCTGTTTGAGCAGGGGTCATTAAACAGACCTTGCCAGTAATGTTAATAGAAACTGTTTTCTTAGAAATTGTTAAGTGAAACCAGCTTCAAAGATTTAAGGAATGTGTTTTTCCCAATTGTTTACTCGTTTTTGACTTATTCTAACAATGTGGCACTTACATGCAAACTTTTGCTTCAGAAGTCTTGTAGTTGGCCAGCTTAAATATTTTTCAATATATGGACAAACAATCCCTGATTTGTTTAAAGGGTAAGACACATTTTAGTAGCTTAAGGCACAAAATGTTTCAACGTCTTTAATATATTGATAATGCGTTGAGTGCAGAGGACCTATTGTATTTATCTATCTGAATTTATTGGTCACAACCTCATTGCACCTCTACTTAAAGGAAAACTATACCCCCAAAATGAACACTTAAGCAACAGGTAGTTCATATCATATTAAGTGGCATATTAAAGAATCTTACCAAACTGGAATATATATTTAAGTAAATATTGCCCTTTTACATCTCTTGCCTTGAGCCACCATTTCGTGATGGTCTCTGTGCTGCCTCAGAGATCACCTGACCAGAAATACTTCAACTCTAACTGTAACAGGAAGAAGTGTGGAAGCAAAAGACACAACTCTGTCTGTTAATTGGCTCATGTGACCTAACAAGTATGGTTTGTTGGTTTGTTTGAGATTACAGTGAATCCTACGATCCCAGGGGGCGGCCCTTATTTTTTAAAATGGCAATTTTCTATTTATGATTACCCAATGGCACATACTACTAGAAAAGTATATTATAATGAAAATGGTTTATTTACATGAAGCAGGGTTTTACATATGAGCTGTTTTATGCAATATCTTTTTATAGAGACCTACATTGTTTAGGGGGTATAGTTTTCCTTTAAGTCACTAAGGTCTAAGAGGTGAATAATATAATTTGCTTATGTAACGCTAACTTGGGCTATACAGGCCAAACGGGGTTAAGGTCCAGCTAGTGCTTACAGCATGGGTTACATGTGACTCAAACACTTCAGACTAGGGCCTTTGCTAAGTGGAAGATTTCAGGTGCGGTGTGTTGTAGTGTAACTACAACTCCCATGGGCTACTGGGTGCCGGGAGGTTCCTGCAGTCAAACAAACTTTTATTTGTCAGAGACAAATGATCCACAGGACTGACACCCTATCCACTGTGGTCCCTTCACTGTAGGCAAATCTTAAAAAAATAAAAAATGCTCAGGGTGCATTTTACATAATTTTTTTTTCAACTTCACAGTTTACGTTTTTGATAACTAAATAATGAATTTCTTGCCCATCTCTTCGTATTACACTCTCAACATTACTCCCCTACTTCAATGGGCACAAGCCAAATTTCTAGCATGGGAACACCTTCCTTTGGGTCCCACTGGGGGTATACAACTTATAAAAATGGTTATTGCCCCAAAAATTCTTTATGTCCTGTGACATGCGCCCATCAAGATACAGGTCCCCTTTTTTGAGCATTTGGCATCCCTTTCCCGGCAATTCATATGGGGGAAAAATAGAAGTAGACTGTCCATAAAAACACTACAAAGGCCTAAAACTGAAGGAGGCATGGCCCTTCCGGATATGCACCTGTATTATGTCTCAGCCCAACTCTCACAAATCTGTATTTTGAAAAATGCTCAGCCTGGAGATTACTGATGGGCGAATTTATTTGGCAGGTGCGAATTTGCTGAAAACTTCTGCGTTTTCTGAAATTGCCACGAAAATTTTGACGTCCAAGACGATTCTAGGAGCCCATTGACTGCAATGGGCGTCAGAATTGTCGCTAGCGTTTGAATTGTCGCCGTTGTCGGAATTGTCGCTGGCGTCAAAAATATTTTGACACCGGCGTCAAAATTCGCCCATCACTACTCGGGATGCTTTATACCAACTTTGGCAGTGTCTACTAAAAACTGATCTCCCCCATTCTATGCTATTTTGGCCCTGAACCTGTGTAAGAAAAAACAGAAGGCAATCAATTTCCCACTAGTGGAATCTCAGAAACTCAGTTTAAAATGGTCTCTTCAGTTGGTGCAACCTATAATATATAATATTGGAACTGCAAACCCCCTTATGGTATAACAGTAAGCTGGCCCCTCTGGATAAATTAACTCCCCCAAAAGAGTGGTTACAAGCCGGTGTATGGTCCATATGCCAGGTTTGGTCAGACCAGGGAATGATACCCTTTAACGAATTAAAGCAACATATTCATTACCCACCTCACAGTGGCTTATATACCATAAAGAGAGAGCTGCGCTTTAGAGGCTGAACAAGCCCAAGCACCTGCAGTTTGGTACCTCCTCGATAATGGAGTTATTGCAATCAGAGAATTCCAGGCACTCTATAACGCTCTTTTATAAAGAGTTACAAAACCTCCTACTACGGAAAAATACAATAAAAGCAAGGGCACAATGGGAACTGTCTATTGACTTTATAACTGACGACCAATGGACCCAG